>NW_017731427.1:1301609-1349111 GCF_001890085.2 Hipposideros armiger
CGTAAAACTCTACAAGGGAAAACTGAAATACAGACTGTCTAAAATGCTATTGCTGAGGACATGACTGGCCTTCTAATCACCAAGTTCATTATGATGGTTATTGTTTATAAGAGGCACAGCCCTTGCTCAGCCAACTTGTCCCTTTAGCAGAACTTACCTTAGAAACTCAGGGCATTCATTATGGTAGAATGCATGTTTGCCTTCATAATTGAAGTAATTAGGGAACAAGTGGACGTGAATGCAGAAAAGTAACCTGGTTATTATGTGTTTAATGTATTGGATGAAGTTGCTTTGGCAATGTCAGTAGAAGACAGAGGCTATTGGAAGCATGAAGTTAAATTATGTACCTTACATAAAAAAAACCCAAAAAGTTAACAATTATGACAGCAAACACTTTCCAGAACTGCCCACGTGTTAGGTCTCTTTCTGGACAGGGCACGGGCAGAGCGGGTCCACGCACACATACCCTTACACGCAGGTGTCACCACACATGCTCTGCAGAAACAGAGGGACAATGCCACCTCTCTTCTGTCCCATCATGTCTCCCATCGCGTCTTCTCTGTGAAGTTTTTCATCTGTCCAGGGTGATCTCTAACTTCTCTTTCAGTCACCACTGCTCTGCAAACCAAATCTCAGGAAATATGTGAATTTTCTCTGTGGAACCCAGACTCTTGCCAATATCTGGGGAGCAGGGTTGGGGATGGAGGGTGTCTGCTGACAGGCTGGGTATGCAGCACCTGCCAGAGGTCCGGAGGGCAAAGCTCGTAGTTTCCACCCCGGACACACCACAAGAAATGGCAACGCTGGTTAGGGCGGGGGAAACGCACCCTGGAGACCAGACGCTCAAATATAATGTGCATAGGTGACCAAGGACACACAGGCCGATGACAGAACTAGGAAGATGAAAGAGGGGTGAGTGTGTGCCTGTAGACAGAGGCGCACACTCACACTCATACACGTGCATGCTCACGCACATGCACACTCACAAACATGCACTCACACACTTACACATACACTCACACACAGGGATCGGTAAACCCTGAGCAAAGGTGTGAACAAAGTGAACAAATGAAAACTCTAAAAAAAGTTTAGTTCGTGCTCTCGTGTAGTTCAAGAGCCCATCATAACCATAAAAGACAAACAGGTTGCCGTGGAACAGAGCTGTCAGATTTTTGGATCATGGTATTCATGGTGACTTTGCATTCTTCATTTTGCTTTCCAGTGTTTGAAATACTCTATTGTATACAAGCCGCCCTTATGTATCAGCAGATAGTGTCTATCTTTTACACTGAAGACAAAATTTATCCGAGCAGTGCTCTCTCCACTGCAACTGGGAGGCTCCGTTGGGCGCTTGTTCAAACTAACCTTCTCCACCCAAGAGGGAAGGGGACATAGGTTGGGCAAATTTGAGTTCTTTTCCAACCACATTCCAACCCACCCAAAAAGAGATGGAAGACAGAAACACTCCACGCTCTGCCTCTGGCCACCTGTGCTCCACTGGTCTGCTGGTTATCGAACAAAGAAAACCATCTTTCTTGTGAAATTAGTTTGACTTGGGCCTCCCTCCCTCTGTTATAGACACATGCCTGGCACATTATAAGAAATCTCTTTAAATGGCTGCACAAATTGCGCAAGAACATCACTGTTTTGATATGTTAGAGTTTAAAATGTTTAAATATGGAAAAGAAACTGAGCAAAGTGAAATTTTATAAAAAATTTTCAACCATGTCTTTCTAGTGGTTCAAATATTATTTTATAATATGACATTAAGTACAAGGTATTTATTTTATCACTAGATGAGCTGCTTTTACATGGAACGTTCTTGGTTTTGACTAGCTGCTGAGGATGGTAGGGGGGGGGGTCTAGAGAAAAAGTGTCATGTTCATTTTTCCCCAGAGGCAAAGAAAAATCGGATGGTGACTCAAATATGGGAAAATTTCCTTTGTCTTGATTCTCTGATTTCCCATCTTAATATTATAAACTTGGAACTTGGTTATTGATGGAATAGGAAATGGAAACCTATTATTTCTATAACCCATGCCACATCTGTGCTGCACTTTATAAATGTTTGTGTAGATGGTGAGAAAAGAAATATTTATTGAGTGCCTAATATGCACCAACATGTGCATTTGTGTATATTATCTCTTATAACCCAAGTAATAAACTTGGCCATCTATTAAGATTATCAGCTTACAGATGAGGAACATAGAGGCGAATGACACTAAGTGACTGGCTAGGTTCACACAGGCAGTAAAAGGCAAGTTTGCCCTCGTGCTGTCCTTGGGTCAAAGCACATGCTCTTTACATTCTTCTGTGTTGTCTTTCCAAACAGAACGATTTTTACTTTTCTGAAATGTGTAGTAACTTACAAACACTTACAAGCTATTTTCAATGCCAGTAGATTCTTGGTTGGTTGTCCCATCGGTACAGAGGATTTTCTGTGTAACACTCTCTCTATAATTTCTGCCTGCTTCTTCACAGTGCTTCCTCTTAAAAATCCATTCAGAATCACCACTTCCACCATAATCATCATCGCCATCGTCATCTTTATCATCGTGGAAACCGCCATCCCCCACTACCATCACCACCACATTTCAAATCACATTCAACCCAGTGAGCAACAGAATGTTGTTTATTCTTCATTTATCTGCAGCTCACTTTATCAGGGCTATGAACAATTTTAGGAACAAGCTAACTCCCTTGTCATATTTCTATTTTATTTAAATATTGTTTATATGCAGCCTAATTTCTTTAGGTGACAACCTGGTTTCTTTGAGGTCTTTTAATAAGTTTTACTTTGCATATTTCAAGCTCTAACTTTCATCTCATTATTAAGAAAACATCTTCCCCCTCCACTCACCACCCCTCACTGCCTCCATAGCTGGTTATGCTCTCAGACAATTCCTTCCCATGACCGCTTGGTTTTGTGCTCTTCTCTAGGACAGCCAAAAGTGAAACCAATTTTTCCTTGACTCATAATGATACCCATCAGGGAAGTATTTTAACTTTCACAAAGAAAGAAAATTCAACCTTTTCCCGGGCTACAAGCTTGTTCCTAATTTTCCATAGAGTCTTGGAAAAAAGCTAGTTGCCCCATGGATGATTTAGGTAGATTTGTTCCACTACAGCATAACTCATTAGATAGTGAATAGTAGATTAGCAAAGTAAGACCATCATCCCTTCATAAAATGTTGATAAAATTTCAATAAATTTGTTTTATCTGATTGCACAGTCAGGTGACCTCCATGTGTGTGAGCATGAGAAGCTGGCCTCCTACAGGGGAACCCTAACTCCTCCCCTCATTCTCTCCTTCAGAATAGAGCAGAACAACACCGCACCCCCACGTGTGCTACCACGTGAATAAGGTGGCCAGGGAACAAGAGATGCAAGTGCGGCTGAGAGAGCGCGATCGCCATTGACCACGAGGCAGGAGCCCCGATACTCAGGTAGTGCCTATGAGTTGTTTAAGGTTTGATAGCTGATTCTCCTAAAGGACCCTGAAGCAACTGTGAGCTAATCCAGGACTCAAGATATAACTGTGCCCTCGGCCTCTGTGAACTGTTGTTTCCTGTCCCCCCAAAACTGTAATTTCATCAAATAAACAATGAAGTCAGACAAGTGAGGAGAGCTCATTCACACCGTGTTACCTTTGCTTCCGAAAGAATAAAACACGATGCTTTTCTTGTGCCAAGGATGAGACAAAGTGATGCATCTGCTCAGTGTCCACATGTAATAACCCATACTCTGAAAATAAGTCCTCTTAGGGTACCTCACAGGCCCAAATAATTCTCAAGGAAAAACTGAGCATTAACATTAAAAGAAGACAATATGGAAGGCCCTACAGCAGCATCTCTGGGTCTGGTCCTAGATAAAGACAGTTAATTATGCTCACAGATATTTATTACCTCAAAGTGTCTAAATAAAATGTAGCTCTTAAACTATTATCCAAGTAAGCCCAATGATTTTAACTGGTTCTTTTTACTTGGTATTGATAATCTGTAAAGAAAAACATACATAAGCACAATTTCTCAAAACGCAACCAATACCAGGAAACATAATTTCTAAATGTAAAGAACATCCTGAAAACTAATGATGAACTCATTTTCTGAGCCAATGTGACCTTCATGAAAAGAGAGCTTTTAAAGAGCATCCACCACAGACAATATAAAACTTTGGAGGTTTTTTTTTTATGAAAATTAAACGATTTGTCCACTAAAGAATCAGCACTCAAATCCTTTTATGCACTTGCATAAAAAATTAACCTTAACAAATAAAACCAAGCTGTGAATCATTTATCTTGGCTTATCGCTTTGATTACTGTATATTAATTAAGGTGTGAATTACTGCTTGAAATAAAAGGATGCTTGAGACCCCAAAAGAATTAAAAATGGATGTGTATATCGGGAGACAATGAGGAGGGTGATTCAGGAAGCAATTGAAAAATGAATGTTTACTTTTAATGTTTTACTTTGCTATTTTCCTTAAAAGAAAATCTATATAAATTTATATTGTTTGCACTCTGCTGTTCTCTGATAGTTGGAGAGCGGCTGTTCTCCTGCGTTGCTCTTTGACTGGCTGGATGGCGAGGCTCAATAATCTGTCACAGCCCAGGTTAAGTGATGGAATTCATTTAAATGCCCCAGAAGTAATCATCCACAAAGAGTACATTATTTCTCTTTTATGAATTTTCAAACCTAATACTGATGGCTGGCATGCAATTAAACCTGATCAATATGTAATTTAGGTGGGCTGACATGTTTTCAAATTCTCAGAATATAGATTCTTTCAATATTGCAAGAGCTTAGTGAAATACTTAGCCTTTATAAAATAGCTAAGGCAGTTTGGTACAGTACAGGAAAAAAGAGTAAGTTTAGCCAGACGCTATACAGAGAAGTAATTATACGTGGAGACTCGAATTTTTGAACAGAAACCATCACTGGGAAATGAAGACTGTGTTTCATCCGGTCTCTCTCTGTCTCTGTCTGTCTTTCAAACAGGAGACTCCAGAGGGGCCGTCTACAGGGTTTTGTAAAGTACCAGCTTGGTAATCTTCACGTGCAAATACTGGAAAAGCGTTATAAATACTGATTCAAATATGGCAGAAGTTGTATTGAGAGACAATTCCATAAACATTGATTCACAAAGCTTTATTTACCCGCCTGGAATCATACGAGGCACCCCTTCCACCTCCCCCCCACCAAAAAAAAAAAGAAAAGAAAAACAGAAAGCAGCGCCCAGGGCGGGCCGGATGACCATAATGACCCTTTGTGTTAAGCTCATAAACAAGGGCTAGTACACTGGCCTGTGACCTTGGAGGTGAAGGGCACCTCTCTCCAGTATTACTAATTAGCCCCCTGTCATCGACACAATAAGAATTACACTTGAGTCCCTATGATGTGACAGGGTCCAATTTTAAATTTCATGCCTGAGGTCTTAACGTGCTCTTTCACGCTCTGCATTTGCATATTGTACAGGACCAGGCGAGGCGCCCGGCATCGTGTGTGGAAGCCGGGGCTCTGCAGGGCGTCGTGTTGGGGGCACGTGTGTGTCAGGAGCCTGGCTCCCACTCGGACCGTTCCTGTGTCTCAGCCTTTTCACCCCGCGGTGCTGTGGTCTCCTCTGGACTTTGACCTATCGACAGCGCATTTCTGTCAAATGTTTATTCAATGCTCATTAAGCCTATTGCCCTTCTTCGTGTACTTGATTTATTTCCATGGGTGCCCCTGGCTGGGGGAGCATCTTCCCTCCTCATCTGCTGCCCCACCTCCCACCCACACGGTCATCCTGCTGCCGCGGGCGGCCAGCTGGGAGGCCTCCTCCCTGCCATGGAAGGCTAGGTGGCTGTGGCCTGAAAGAGGCAGGAAGGGCCTCACTGTCCTTCACCGCTGGACGTCCCGGCTCTCGCCACTTCATGGAGCCGTGTGGCCCTGGTCCTGGCCTGGGGCGGGATTCACAAGGAGTGGGCACTAGGACTGGGCACAGCGGGATAAGAGTCCATAGACACGCCCGCCGGCAGGGAGGTCCCACCCGAGGTGGCCGGGCTGTTTGTGGCACCTGCGGGGTAAGCAGGGCTCCTGGTGGGAGGTGACAGTGGCTTTGTGTGCTGAGACAGGCATGTGGAACCCTCATGGTCATCCATGCGAGTCCTGAGCTGCCCGGGTGCATTTGAGCGATGCCTTGAAAATCTAAGATTCCCTTTTTGAAATGCAAAAGTTTATTTTTATGATTGTGGGATAAATTTAAGCCAACAGAAAAGTAAAGACAATAATATAAAATAGTTATGATGTATCTACCAAGCATGTTTAATCAAACGTACGCTTTAGCACCAGCAGCCCCCTGCTGGGCAGGCCCGCAGCCTTTTCTAAGGGTTGGGGTACAGTGGGAGTGGGTGGGGGTCTCAAGGCACTGACTGTTCTTTCAGTATCGTAAGGACAGGGAGTTTCATGTTGGGACATGCTACGTGAATATTAGTCATCGACAAACCTACACTGTCCATACTCACATGTTTTATTATTTTATTATTAAGTAAAATGTTACAGATATCTTTAAGTCCCATCCCCCTTGAAACCCCACATCTCTCCAGAGATAGTCCTCTGAATTGGGAGCGTTCTTATGTATTAAAGACAGGAAATGACTTTTGTATTGTTGAGTGAAAAACTGACAAATGGAGGTTGTGGTCGCGGCCGCAGAACAGGAGAAGTTGGAGCCAAGCACGTGTGTGAGGGACCTGCCCTTGTCATGTCCCCACAGAGCACAGAGGTCTTTAGGGACATCACTGAAAAAGTGAACTAAGGAACGTGGGACTCGAGGACAATGACATAAGCACTTCCGTCTTAAAGGCAAAGCTGGCTCTCCTGGGGGACAGCAGCAGGTGAGGGGTGCCGAGGGCTCACGAGGGACACGCCAGCCACCAGAAGATGCTGGTGACACATCCACCAGGGCCCGCCCAGCCTGGTCGGACTCTCACACTTGTGTTCTGCAGTCCAGTGCTGCACACGTAAGTCATTTCAGGACGGCGTTCATCCCTGGGAAAGCTTTGGAGGTGAGCAGTAAGAGGGAACTTCGGCAGTCATGCTGTTTTGCTTTCTCAAGTAGGAATTTCTTCATCTATCTACCAAATCTATATTTGAGCATCCACATACACATCCTGTGTGATGTAAAAGTATAATTAAAAAGGCTATCATCTTGTGAAGACATCCATCTCAGTAGCTGGCTCCTTTCCGTAATGGTCCTTACGCAGACTGTCTTGTAGAGTATTCTGTTACTGACACTTTCATCCAGATCAGTTCTAACCAAACTTGAGGTTTCTATAAATGTGTCAGAGTGATTGGGATACGGGGAGATTCAGAAACATTTAAAAGTTAAAAGTGAAGAAAAGGTCTCTTCAGTTACTAAAAATATTCCTGTGCAGGCTCAAAAGTCAGCTTGTGCATAAGCCAGCGAAACCCTTTGCAGAGGTATATTTTCTATCTCATATTTCATTTATGTGAACTCCATGGTAAGAAATTAGGAAGAACTAGGTCACTGCTTCACAGGTGCGTGATTCACCTCCCATCCACTAAGGCCTTTCTCTTAAAACGCTCACGTGTTATCTCGGATGTGTCCTTTAGAAAAGCCTGAAGTGATATGAAGGCACAGACTTTCCCTGAGCTATTTGCTGGTCACTGGGACAGAAATGACAAAGGACTCTGTCCATTAGTTTTCAATACAGTACTCAATAGGAGCAGGAAATTGATGGTGTGACTGTGGCATCACGTCGAGGAAACTTATGATGCGGACAATAGCACTTTCAATGAAAAGGCTTTTGATTTTCTATGTGTCAAACTGTTTTAATATTAGGGCCTTTCTAGGTCGATGAAGGGTTAATGTAGAGTCATAAATCATATCTAAACAAGAGCCCTACGCTTGCTATAGGTAGAAAGTAGTCTGCTAAGGTCAAAAAAGCATTAAGAAAAAAAAATCACAAAATGGCAGGTCGCTAACGCAATGCAAAACCATGTTGATTTCACTGCCCCAAACAGACCTGGCCATAGCATACTAGAGACAGTGAATAATAGGCGAGCTGGACAGTAACGACTCTGCTATGTAAATGGCAATTAGGGGCATGGCCCACTGCAGGCTGGGTCCGAAACGCGCCTCCTTTGTTTGGGCGGACTTCCGGGGCCTGGGTCAACGTTGCAGTGGGCTGCCTGCCTTACGGGGAGCTGTCATCTTCTCCCCAGAGTTGACCCTCAAGGAAGCTTGCACTTGCACCCGTTCATTCACCTTTGCGATAGAATTTCACCCCTTACATTGTGTGGTTAATCTTTGGGTATGAATAAATAATGACCGCTCAAGAAGCCAGGGCCCAATGCATTATACCCTCCACGTTACTCAGCAAAGCTCAATAATCTACATTGATCCCAACCCCACACACCCAGGTGTTGCCATGACAAAGCTACGCTGGCGTTGTTTTACGTTCTTCCTTGTCTGGAAAGCTCCGAAAGAGTTATTCTCTGAGAGGAGGTCAAATTGTTAAGTTTTTAACTCATTAAAATAAAATTAAAAAATCCTTCATCACCAGTGCCAGTATGTGCAATTAAGAAAGATGACATCTTCCATGACCATATATTTGATCCTTTTTACCCTCAGCTACCATTCCCTCCCCCTCTGAGAACTGACTCTGGGTGGTGAACACACAACATGATGTCAAGATGATGTATTACAGAATTTTACACTTGAAACTTATGTAATTTTGCCAACAATTGTCACCCCAATAAACTTTAATTTAAAAAAAAGATGACAAATTCATTAAGATTTAATAAAGAACAGGAGATATCCAACGAAAGAGCACCTTTCCCATTTTGTTGGTGCTTTTAGCCTAAACTAGCCACTCCTATCCCGGCTTGCGTGGAGGCCCTGGGGGTAAAGAGCCTTGTCACTGCACAGTGCAGGGGTGCGACCTGCAGGGGATGGGAACACGGGCGCTCGTGTCATGTCACGGGAGGACCTCTTGTTCAACATCCTGCATGACAAAACCCCAACGAAACACCACTCGGCGAGCAAGGCGAACTTGGGCCCAATTTGTCACTTAAAACCTGCAGACCCTTGCAATATTCGGTGCTCGGATGTGAAACGAATGGGCTCGGGGAGGGCAGGCTGCATTGACGATCCGGCAAAGAGCAATTTTCTGTCGTTTAATGAAGGATGGAGAAAGCGCTTGATAAAATGCCCGCTCATTACAAGTTTGTTTTTGTGTGTGTCTGGATGGCCGACAGAGAAAATGTGCCTGTGTTGATGAAAAGGTAATCTCCCCAGTTCAATCTTCTTAGACAAGTTAGAATTGTTAAAAGCAATCTTATTTTATTGTGAATTCATTTGGACAGTACTGAACAAAGAATCAACTCAACTAGTAGCCTGTTGGCACTTCTTTTTACCTAAAACAATACAAAAATATTGTATCTGTTAGAGATTTTCAGGCTTGCTTTCAACTCCAGGTCTAACAAAAATTATGTATCTCTCTATATGTGCATATAATTTTAGAAAGCTTTATAAAAAATTCAATTAGTTTAAACTCTACCTAGTCATAAGTACATATGAATTTAGTAGCTATATATTTCTATTCTAATATTCTGTATTAAAATACATAATACAAAATGATGGATTCTATTATTTCAATTACTGTTATATTTACTTTTCTTCATCAATTAAACACTTTAATTTAGACCATCAAACTAATAAGCGAGTCACCAAATTCAGATACGTAAAAAAGTAAATTTGAACACTTTTTAGTTAAACCAGGGTTCTAGAAATCAACTGGATGAAATAAAATAACAATTTGTAAATGTTGAATACATAGTACTTACAGTGTAGTTAATTTGAACCCAGGGAAAAGGATCAGGCATTTCTTCTTTTAGTAAATAAAAATTTAAGGAAATAGGGTTGCGAGAAGATTGCAACAAACCATCAGGTGGTTCTTGTTACTGATACCTAAAGAGATGTCTTATTATCGGGTACTTGATAAGGTTATCAAGAAGATACGTTGAAACACAAACACAGATTCTGGGATTATCTAGGTATGATCTACACAGTTATGCGAGTTCACAGGTGAGTGACAAATGGGATGTAACGTTCTGGCTTGTGAAGCCCTTTTCCCAGAGATGGGGCGAGTGTCTCATGGCAGGTCCTCTGTTTTATACAAACACGAGGTCCAGGACGCCGAGGGCCATCTGCGTCTTCATTTCTGGGTAAAACCCTCTCTCTGCCACTGCTCGAAATTCAGTCCTTTTCTATACTGTGCTCTTTTTCTTTAAGTTTTAAACCTAATGTAAAATGTTCTTGTATTTCTGTTCTTGTTCTTCAAAAATGAGCCAACATCTCGAATGCGAGCACCTGGGCCCCAGCTCCACCTGGTACACACAGTGTCCTTGAATGTCCACTTACATTTCAAAATACGTTAGGACTCAAGAACCCTAAGGCCATGGCTGCATTAAAAGGGTCGTTTTCATCGTAGGAGACAACAATGCTTTCGTTTGATGACGTGATGTCGAAGGACCACGGCGTCTTTCTGTTTGGCACGCATGCGTTCTCCATCTCAGGCGGAGCACAACACCGGTTGCTCTGGCGAGCCCCCATCCCCTTCACTTGTTCACCCCTCAGCATCAGGCATCGGGCACACTTGCCATTTCCTGCCTTGTGCCTGGAACAGAGAGACAAGGACTGTCATGAAAGCAGGTCAGGCCAAGGAGCAACTGCAAAACCAGATCCCAGTCCATCCCATTGTCATGACCAAATCACTGTCACCCTGGAATGTATCTCTTCCTGAGACAAGGAGCAGTGCATTTCCTGGGAGTGAATTCAAAAAAGAACAACTGTAACTTGGGATAGTAATATTTAGCAAATTGCTGCTAACTTGTGTGAAAGAGTCGTTCTTTCCCCAAATCACGTTGTATAGTTCTGGATCATAAACACTCGAAGTGCTTGACTGGCGGGTAAATACAAATGTGGTTCTCAGCCCATAGCTTCCTCATAAGATATTAATGTTGGCACCTTTATTTCAAGAAGCGACATTTTAACAATAAAATTTCAAGGCGCATTTTGAATGATCATTTAATAATAAAAAGGTAACAGAGCCTTTATAAAATGTAAGTGTGATGGGGTTTTCACAAGCAAAACGTTCAAAGCAAAAGGCTTACCTGGACAAAATACTTACAAGCACCAAATAAAAATTACTCAGGCAAGGAAATAACCCGTAAGGCGTATTATAACAAAAACCAGTTTTAAGTTGGTGGTGGGAGGCATGCACTGTTCACAAGTCGCTGAAGTGGGTCGGTGCTGAGGCATCGAGATGAGAGGAGAGGCTGTGATGTAACTGCCCAGGGTCCCTGGGCGCGACGAGGACCTGAACCCAGCCTGTCGGACCCAAGACCTCACTCTGAACCTGGACAACCACCGTTTCTTGTGAGTGAGAAAGAAAGAAATGATAAATAATCCAATGGGGAAAACACGAGTGGTTTCCGTAATAACGAGTAAACTGAAATATGATATATATATATATATATATGTGTGTGTGTGTGTGTGTGTGTGTGTGTATGTGTGTGTGTGTATGTGTGTGTGTGTGTATATATATGTATAATTTATAATTTGTACTAGATAGAAATCATGAAGTTAGCTCAAAATCAGGAATAAAATGGAAAATAAGCAACTTGCTAGACGATTGTATTTTAACAGTATCAGACACGTATTTCAAAGGCCAGGACAATTTGAAATGTAGATTTGTTTTGCATTTCAGAATCAAAAACTCTTGTTTGATTTCAGGCCACAACACAGAGCATTCTGTGGTCACTGATGGGCTCTCCCCTTGCAGGGAGGTGTGTGACCCCCAGTTCAGTACATAGGACGAGGCTCCTGGGGGGCAGGGGTGGCCGGGCGGACTGCTGACCTCTGGTCCTGATCAGTCATGTCCCCATTTGAATGCACCCCTTCAACATTCTGGACTCTTGGTAGTGAAATGGAGAGATCTGAACAGCAGCACAGGTTTCCTGGGCTGGGCTTGTGGCCCGGTCTCAGGGGCAGCTCAGGGGCGTCCAAAAGTGAGGCCCGCGTGGGACCAGCTCCCCAAACATCCTTGCTGTTTCCCACAGCAAACCTTGTTCAGAGAGTGAGCCGCTTCTAGATGACAGCTTGACGACGTCGGCTGCAGAAGACGTGTAAGGGCCCTTCCTGGTGTGACACACTGCTAGTTCTACCACTGGCTTTTCCAGGAAGTTAATGTCCACAGAGGTCATTGTGGTTCCACCACCAGTGACATGGTGGTGGCAGCAGGTCCAGGGTCAGGCTGAGTTCCGGGGCCATCTCCTCTTGTAAGAAATGAGTTCCCACTCACTAGGAGCAAGCATTGGTGTGCGTGACAATGCCTACAGAATCCACTCGTGGGTTTCTCTAGAAGTATGATTTTGCGGACAAGTTCTGCAGTTTTATGGGTGTTATGTAATTTTGTTGTTTTTATGGCTACTTTGTAGAAAGGATAACACAGGACAGTTGTGACTTAGTGCACCCTTAGCTAAAAGGCTTGCTTCAAAGTAGCTTCTAAAAATTTATAATTGATTTTTAAATGTGGAATTTGTTTCAGCCACAGACATTTATCAACGTAAGGTTTTTAGAGGAAACTCTTTCTTCCCAGAAAGTACGAGAGTAATGCATACAATAATGTAACAAAACTGATGAAATTTATAGTAAAATTTATAGGAAAAATGTCAGCTCCCTGAGGGCAAAGATTATGTTTATTTTTCACTGTAATTCTCATGGCCTGTTTACAGTAGAAGTTCCCAAACATATCTGCCGTTTCCTTACTGAATCCTGACTGCACGAATACATATGGCTAGAAAAGCTGTGTCCCTAAGGAAACAGAGACATAATGGACCATGTACACAGTGGGGATTGTTTTTGTTTAAAAAGTTCTCTCTGATGGACAGGGTCCACATGCAGATATCTGAGGAAAGACTGGCCCAGCTGCTGCCATGCCCAGGACCAGCCTCAGTCACCAAACCCACCCACCCCTGACCCCCAGTGTGAGTGCAGCCAGCTCCTCCCCCAAACCACCCTGGTTGCCTTGCAGTCCCATGTATTCCCTCTCAGGAGATTTAACTCAGAAGTAAGGAGGATAATGCCATAGTAACTGAAGATGGAGACAGATAAGCACAGCATGGCCAGAGGGAGCCTAGCAGGGTGGCATGCTTACAAAGCAGACGCTACACGTCAGAGGAAGCTGCGTGTGAGTAGAAAAGGGAAAGGAAGAAAGGAGAAAGAAAACGTGATCCACTTGATGCCTTTTAACCGAGCCCCACCTTTGTGCCACCTTGTGGCAGCTTCCAGGCAAATTCAAGGTGATGGCGAGTTTGCTGTCTGGCAGTGAAGGTGCTGTCATCAGACAGGCACACATGTAAGCGGCGCCTGGAAGATGTGTCTCTGAAAGAAAAAATACAGGAGTGTCTGCCAACATAATGTGTGAGGTGTGGACGCTTGTTTGGAGTTGGAGTCAGGGCTGACTTCCTTGAAGATGTCACTTCTGAGCACACAGCTGAGAAAAGGCAGGGGACCAAGGGACAAAGACAGGAGCGAGGGGCCCAGGCTGAGGGAGCAGCACCACTGCAGGAAGATAGATGGAGTGAGGTGGAAGTCAGGCGGGTGGCTGGGGCAGGACAAGCCGAAGGTGGGAGAGGGGCCATGGACCGCAAGGAGGACAGCGAGCCCCTGACGCACAGATGGCACGGAGCCCGCCCTTGCGCCCTGGGACGCCAGGGCCCCCTATTCACCTGCCAACAGGAGTCTCTAGTGAGATGTGCTGCTCACCAAGTGCACCTTCCACTTCTTTTGTTCTTCTCTGTCTCTCTCTCTCTTTTCTTTTTTCTGCTAGAAATAATACGTAGGTCAGGAAGAGGAGAGTTGAGGGTGGATTCAAAGGGAACAAAAACGTGAAACAGCAAGAAGAGGACGTGAGCAATACAAAATCCACTTGCTGATTCTGGGGACTCACTTAAATATTCAAGGTTTGGCTAACAAGGCTCTCCCAACCTCTTAGCCCGAGCGTTTCACGTGCATCAGACATGAGCCGACACACGCACACTGATCCATTTGCGCAGGCGGCGTCTGCCCTCAGCAGAGCCTCAGCGATGGGTTCTCACAACAGTTGTATGTACTTAGGTTTCCTAAATGCAAAAAGAATAGCCCCCAAATCATCACCATCGGCACTTTTGGTCACGGCGTCCTTCAGTTGGCTTCCATGTGCCGTGGGCTGTTCAACACAGGGGACCATGGGACACTACAGTCCCTCCCTTTGTGAAGGAATTCACAGTTCTTTTCTTTAGAAAACTCTAGTGGAGTGTTTTGTTGGCACGAGGAGAGCTGGCCTCACTCCCTGCTCTGTCTCCCTTCCTCCGCCTCCAGGGGTTTGCTTGTTCTCTTTTGAGCTTTTCCATGGGGACAGGTTCCTGGGGTGTGTTTGGTTACCAGGTTCTGCCGCCGCCGCTGGGCATCAGGTGTCACTTTGTTAAGCGGGACTCCAGTGACACTCGGCAGCGCCATTCTGCTTCACGTGAAAACGAACACTGTTATTTCTAAATCTTGGAAAAGGAAATCAAGCATAAAATTAAAATAATTTTTCAACATCAGCTAAGTGAGGTTTCTTTCACATGAAATTTGGGGGATATGTGTGAGGCAATTAGCCATTTTCTGTAAGTGTGGGTCAAGCTGTTCGGTTTACAATAATTCATCATCTCTAATCTCCCCACAGTTTGCTAGGAAACGTGGTGCAGCTACAAACGGATCATACTGAGCTGGGGTTCTTATTTGGCAACAATGGCCTCTATGTAAGTGGTATTTTCAGAATTTTCTCAGTGATGCCGACATTACATTTATATTTAGAGATTGCCCGCTTTTGCAGTTTCTGTTATAAGATGTAGTGTGGCTTCTCTGTAATGAAGCTTATTTAAAATACAAAAATGAAAACATCCTGTGATATCTTTGAGGGGTATTTGCCACAAAATTTTCTGGTTCATTTCCCAATTTTTGGGTCAGCTCATACATTTCCAATGAAGCGATCTCACAAACAGGTGATAAAACATTCTCTAACTCCCTCCCCACCCCCAATGAGACAACCCAGAAAATAGCTTCCGCTTCATAATCCATGCAAGAAACTAACCCAAGGGCCCCTGCCTCCTGTGAAGCCCCTGGAAAGCACCCCAATTGTGGCTTTCCCGGTGTAAATACCAGTCTGATCAGAATATAGTATATTATCGGATTTCTCATTTTCTGTGAGAAGACCAGGCTATGTCGAGCCGCCTTTAGCGAGCTGTCACAGATGAGACCAATGAGCACATCCTGACTTCACACACGGCGAGGGTTGCCAAGGATACACTGCCGAGGGACCAGGGTCAGGAGTCAAACTGACCAATATTGAGTAAATTGCATTGGTTTGAATGATTCCCCTTGAGCTGGTAATGATATGGCAAGCACACAGCTAGGTCTGCAGGCAGATAAGTCCTGCATTTGGAGATCAACAGAGAGCTACGTTTGGCGATGGGTATATCCGTGTGTGTGTGTGTGTGTGTGTGTGTGTGTGTGTGTGTGAAATATGCAAAAATATACACACAGGGGCTAACAGGACAGTGAGGTGGGTGTGCAATCAGCCTCTGAAACTACAAGTTGTGTGTCCATCTATCCACACGTGTTTTTAGCTGACATGATATCAGTGCTATGTGCCAAGCTTTGCAAAAATGACCAATATACATGCAGTTTTAAAAATTCTTTGGTGTATTATTTTTGTATTTTGATTTTCACAGGCATGTTATTTTGTGTCTGAAGACATATCATGATTTTCTCAGTATAACAAAACTAGAGAAATGTTATCTAAAGGATTATAATTTTATGTAATAGTCCTCAATAAGCTGCTTCAACTGCATGACATATAAAAAGTGAAGTATAGCTTTCCGGGGCTGCATACAGCTGAAGAAGGAAAGCGTGAGTTCAGTGGTAGTCTTCCTAATAAACATTCTTTTAACCATTGAAATTAATACTTTTTTTTCATAAGTGATCAATTCATCAATCCATATTGCAGCCTCTCCGTTATTAAGCTGTCTAATTAAGAGGTTGACATGTTTTCCAGCCCTGAGCTCGCTTTCTTCCCTTTGCCTCCACCGTTACTGGGTCTTTTCACAGCTTGTCACGGTGTCCACCAGAACTGAAGGGGTAGGGATCATGCATTTGACTGATCATAAATGTCTGGAATGGCAAGAGATGGAATCACGCCATCCTGACCCTGTAACTCAGAAGAGGATGGACAAAACGGACTCCCCAAAGTCCCTGACCCAGCCCAGTGCCTGGCTGTCTCCTGACCCTCACCTGACCCTCACCTGATCACTCACCTGGACCTCTGCTCGCCATAGACCCTTCCAATGGAAAACCAACCCGCCATCAGCCCGCACACACTGGTTACGGTGAATACACAGCTGAACTAGTTGGGAAAGAGGCCGCTGTAGACAATTTCCCAATAAATTGACTTTGCTTTTCTTCAGCTCACAAGCAACATGGCTAAAAATATAAGATTCTAGCAACGTTAGTTTAAAGTTGAGCAAAGAAGGCAGGGAACACAAAGCCAGCAAAAGTAAAGGTGAATTAGGTCGGCTGTCTTCTCCCCCATGTAAGTGAGGTTTGAGGCAATTTGAAAATACCGTAAAACAGTGGATTTACGATCTCAAAGATAATGTCCACCCTCCCTCCTCGTTAATCACCCTTTCTCCTGAGTATCTGTTTTCCAGAAATGACTTGTCGCATTTTCTGTACCTCGATAAGAATTATACGGTGGGCTTGGTTCTCTCCTGTCTGTACTAGGACGCAGACGCTCGGGGTTGGTCTGTGCACGAGAACATCCAGCCAACATAACGGAGCATTCTGCAGTGTTTTGATATGTGTCCGAGTGAGTCGCCCATACGGCATAATTTATTCCTTTAAAAATTCCTTTGCTCCCATTTTCTAAGTTGGAAAAAAAAAGTAAAATTGGCTACCTCAAAAAGGAGAGTGCAGATACTTATATTTTAATGAAGGTGGTGTGACACTCTTTCTCAATCTGAAGAAAAGAAAAAGAAAGACGCCAGTGCGTTTCTCAAAAGACGGTTAAGAAGAGAATCATTCTGAGTCTGGAGCAGTACATTTATAAAAATGCTGAGTTTTGTCTCTGTTCAATTGGGATACTGAGCAGAGGAAGGCTGGAGGCAAGACAATTAAGTTTCCTTTACTAATTTAGTTCTCTGTAGCATCTCCTGGCAATCTTTTTTAAGTGCCGCCTGCCCCGTTGTGTCACCTTTCGTGTCGGATCCTCTGCCCAGGTGAGAGCTGCCCGGGAGGGGCCGGGCGCTGCCTCCCACGTGCGTGTGCCGCGCCGCGCGCCCTGCCACCCACACTAATTACCCTGTGAGTCCAGGTCGACTTTCAACAGAGACGTGATTTATGGGGAAGATGCTAAAGTCTCTGGCAAATAATAGAGAGGAAAATAAATAGATCACAGCTCTTTTCACGGAAAGGAAGAACATGCTTTGTAAGGTGAGCTATTTAAAACGCAATCAGCTCATCTCCTCTTGGCAGCAGGAGACCCGTCCCTGAGCTGCGGGGCGTGCACTGCTCGCGTGGATTTAGGGTGACAGGCGAGCGGCCGTGGAGTCTCCGGCTGCGGCTCTGCACACGCGAGCGGCCTCCGCGCAGGGGCTGCCGCGCCGAAGGGGAGACGGGCGCGCGGCATCCATGCGCCCTGGACACCGGGTCGCGGAGCATCGATAAGCAGCGAGAGGGCGGCCGGTGCGCGTCCCAAGTGCCATCCTGGAAATCAGCGCATCTAATGGTATTAAAAACGCCTTTGGGGGGCAGTGTCTCGTGGTAAATATCCCGAGGCTGACAGCGCTTAGGCTGGTGACCTTCGCTCTTTGGCCTCTGTTCTGCCCTGGTCCTACCCGCCGCCGCTTGGTTCCACCCGAAGGCACCTTCCGCCCGCCCTGCAGTGTCGCCAGGCGCCGGCTCTGATCAGCAGCCGCAGCCCAACAGGCCCCCGGGTGGGTGTTTCCAGCCCAGACCTTGTCCTGAGAAGGCAGCGCTGTGTGTTCCCGGCCCCCACGGCCCCCTCAGGGCCCTCCTCAGCACGGAGACCGTCCCCCAGCGCTGTCATCTCTTCCCTGTCTCTACCGCAGGCTCAGTTACTAGCCGTCGTCTAGCCCTGGGCTTCCCTGAGGTTGTTCCGGAAAGAAGACCAGCGCTGGTGGCCGGCAGATGAGGAATAAGAGCTGCAGACAGAGCATTCCAGCGCTTCCCGGGCCACCTGGACAGGCCTCAGGATGCGGAAGACAGCGGGTACACAAAAAGTTCAGTTTCTACTGAGCGAACTGCCTGGGCACAGCGAAGTGTCTTTGGTCCCTTCCAGGGGCCAGGCATCCTGTCATGCAGTCCCTACACAGAAAGTTATACCTGCAACAAATACGTAATACTTACTATTGGATGAATGTATTAGAAATAATTAAAAACAAAACAAACAAACAAAACCAACCAACCAACCAAACAAACAGTGCTTACTTATGTCTAAAAGTGATGGGAATAGCCACTTATGGCCTGGAAATTTTTTGTTCTGCTGTAGATCATTGAAAATGTCTATTAATTGTATGATCAAAACCCAAAAGAATTAAAACTCATGTATCCCTCCCTCGAAAGCGTTCCTAATCCAATTCTCTTCCCTTTTGCTACTAGTTAATGAGTACTATTTCCTGTCTTCTTCCCCTCCTTGAAATCCACCTCTAACTGGTCACTAAATTCCACCTTCTCTTTTAAAACATCTCCAGCTGTCATAAACTTTACTTAGAGTCTTGTTTCTGTCTTTTGTGCAGTTTAAGCCTCTCCTTAACTGGCCTCCCTGTCACAGCTTTCCTCACCTCAACCCGACCCTGTTGCATCACCGCTGAGCCGCCCCCCCTAAAGGACGGACCCCATCTTCTTGCTGCCACAACGCAGTGGACAGGCCACCAGGGGCCTTTTAACCAGGTCGTGTCCCATATTTTTCAACCATTCATTAGGTATTTCTTTAGCGCCCTCAGCTAGAGTGAGTTTCTTCTGATGACATCTGTCTAAAGCACACCCATTCTCGCCTCCCATCCAAAAGTTCCTTTTTTTCACCAACTTGCCTGTAATCTCTCACATGGAGATAAGTCAGCTTTCTTTATGCTTCGGTCATGTGGCTGCATCATCACAGCCATCGGATGGCGGGGGCAGGTGGCATTCTCCTTCACTGAGTTGTAAGCTCTTAAATCTTGGAACCCTGCCTTTGCTGTGTCCCACAGGTGTCCTGACGCTCACCCACGAGTCGCCTGTCGCTGGGTGTTTTCCTTTCCCTGTTCAGCTTCACTCTAGGCCCTTCCCCATCCCTCGGTGCCCGGAGAGCTGACCGGACAGGCGCCATCCACGGTCTAACAGGTCCTCTAGTGGGATTCCGCAGATGGGGACCCTGGGAGTGAGGAGGGTGGCCTCAGAGTCCTTCTCCTCAGCCCCCTCCATGGGAAACAAGGCAGCTGAGCCTCCCGCTGGAAACCACTGCCCCTGCAGGCTGACCCGCCCTGTCACTATCTTTGTGGGGTGCAGTGAGTTCTCCCTTTTCCTAGAAGTCGTTTGTACCGATTTGCTGGCCCAGCACAAGCCACCCACACCTGCGGGAACAGTCCCTTATGAAAACCACCCCGCACTGTCTCATCCATGAGTTTCTGGCAGGAAGGTGACTGAGGAATTTCCAGCATATTCTAAGAGGGGGTCCCTCTGCTGGGTGGAGGTAGGCTTTGGACACCAGAGCGAGTGGGAGTGCACTTCAGATGGGTATTTTTAGAAAGTGTCATCCTCACTTTACTTCAAAGACGCTGGATTTCCAGGGTGTCATATATATCGATATTCAAATACAAAGGCAAGAATTCCAGTCTTTGGTAGATCAATAGTAATTATTTTAGAATAGCCGGATACATTGATTTATCCGCATCTCTGACCCCTTCCACTAACACAGATGAGCAGGGCCGGCGTGCGTGCACGCTCACACACAGGCAGGGCGCTCTCGTCCCGGGGCCGGCAGTGTCCCGCCGTGTCGCTTGTCTCATCACGGGCCCCCCACCTCTGTCCTGTTACAGCGCTGATCCCCTCACTGTTGCTCGTCTCCACTTGGTGCCCATTTAGGGAGAATGCAGCCCCGCCAGCTGATCGAGCTGCATGGAGCTTACGCACAGGGCCCAGGGCCACTCTACTAGTCCTCACGATAGAAGCTGCTGTCATGTGCAGTCATGGGCCTGGGCCTTCCCAAACTCCTGAATTAAGGCACCGTGGAAACTTTGAAGGAGAGGGACAGGGGGCGTCTGTGTGTGTGCGCGTGTCGCCCTGGGAGATAGAGCTGGGATCACTTCACCTGAAGAGCAAAGCAGTTTGCTCAGTAGAAGCTGAACAAGATTTTTATTCTGTATTCATAAAGATCCGTGTCCAGTAAAAAGCAAACCCTACCTATCAAGGAGGGACATACTCAGAAGGCTTATTGCGGGGGCCGGGGGAAGGGTAATGCAATGGGGGGCTGTAGCAGGGACACTGTTCTGGCCTTCAGGTTGCTAATGGTCTTAGGCTGGGCAAAGGGTTCCCTTTGTGGGGACCAGCGAGGTTACAGGGGACTGGGTGGGGAGGGTGGGTCAGAGGCAGTGGCTTCAGGGCGTGTAAACACCATGAGGTTGGCCCTCCGTGCTCAGGGGGCACTGTTTTCCAGCCCTGTGTTCAGGCCGAGGGCAAGTCCAGCCACGGGGGGCCTGGGGGTGTCGGGAAGCTTGACCTGTGCTTGGTTTTCACGCGTTTTGTTTGGTGCATGAGTGGGGCCAGCAGTTTCGCGAGTCATTGATGGGGTACACATGGGACACTCGCTGCAGGTTCTGTATTCAGCCCACGCGTTCAAACACAGGGTGGAACGTTGTCATTCTTTCCCCAACTACAAGAGCTGATGTTTTCAGAATAGGTACTGGATAAACATAATGAAATCTCCTTTGCACAAGGTCTCAAAAGATCAGATAAATTCTTATTTCCCTAAAATTGTTTAGGTTGTGATAATTTAGAGGAAAAATAGTGCCTGAGACACGAGCTCCGGAGTCCAACAGGTCTGATCCCGCCCACACCTGGCAGGTGGGGTGGCCCTAGACAGACCGTTATCCTGCATGTCCCACATCCTCACCTGTGAGATGGCGATGGCTGGAGCCACCGTCGCAAACATCAAACGAAGTGGCTTGAGGAACACGCGGTCATAGGCTATGGTTTACATTTGGAAGTGTTCCCGTTATTAATTACAACAACAATAAAATAACAAGGCTCCTTTCACACTAGCTGCAAAGATAAAACACATTTAAGTCATAAATATCATTCAAATATGATTACTATTAATTACTATTAATACAACCTAAGCCATTTGAAATAACTAAACCTTTTATTTCTTAAGGCCATGCTTTGAGATTTAATTATAAGAAATATTTAATTTACATCAATCCTTCAGGTCACATATCTTGCTGTGACATGTTCTCGCAGGACACCGTTATCAAGAATATATCGAAATGTAAACAAACCAAAATGAACCACAGGTAAAAGTGATACAACATACGTTTTCCCTCATATATTTACCTTTCTAATGTTGGAGAGGAAATACCACACTCAGGCTGAAAAGTCAGTTAGTTACACTTTACTCCTGTTAACATTGGAAATGAAACATTGCGAACCCTAGAAAACGTCCAGAAAACTCCTGCTTTGAAAGGCATTTTCCTCATTAAAGTGTGCTGACTCTTAAGTACAGTACGGCACTAGGATTGTAACTGTATCCTTGTTACACGAGGTAATGAGGCCTTAAATTGGGGGAATTTAAATACTATCGTATTTTATTGGTATAACTTTCCAACATGATTGCTTAGGAAGCTATTAAATGGAAAATTCATCAGGACAATAGAACATGCAAACAGTGGGACTGAAAATTACCCTTGTTCCTAAAAATGACCCCCCATTTTCCCACTGGCTTGTGTTGCCTCCCTGGGTGCCTCCCCTTGCTCGGTCCTGAGAGCTCTCTGTCTTGCCCAATTTCGGTGCTATCTTGCAATTTCAGATCTTTCTTCAAAGTATGTATAGTTGACATACACTATTATATTAGTTCTATATTGAACTAATGTTCAATATTACATTAGTATCATATTGCAATATTGTATTTTATATTATAGTTGACACACACTATTATGTTAATACAACATAATATAACTTACAAGGTGATCACCATGACAGGTCTAGTACCCATCTGACACTATAAGAGATTATCATATTGTTGACTATTTTCCCCGTGCTGTACACTACATCCTGTGACTTATCTGATAACCGGAAGTTTGTACTTCTTAAGCCCTTCACCTTTTCCTCCCAGCTCTGCCCACCCTCCTCTTAACTGGCAACCATCAGTTTGTTCTCTGTTATCTATAAGACTGTTTCTGGTTTGTTTGTTCACTTATTTTCTTTTTCAGATTCCACATGAAGATGAAATCACATGGTATTTGCCTTTCTCTGTCTTATTTCGCTTAGCATAATACCATCCATGTCATCGCAAATGGTAGGCTGTCCTCCTTTTTATGGCTGAATTACATTCCACTGCATCTATGGACCACCTCTTCTTTATCCATTCATCTACTGATGGACACCTAGGTTGCCCCCATACCCTGGCTATTGTAAAGAATGCTGCAGTGAACTTACATCTTTTTAAATTACTGTTTTTATATCCTTTAGGTAACTACCCAGAAGAGGGGTTGCTAGGTCATATGGTAATTCTATTCTTAATTTTTTTGAGGTGTCGCCATATGGGTTTCCATAGTGGCTGCACCAGTCTGCATTCCCACCAGCAGTGCACGAGGGTTCTCTTCACCCCTGATCAGCAGGGAAATGCAAATCAAAACCACAATGAGCTTCCACTGCACACCTGACAGAATGGCTAGCATCCAAAAGACAACAAATGACAAACGCTGGCAAGGGAGTGGAGAAAAGGGACTGCACACCTTCGACACGCTGGTTTCTCCTGACTTAGCGCCGTGCCCTTTGTCTGTCTGGGGAGCCTGCAGTCCTTGTCCACACTCCCCTGAGAAGCGCCCTGGCCTGGCTGGATCTGAACACTGTTCTTACTGACCCTGCACCTGCATGAACAGCTCTTTTCGGTGCTTTTGCTGGTCGTGCTGTAACTTACCAGTAGCACGTGCCTCCTGCGTTCTGTGAGAGGAGCTCCACAGATGGGGCCCCAGCTTATCTCTGCAGCCCCAGGATTTAGCCTCCTGCCAAATTTGTTGTAGTAAATTTATTTCAACATCTTTATGATAAAAAGTCAAACTTTAGACTATACGTCAAAACTCAAAGCTGGAGAACACAATGGCTTCACGTGGAGAAACAGCAGTATTCTAGACGTTTCTTCAGAGGAAACGGTAGTAAGCCAGGAAGGCCTGCTTCTGGCTGCCCAGGACCCAGCGAGGCAAAGGTCAGGGCCGGGACGAACAGGACGGTTCATATCTGGATGTATATGTGATCCCAAAGCCCGCAGGGGTCACCCCAAATCTTTCATATGTGGTCTGGTTGTAACAGAACGGGGTACGGTGATGCCTTCTTTGATGGAGTTAGGGGACACTGAGAGGAAAGATGAAAGACAGCACACGTGTTCTCCCCCAGGTAAGAAACAAATGTACTAAAGGAGGGAGCTCAGAGACAGGACCTGTGAGTGTGTGAGGGGCCATGAGCCATTAGCACTGAGCAGCGGCTTGGGAGACGCGGTGAAGGTGGGGCGATGAGTGTACTGAGTGTCTCGCTCACACTGACAGAGAAGGATACGACTTGAAAAAAAGTGACGGAGGCGAATCGTGCAAAATGAAACAAGGATTTTCACCATGAGCTCATAGAAAGAGAATGTTTAGGGCCTCATGATTACTTCTGGTAAACAGATTTAAAATGTCAAAAAGAAAATAAGGTTAAAAATCAAAAGACAGTATCTCACAAGAGTTCTCCTAGTTGCTGGCTCTCTGGGATTGTGGTCTGTGGGCTGCAGGTCACAGCTATAGGATCTGGGGTATAGGATCTGGACTGTAGGGTCTGGGGTGCAAGGCCTGGAGTACAGAATCTGGGGTGCAAGGTCTGGGGTACATGATCTGGGGTGCAGGATTGGGGGTGCAAGGTCTGGGGTGCAGGATCTGGGGTACAGAATCTGGGGTGCAAGGCCTGGGGTACAGGATCTGGGATACAGGGCGTGGGGTACAGAACCTGGGGTACAGAATCTGGGGTGCAGTGTCTGGGATGCAAAATCTGGGATGTAGGATCCAGGGTGCAGGGTCTGGGGTACAGGATCTGGGGTGCAGGCCTGGTTAGAAATCCATAAACCCAGGAAACTGCGCTCCCACAGCACTCCTTGACCCCTGAGTCTGAATTGTTTCCTATAGAAACTGACCTTGGACACAAGATCACTTCCCTCACCTGTGGCCCCGGGTGCCTTCCTCAATGCTGCTCCAACTGGGGTCCAGACAGGTGAGCAGAGGCATGGGGGGCCAGGCCTACCCGTGGGAGACAAGTGAGGACGGAGAACTCTTGCCTCTTGCAGACCCAGCCTGGATTCTGTGTTTAGTGTTTAATCCTTTAACATGCTTTCCGAGGGCTCTGCACCCAATAGCCTGGAAACACCTACACTCCCTCTGAAATGAATGTGTGTAAAATATACTGTTAGCATCACAATAACCGAAATCGACAAGTTATTACTCATGGCTGCTGCTCCAACTTTTCTGCTTTTCGAGGGCTGAATCAATCTCTCCATGTTGTTCCCATATTCCTTAATGACTTACTTTACAGTGATTTGTTTTTAAAGAGTGAAACCTCTTCAAACAAGCGCCACTCAGCACGATTTCCCTAAGAGGCCACTTGTGAGTCTGCACGCGGGCGCCCAGACTCAGGTCGGAATTTGGACGTTGACAGTCCCTCACCAAGGATGTGTTGCAAACAGCAATTAAAAAAAAATGGCTGGATTGTTTCTTTATGTGGTTATGTAACTGGTGATCTTTTTTTTCTTTTTTTGAGAAAAAAAAGGATACTGCAGCTGGATGACAGAGAGATGCCTCAGCAGCGAATAAAATGAATACTTGCTGTAAAAAAAATGTCAAAATGTGGATGTGCCTCCAATCATTTAAAAAATAGAAGGTGATAAGTTGAAAATGTCAGGTAATTGGCAGACAGATAGAAAGTTAAACTGTGTCCTCAGCGAAGAAAATTAACCAGCAGCTGCCAGCAGGGGCCCCAAGGTCAGGTGAATGCCAGAATCAAGCAAAGCCCAATCATTCAGAGCGGCTGCGGCCGGCGGTCCCTCCCTGGTCATTTCCAGCTCTCCCAGGAACTGCCCTGAACTACTGCCAACATGTGTTCATTTCTAAAAATTACATAGATTGTGATGTATTACCCATCACACGACAAAAATCCACTGTGAATTAAATCAGCCCTTTGTTTAAATCGCTCCTTGGCAATACGCATCAAATCATCATAAATGACATTGAAGTTATAATCTGCAGTCCCCGGCCTCAGCCACTGATAAGGCTCCACCATGGGACGATCAATACTTACTATTCATTTTTGAAATGATCTTCACATTGATCCCTGAACAAGCACCAGCCACACAGAGGCACAGTGCCGTTAATACAATAATTATATAAAGGTTTACAGGCTCATCCTCCCAGCCAATAAAAGCTGTCAGCTGGCAGGGACAGTTACAATCCCATAATCCATCAAAACCCTGTTCTCTGACCTATGGGCTTCTGGGCTTTCAGGAGCCACGATAAACACGCTCGCCGCGGAGGGGACCGCGCGCCCACTGGCTAAACAAAGGCTGCGGATGGATATGACTGATTAGGGGAAAATCCTCCGAGTAGCCCGCGTCCTTTTTTTTTTTTTTTATGATAGGAACAATGAAGGGTCATCTATTTATCTATTTGCTCATTGTAATTCACCAAGAAAGAGGGCAGCTAGCCACTTCTCTGCTTTTAGTTTTTGGCCTTTATCTTATCAGGTTTGACTTTGGACCGGATGACATGTAGTAATGAAGTCAGCCCGTGGAAATCATAGCAACCCAGGGGCCTTGGGACAGAAACAAGGGAGGATCCGAGGCCAGAGGAGGGGAGACAGATCCACGGACGTGGCCCTGAGCCTCAGGGCTCACACGCAGACCCAGACACACACACGCACGGAATTATAGTCAACAGCTCTCCAGTCAAGTTTTAATGGCTGTTGTGAATTTATTAAAGAAACCCTGCAAGTTTTCTGTACATGTGTCTGTATTACCATTAAGTGTAACAGCCATTATCTGACTCTGTTTAATATGTCATTAAATTGAATGTTGCTTAGGGAAATACACTGACAAAAGTGAGCTGAATATACCTTGAATTTTCTATTAATTTTTAACTGTTTTCAATCAGGATTTGGAAAATGAAATTGGGGGGCAACGGATGCCTAATAATGGAGCTGGGGGAAGGGGGCTTCTCCCTACGGAGGGGATGAGGGTCTTGTAGGTGACAGATGCGCAGAGGTCCCGGGGCAGTAGCGGGGTCCCGGGACCACACACGCCCTCAGAAGGCACAGGCCGTAAAAAAAGGCGGCTGCATTGTCAGCGCGGCTGGGACTTCAGGATTTTAGCTTCCATCTTAGTCCAAAGTCTTGCTTCTTCAGTCTAATTCCTCCTTTCCCAAGCAATTTTTCTCCAAGGTGGTATAGAGCTCAAGCATGTAAAAAATGACAAACGACTGGCTTTTAAAAGAATTTTTGGAAAATGTGTTTACTATTGAATATCATCAACATGAAAACACTCCAGGGAAATGATCACCTGGCCTGCAGTGGGTCTGCTTTCAGTGTGTTCCTGCTGCCGCTCGGGTCGGGGCGAGGTGTCCGAGGAAACTGGCAGGTTGAGGCTGCCTGTTGGGGGCGGAGGCCGGCAAACCCCCGCCGCGCGTGGAGGGGGAGGTGTCAACCCGCCAACTCACAGTACACCGCGGATGCGGAGGCTGTAAACCCTAGGCCTCGAGTGCGGGGCGTGATCAAGTCTGTGCTAAGCCCCGATGTCTTCTGTCGCTCCCTTTTTATTTGCTTTTTAGAAAGCTTGCATTGCGTGCCCACCGAGGGCATCAGTGGGGAGAGAAAACGGAGCGAGCAGGAGCCGGTTGCTGAGCTAGGCTGGGGCGGGGGGGCATTAAAAAGGACATAACAACATTTAACAGACTTTTTTGCAAAACGCAAATAATGAATGTATTTAAAATGTGTGCAGACTCATGGCAATACTGAGCAAATAACTGACTTTATGTTGTGGGTTGGACCTAAGCACTTAGCTTTGTTCAATGCGTGGGAAGAGTGGGTTCAAGTCTGAGCCCTCAGGCCCCCGTGACCCTCTCCTCCCAACAGGGCGAGTTTCGGAATAAACCAAGCCATGTGATCGGGAGGAAACGCTCCGTGTGTGCAGACCGCCGTCGCACCCCGCCTGTCACTGCGCAGGTCGCCATGAGGGCTAAGTTTTACCCAGAACATAAAAGTGGGAGACACTGGGAGAGCTTGGGCAACGGAGAAACGAAAGCGAACCATCAAACCAAACAACCTAAACTGTCAGCCAGAGCGACGTTATCGTTTTACAGCAGAGTTGCAGCCGATTAGTTATGTGGCGGGAACGTCCGCGGCGAACACGCCTGCGGCGCTGATGCTGCGGCGGGAGGACCCCGAACACGCGCGTCCCCCTCCCCACCGTGGGCGCTGACAGACGCTGGTGGAAGAAAGGCCGCCCTGAGCGACGGAAGCAGAGGGACTCAGAGGGGACGCTGATGTCCAAGCAGAGGGTCGCTGGCCGTGGACGGCCACCTTCCCGTTTCAGACCAGAGACAGCGCCGCGGTGACGGAGCCCACAGCCCCCCAGTGTCCCCCGAGCCCGTGGGCAGGGGTGCGCGGCAGCCGGCCTGGGCACCGCGGCTTCTGCGCCTCACAGCCCTTCCGCTCTCCCAGGGGAGCTTTTGGCTGCAAACTGGCAGGTTCTCCCCTTCGGACGTCCTTGAGTGAGAAGGACTGTCCCCTGGGATGGACACACCGGGCCAAACCCGGGGGAGATTCATCAGAGGCTTCTGAGCCACAGCCCTTCACTACGATAAAGGAACGGACTTCTGTCCCGTTAATCGTTACAAGCACCTGCCGATGAGGAAAACGCGCTGAAACTCCTTAAGGGAAAATGTACATAGTAGACGTGTGTGATGGGGGCGTATTCAGAAGTTATAGAGACACGTGCAGACGTGTGTCAAAGAAGTGTGCTGCACAGAAGGAAATGGTGTCACTGAGTGGAGAACTGGGTTCAAAAGGAAGCATAAATCCATTTTTTTCAGCTCTCTCTCACAGAGCTCTGTTTGGAAGTGCCTGCTCTGCCTTGAGATGTGTATTTTCAGGAGGAGTTCCCCTGCCCAGAGTTCACCCCTCTGGGAGACGCATCGGAGCCAGTCGGAGCACAAACCCGAGCTGGTGGTGGGAGCTCATCACAGAACCCTATGGGTCCATCGCGGCCTCCCTGCCGTCCTCTCAGCACCCGCCCAGATTTCTCCTCTGCGCCCACTTCTCATAGTCACTCTGACCTGGTCTCCGGCCACTCGAGCTACTATCAGTAAGGGCCACAGACTGGGGGTCCCATAAACACTTCTGTCTCACAGTTCTGGAGGCTGGACATCCAAGATCAAGGTGCCGGCGTAGTCATGCTCTGGTGAGGGTCCATCCTGTGGGTGGACCCAGACTGCCGGCTGCAGTAAGCTCTCTCCTATCTCTCCTTCTAAGGGTGCTAATCCTAGCCCTGGGGGCTGCACCCTCAGGACCTGGTCACCTCCTGAACGCCCCACCTCCTAATATCATCCCACTGCAGGGTAGGTCCCAACATGTGCGTTTTGGGGGGCACACAAATGGTCACTGTTGTAAGAACCGTCAATGTTTTCCCAGCTTCTTAGGATGCAGACCCACATTCTTGACAAACCTGGAGGGCTTGTGTGAGCAGGCCAGGCGGGGAGCTGCTTGCATGGTGCTCTCCGCCCTCCGCGGGGTACTGCAGACCTGTGCCCACACCGAGGGGCTCCCAGTCCCCGCCCCTCCACAGCTGTGCACCTGCAGACCCCTCTGTGTGAAGCTCTCTCCCCGTCGTGGCTTCACTCCCCTCCCTTCACTTACTCACAGGGACTCTTTAAATCTCAGCCTAAAGCCTGGCCTGCCCTGACCTCTGTCCCTACCACGAGACCTCAAAGACTCAGGTTTTACCCTTAGTAGCACTTATCACAATTAAAATTAAATACTTGGGTGGGGATTAGATCAACTTCTACCTCCTTACTGGCTGTAAGCTCCCAAAGGCAGAAGCCAGCCTTGTTTAGTTGACAATGCTATCCTTACCGCGGGACAGAGGACCCACACCTGTCACTTTACAAGTATCTGTTGACTGAATAAAGGAACAATTTATTCCCACGTCATCCTGCTCACACCCAAAGTGCCACGGTTGTCCAACTTCAGAGGAAGCATTTTGTTGTTGTTGTTGTTATTGAGGTAAAAAGCACATAACATAAACATACCATGGGGATCGTTCTTAGGCATACAGGTCAGTAGTGTTAAGTGTATTCGCCGCTGGGGACACAGGCCAGGTTAAGAGCAGGGGCCTCTTGTGTGGAGGCCACACCTGAGAGGGTTACAGAGGAGTAAGAGGCAGGGTCCTGAAGAAGTGGGCGCAGGGCGTGGCTCTGAAGAGTTTGAGGTTTCCCCTGGGGGTGGATCCCCTGGAGGGAGAACCCTCAAATCGGCCGGTCAGGATTTGAGGAAGATGTGACTTCAGATCAGTCAAAGAGGAGCTGGGTCAGTTAGAGGGGCGTTCTTTTTACTCAGTCTGAAGTGGGAAAAGGGATGGTGCCAGCTGGGAGAAACACAGGGAAACTGAAGAATTTCTTGGCTCCACAGAAATTGGATTTTATCAATAGTGGCACTGCCATTTTGCCTGAGTTAGATACTTGTCTACATGTAAATTTTAAGATACACTCCTCAGGTAAGTATGTCATAATAAATAGGACTTACTATGACAATTCTTACTAAATATTAACTATCAGAGAAATCCCTACCATTGGAGAAACCATTAAAAAGATGGAACAGTGCAGAATATTTTCTTACTATTTTGTTTCTGGGGTGGGCTGACCAAATACTGATTAAATTTGTGTGTGACAGGGAGAGAAGGAAATTGAGCATCGTAGACATGGCGCCAACACCTGGGGTCACGAGGACTCCCGAGCAGAAGCTCCAAGCTCACGGAGAGCCAGTTTCTCAAGGTACGGGGGGCAGGAGGGGGGGTTCTTGGCCCCAAACCTCCCTCCATGTTCCGTTCCTCCCATAATTCAGGCTGCTCACACGCGTTTCTGGTTCTCACCCCTCCAGACAATAGCACTCATCGTGCTGAAGTATGGCCACGTCAGGATACATATGAAATCCTCAGGAGGCTCTGGATGCCTTATCTCCCATTTTTATTTAATTGCTTTCGACTTATAACAATGGGGAAGTAGTGAGCTGTGGAAGAGCCGCAGTATCTGAGCCACAGACGATGTTTCTATTATCTCGCTCGCATGAAGGTCATCGACCTATGACAGTCCAAGTAGCAGAAACATTAGAAATCATGTGCAATTTAATCTTTACACAAATAAAGGAAAAGTACCACAATGCCTGAATAATGAAGACTCTCTCGGAGAAAAAGAGAAGTCTGTCCCTGAGGATGGTCTTCATTTTCTCCCCGGCACTGTTCCGGCGTGCACACGCTGAGATTCACTCTCTGCGCTGACACTCGTATTAATAGAATTTTGGCTGGAAGAGAGTCGATGTTCTCGGTGATTGCCTGTACGGCGGTGACTCAGTTCTCCTTCACTCACTCATTACTGCTCCGTGTCAACTCCTGGAGACCATTGTTCACTGAAAAACTGTCATCGGGACTGAAATTAACCGTTTCCCCTCCTGCTCCAAGTGAGAATGTCGCACGTCCCTCACTTTTCAGGGTACACCTGCTGTATTCTTGACTTTTTAGAAAGTTGCAAAGAGAGAGAACACGAGGTCTAAGCCAACATGAAATAAAATTCAAACACATCTCCCAGAATTATCAACTGGGGTTTTCTGAGGCAGAAATGCAAGGTCTAGGTGTCATTAAAACAGGAAATGATTGCTGGTATTGTGTGACCTTACTGTCAATGTTTGCTGTGATCCAAGAGAGTGTGGTTATGTCCGAAAATCCCTCTCTGCCTTGACCCCTGGACCCCTGGACTCGTGCCCCCAGCGCTGGGTGTTCACAGAACTGCTGCCCCCTTAGCTGGGAGCAGGAAGCAGGAAAGACACTGGCTGTCAGCGTTTCTTCGCAGGGACCAGCAGGGGGAAGCTCCCTCACACCACACAGGCACCCCAGTTATACCAGAAGATTCCAGACACCCACCCGATAGGAAGACAATAGGTCAATAGACCTAGGGAGGAAGGACAGCTCCGCAAAATGGAGATAGTCCGAGCTCTGAGAACAGATAGCTCCTTTTTGCAGCTGTAGCTTCTTGTATTTAAGCGAACATTTTATTGTAGAACAATTTAGATTTACAAAAAAGTCACAAAGATACTGGGAAGACTTGTTGCATACCCATCAACGGTTTCCCCCAGAGCTACCATCCAACATGACAAGGGTGCGTTTGTCACAGCTGAGGAACCTGCACCGAGACACCTTTGTTAATGACACTCCATCCTTCTGTGGACGCCCCTGGCGTTTCCCTCATGGCAGTCCTTCTGTCCCCAGAGCCCAACTAGGACATCATGTAACGTTTGGTAAGTGTGTCTCCTTGGGCTCCCCTGCACTGTGACTTGTCAGAGGACCTGGACAGGTTGAGGAGGACTGTCACATGTCACGCAGCAGGTCCTTCTGTGTGGAAGCTGGAGTGAGTCTGATGCTTCTCTCAGGACTAGGATTTATGGGTTTGGGGAGGAAGCCCCCAGCACCGGAGGGCCGTGTCATTACCTCCAGGTACATCCAGGTACCTACATGACTCATCACCGATGACAGCGATGGCCTTGCTGAGGCCCTGTTTGTCTGTTGCTCGCCTCCCCCTCTTCATCCTGCACTTTTGGGGAACAGCTTACAAAGCACAGACCACTCCTAAGGGGTAGGGAGTTACGCGTCTTCTGCCCGAAGGGGAGCAGCTACATACATTATTTGGATCCTGGCCTGGAAACGTGCCTCTTTGCCCCCATTTATTTTTCGATTACATGTTTATATCAGTATGGACTCACGGGTGTTTATTTTATACTCAGGCTACAATCCAGCATCGTGTTACTTATTCTGTGGCTGAGGTTGTTCCGGCTTCAGCCACCCAGGCCCGTTCGGCTGTTCCTGCACCGCCTTCAGACACCCCCGTCATCAAGGGCACTTTTCCTAAACACTTTCATACTTCCTGTCACTACACATGCTGCAGGCTCATCCACAGCCTGGACCTCGGTGCCAGATGTGCTCGTTGTGAATGGGCCTTCTTACTTTCAGGGCCTTCCACAGCCAGAGCAACATGTGTATGTAAACTCTTCCATCTCGGTCTCTTTCTCTCTCTCTCCCTCTCTCCTCTCCATTATTCCACCCAACCATCCATCTATCCATCTATCTATTATCATCTGTCTATCTCTATCTATCTATCAATTATCTATCTATCTATGTATCATCTATTCATCCATCATCTACCTACCTATCCATCCATCCATTATGATCTACCATCTGTCTATCTAATAATCTCTCTCTATCGTCATCATTTATCTTAATGTCCATCCACCCATCCCCTTATTCATTATCTATCATCCATAGACCTATCTTTTTCTGTAATGTCGCATTTAGCAGTGAGAAACCTAGCTCCCACCATCCACCATTTATTTTTTATTTGTTTAATTTCTGTGCAGAAATGTAAGGTTTTCATGAGAAACAGCTTCACCACCAAAAGCTTTGGAAGCGTGGCTTCGGGGGCCTGCTGCTTCGCCACTTGTCCTTGGATGTGCCTCAGTTCAGGGAGCTCTGATGGCAGAGCCATGCCAGGCTCTCAGAGGAGCTGCTTGCCATTCGTGGGAGGGGCCCCGGGATCTGGTGAGGCAGGTAGAATTGGCAGCCCTGCCACCATCCAGTGCCAGCCCCAAGCACAGCTGAACTGTTACTCCCAGAGGGCTCTCGCTCATGGCCATGCTGGCGCCTGCTGGCCCTGCTCCCCAAACCCTGTCCAGCTCAAGCTAAGCCCACTGCACTGCGCCATCCGTATATGCCCTGCTGAAAGTTGCTCTCAACCCTTTTCCACAAATTAGTTATGATAGTCAGGTTGATTTAAATTTCAACTGACCCACATTCTAAAACTATTTAAGCTTTTTTTTCCTGCTTTGTTGTCTTGATGTGCTGATTAGAAACTACCTCTTTCTTGGCACCAAACGTGAATTTAGGGACTCATTCACCAAATGAGAAGCATCTTTTAATATTCGATTTGTGTTGCCTCTGTGAAGTGGACACGCCCCTCATGTGATGGGGCAATAAGGAATTAGGCTGTGTGTGTGCAGCTGCGAGGCAGACAGAGAGCCGCTCCGAGAGAGGAGAGCTGGGGTCCCTGGGAAGACGCTCATGGTGGTGACTTCCCACGAAAGCCCCACATCACCGGCGGAAACAGATACATGCCTTAGCTCCCTCGTCTGTCTCCATCAGCGTCCTGACGTCCGTAATGATCATATTAACTGTATACAGTTAGTTCCTTCTAGCCTAAAATGGCTCTCAAGCATGAAAGATTGGCACTTCCAAAAATGAAAAGCTTTGCGGAGTGTCCTGCTATGCCAAAATGTGTTATTCTTTGTATATTTCCAAATAAACTCTATTGAAGCAGTGCTTTTCGAGATAGCCTATCAGTCTTGGTCTCTTTTTGACTTAAGAATATGCATCAAGTATGTTGCTATAAGTGCCAATCAATTTAATCTTCATCAAAAGTAATAAGTTTGCACACTGCCAGTGCCAACGCCCGCCGGCAGCAGGTGTGCATATCAGAATCCACTCTGCACGTGCAGCGACCTTCCCATGCTGTATGATGAAGCCCTCAGGGACCAGGGACTTCGAAGCATTCGTCTGAGCCGTGACCTACAAGGTGAAGACTACGACACTGGACTGTGAGTCCTGGTCGGGAGGGAACACTTTTTTCTAATAGAGTATTCTGGAAGGAAAAGAAATAGGAATTCTGAAATGTACCTTGTCAAAAGTATTGGAAAAGACTGGCATACTTTTCATGCCAAGTTGAGGAAGCGTAACATAAAACTACGTGCTAAAATCGATTCTTTGTGGTAGAAGGTTAGATTAATACGTTCATTTGTCGCTAGAATAAGGTCAGGTCAGAGCAGTAAGTTCTAGCTTTGATGTATTCTGAGCTCCAAAACAAAACAGTGGCCAAGGAGGTGAAAAAAGTGAAGACTCCGAGCAGAGCCACATCTGCCCGTGAACCAGAAATAGAAAAGGAACACAGACCCACGCGCACACAGCGAACCAGGGCCCAGGATCTCAGCTCCTGGAGGGAATAGAGGCTGCACGCTCATCACAACAGGAGATTCACGACTCGGGGGACCAAGGAAAGATCTGGAAACAAAACAAAACTGCAGACCCACTGCTGTTCTCAGGGAAATATTAGCCAAAGACTGAAACCAAAGAAAAGTCCTCTCTTGGCCCCCGGGGTGTCACCCTCACCACTGGCAGACACCCCGGTCCAGCCGAGGGCCCCGGGCAGAGGGAAGGCACTCCATCGGGAAGAGTAACATGAAAACAAACAGATTTTGGCTGGTGAGCACACAAAGCTGTACACCTGAAATTTATGTCATGTTATTAACCAATGTCACTCCAACAAATTTAATTTTAAAAATCGCAGAAGTAAAAGTCAAGCCAAAACCACCTGCTCAGAACGGTCTTGCAGACTATTAAAATCCTGATTCTAAACATACGTTAAAAAGTCTGTTGCTAAAAGACGTCTAAATGCTAAACGGAAAGGGAATCTGGCCACATTTGGGAAATGGCTGACAGGGATGAAAAGGGGAGATAATTTTAACCCCTGGCCTTGGGGAGATTCTGATCTGTGGTGTGTTTTGAGGAAACAGCTGTGTGTCTTCACTCAGCCCCCTTGCCCCCTCTGCTCTCAAAGTCGACAAATCTATACAACACAACTGCACACTTTGTTTTTCATGGTTTTTCTAATTAGCTGCTTCTCTTTCATTTGATTAATATTGCCTTCTAATGTAACTGTACGTTGTATTTATATTTTACATTTCTCTTCTCCCTCCAGTTGATCCTGGTGACCATTTTCAATTTATCACGTCACAGGCTTTTAATGAATTTCAAATGTCAATTTATGGTGACTAAGGCTTAATAGTAGGCATGTTCGTCAAACCTCCCATAATCCTGGAGTTGGCTTATTTTCCGAAACTGCTTCTAAATGTACAGAAAGGAATGAAAGATGTCCACTAACAGGTAAAGGCGGTAGAGTTTGTTCCTTAGGTATGAGGATGGTCTGATAACCCAAATTCCACGTGTATTTGGCATTTCTATTCCTGGGGCTTAGCAGTGTCCAACCCTGGTATCCTGTGGTTTGGACTTTATCGTACACAGATTCTTCTAGTTATTTGATGTGAAACTTTAAATGTAATTGTGCCTGTTCTAATACAAAATATCTGTGGAAAACCACAGAGAATGGTCCATTCCAAACACAGACACTGGTCCTGCCTGGGTCTGAGCTCCAGGTTGCCTGTCCTGCTACCTGAGATGTACCCAACCTGTCAGGTACCAGAGGGGCTTGCTTTGGGTTTTTGTTTCTGTTATTTGGCAGAATCTCTTTTATCTTTTACTCCTGTCATTTTTGTTTTCATAAATGGGTGGTGGTTGGCCAAGCCAAGGACAGGAAGGCAGGCAGCGGGGCCCATAGTGACGTGTCAGCTGCTGCCCAGCAATGTCCTCGGCGTCCAGGTAGACATTTCCAAACGTCTGAAGTCCATCCTCCCGTCTCTGTCTCGCTGCACCCCACGTGACGTCGCTTCTCCTGACATATCTCAAGCCTCCAGTCAGTGCTGATGACATGGGCCCTGTGACTTCCTGGCAGCCTAGTGCTTCGTGTGATGTCACTCGCTGCCCTGATCCTTCTCTCTTTGTGTAAAATATCATATGGGTTTGGTGAGGCTCACCCTGATGTCGCCCAGCTGCTGCCCTCATGAAAAGTAAACAAGTGTTCAGTTTTTCAAACCCTTACCATGACTTCTCACTGCCAATTTTCATCAACGGTGTCAGAAAAGCACCAATCACCACAAGGATCTTGACTCAGAGAAGTTTTAAGCAAAGTGCTTGCAAGTCTGATGGGTGGAGGAGACTGCTGGTCCATGGGACAGAGGAGCCCTCTGCCGCCCAGCTCTCCTCAAACTGTCAGCGCCATCGTCACCTCTCCTGGCCCATGGCCTAGCCATGCCACCCAAGACCCAACTGGATGGTGGCATTGGTGGTGGGCTCCTCCTATCCTCCCAGGACCTCTGTGGACAATCGCTCAAGTGAAGAAGTAAGCACTTGGAAATTGTCGGGTCACGGTGTCCTCAGACATGAGGAGTGTCGTGGTTGCCAACACTGGGACACACTTTCAAAAGCTCTCTGATTATCTGACCAATCCATGCAGTGTGTCAAGGCAGTGCTGCCAACAGGGTGAAGAAGACATCCTGAGCATCCTGAGTTGTCAGGAGCTGGTGGCAGGGTGCCATCTCTGACCTGGGGTACAGAGGGGCCAGAATGCCCATTGGCTTCACCCGGGGTTTGTAGTCACAGTGACAGAAATTACCCTTGCTGATTTCAGCAGAAAATAAATAATTAAAAGACATTAGGCCCTAGAATCATGAGGGTGAGACAATCGGGGTTGGAGGCCACATGACAGGAAGACTGGCCCCCAGAACCGTTCCCAGGAGCCCAGGTGCCGTTACCGCCAGCTGGGCAGACAGGCATCACTCACAGCACCGGTGGCCACCACCTGGTGGCCCCCTCCCAGGTTGTCACACTCCTCTTCCTATCCTCTTACCTTTCTCTTCCCCTCCTCTGAGGGCTGCGGGCTGCTCCTGAGTTCCTGAGACGGCTGAGTGAGGCTGGGCCTCATGGGTCCTCCCAGTGGGGTGTCTGTCGTGCAGCTGCCTCAGCCTAACGGTCCCTGACGTGCTCAGAACCCCAGCCACATACACCCCCGGAAGCCCCAGGCCCAGGCCGGCTGCTCTCCCTCAGAACAGCGTTATTTGTGTTAAACTTTTCTGTACAACAGGAGAGCCTGGCCCAGCCTGCGGCCCCTCCTCGCTGCTCTGAGCAGAAGGGCTTTGAAAGGATGAGATTATTTATATCTTACTCGCTGATTTTTTACTCAGAATCCACTATGAAAAGTGAGACACGCAGAAGGGAGATTCAGCTACTTCATCTTCTTAGAGAGATCATTTTAATAAATTAAATCATCTTCTGGAAGTGTATTGTTCACAAAAGTTTTGTTCTCTCGTGCTACCAGTAAATCGCACGTATTTTTGAAACCTGAGAACATCTATAGGTCTTTGTTTTTGTATGAAGGTGAGCCTATTTCAATATCAGCTCACGGAATGCTCCCTTGTACCTATGTGATGTGATCTTTGTCCATTCTGGCCAAATTACATAATTGAATTTAAAGGAAATTGGTCTTGACTTAACTTTAACTTTTCCTTTTTTTAATGTAGAGGTGAGATTATGCTAAGAAGTAAACACTGTTCATTGTTGGCTTTCATACAGTTTCATTTTGAAAAATATTTCAACATGGCATCAAATCCTCTGGTATTTTAGCAGGTGCTCATTGTCACTGATCTTTTTCACTAAATATCCAATTACTCTTCTGTGTGCTTGTTCACAGCGCCACGCATCCGCACACCATCTACACCGCCCCTGTTCGTCTTCTGGGCTACAGTATCGTGTGGACAACAAGCCTGCTTGTTTCCAGGTTTGTCCATTCTCAGCCTCCCTCCATCCCCGCCGTCAGGGGCTGAAATTACAGATGGTGGATCCTTTCAGCTTGCTAATGGCTTTTAGATTGCAGGACCAGACTCGATGGCTCGAAGGCTCCCGTGGCGTCGACAGTCCGTTTTCACTGTTATAGGAGTCAGGAGCCCAGTCCAGGCTAATTATCAGCCCTTGACGAGACGAGGCACTGGCCTGTCCAGTCCCTCCCTCGGCCCTTAGTGACACATTGTACCACGCGTGGCATCACTCATGACAGCAGTAACGACCACACAGTTTGTTTTGACCGCTCACGTCCCTGTAGCTAACGTGCCACCTCTTTTCCAAGATGCTCTTTACCAAGATGAGGACAAGATGGTCTTTGCCTCAAGTTTCTGTCTCCACCTTCCTGCCCACCATCAGACCGTCACCGAACTCCCCATCACCTCCCAACTGACAGATGAAGAAACTTAACTTCTTGATATAAACTTCCTATTACTTCAGCATAACAGACAATCTTTTTGTCACAAATTAAAGGTCAAATTATTTCTTTTATTTTTCCACTTAACATCATATCATGAATTTGTATGTTTATTTAGTCCCCTTTAAAACAAGAATATAATGCCTGTACATTGAACCAACCTGTGGAAACACCATTCAGATAAATTGTTCTATTTTTTTTTATTAGGATTATAGGTCATACTGAGATGGAAATCACTGTAGGTAAATTTTTACACATGGAATTGTTAGGTTAAAGAGCATATATACTTTTCATGTTTGATACGCATTTATTAACAAATTCCCTCTAAAACCCTGTATCGATTCCTACAACAGTTTTTACCAACAGCGCATGGTTCTTAACACCTTGACAAGACTATTTTTTCAATGTAAAAATAGCTTCATTGGAAACTTAAACCATTACGCAATCGCCCCGTTAGTTAAATTTGGATTCTCTTGTCATAGTAGACATGTAACATTTTAAGTTATACGACAGCCTTGTGCAAACTGCCTGTGCATTGCTGGAGCCCCCTGTAGGTGGGTGGCAGCGGTCAGGGTGGTGTGTGCTCCCCTCCGGAGAATACATTTTGAAGTGACACTCCCCCCTCTGAGTTGCCCAGCTCCCTGGTAAGTGTGACACAGAAATCACACGTGCCTCCGAGCTCCAGTGTTCTTCCGTCTAAGGCGGCTGGCGTCTGAACACCATGTTCGGAGGGTTGACAGAAGACTTTAGAACCAGACTCGCCATTTGACATTGATTAACTGATGTGATAAAAAGGGACTGAGGTGCTTTCCTCTTGGCCGCCACCTCGGCGCCGAGTGGGACCAGGAAGACACGCGAGCCCCGTCAGCCTCCTCTATGGGCAGCTTTAATCCTTGTTGAGCATGCTTCCATTGCTTTTTCCAATACGCTCCTCACGGAATGATCTGTGTTCGTCTTTCGGTCATAGTCCTCTCCCTGTGGGACACAGCAGGTTAAGAGGGTGGTTTTGGGGAGAGCGCAGGCCTGGGTTGCAAAGCCCCAGGTTTGTCTCGGCCGTGTCTGGTCCCCACAGGCTCTGAGAGTGGAGGCCACGCCGTGTGGTGTGATGGGCTCTCCCGGGCTTTTGTCGCACCAGCTGCCCTTGGGTCCCCGGCAGCCGGTCTTCAGCCTCTCCCATGTTTTATGAATGTTCTCAGGCTCCGAATCTGAGTCCTGGTCTTTGTCCCCATGCTTCTGCGTCAACCTCTTGTTGGCTTTACGTTCAGGCTTTAAGATTCCATTAGGGAGCTGTGGGGGAGGGCACGTATCTTTTCTTTCTCTTCTAAGTTCTCGGCTGGCCCTGCAACAAAGGCAGATTAGCAAGAGAAAAGCATAAAAAATGATTTTATATAAATTTTACGTGATGCAGGAGCTTTCACGTGAAGATCTCGGTTTGATGTAGAGTGGCAAGTCGTGGGAAATGTGACAGGGTGGCAGGTGTGTGCCAAGTGCAGTAAAGTGGGGACAAGGTAAGGCCTGTTCCCTCGCATTCCTCTCTGAGTTCTTCTGTCTCAGAGACAAGGGTGTTTGCTGCTTTTCTTGGGGCCTCAGGGGCACCCCTCACTTGAGGGCCTCCGGACCTGCTGCTTCTCACGTTCCTTCAGGTTGAAATCGTCAACATCCCAAGGTGCCACGCTTTGGGTGGCACATCCTGGGTCCCACCGCACCTTTGTCTGAGTATCCCAGGAACACTGGGGCCACAATTTCTTGTTTCCCCTTCTTCTCTGTCCCCACTAGATCACCCTCGTCTGTGACATGCTGACCTCATCTAGACGCCGGTCGCCCAGCTGCCCTAGCCGGAAAGACGGCTCTGGTGTCCTGTCTCCCTGAGCTCTCTGCACACCTGCCTGGAAACGCTCGGCGTCTGTTGTCTGCTGGGCACACCTGGACCAGCGCCGCCCCCACACTCTCCACCTGCCCTGAGCTGCGGGCCACTGGAGTGTGTGTGGAAGCTCATTCATGGCACAGGACTGTGACCTGGTACACCAAAGCACATCCTGAAAGAGCTGTTCTGAGTCCTCGGAGCATGGAGTCCGTATGGGCACCACCAGCGTCCCGCACCAGAGCACAGCCAGGGGACATGGGGACATGTGACACACAGGATGTCATGGGTGCTAAGGACTGGATGGCACTTAGGAAGTGGTTTAACTCCGCAGGTCCCACCACGAACACCAAGGCACCCCAGGGCACCATGGGACTTTTTAAATTTTTGATGAAACACAAATATACTTGGCATATGTCACACACCATGCAAACTCTCAGCTACAGGTGACAGAGTTTCCACGCTGGATGGTGCTATGCTCTTTTCAAGGACACCGCATTTGAGAAGCTGGGTTTTGGTGGGTGTTGGGTTGGAGAGCAAGAGTCATGAGAATGAAAGTAACCAGGACCTGGGGTGGCTGTGTCCGAGGCGACAGCTGAGGTCTACACAGTCATGAGGTGCAACCCCTGTCGGCCAGTGTGTGTGGTTATCGGGGAGTGGAACTGGATTTCAATTTTCCTTTTCATCATATTTATATTTTTGAACAGCTGCAAAGTTGTTATGATGTAAATACTGATTAAGTTGTTTGGATCTACGTTTTTGTTTGTTTGGTTGTTTTTGTCTAGGGGGTGCTTTGAAAACAAATCACCAAGACAGTAAGCACCCCACGGCCTGAGAAAGTTTGGAAACTTGAAACAGTCAAATTCAGTGTTTCTTACCCAATGCCCCGCCAGGGGACTCTTGCAGCTTACTACAGCCAAATATGAATTCCAGTACCTGATAAAACTTTAGTACTCAGCCTGCACACAGCAACTCCTCAGATGCCTTTGGCATTTATTATTTCTATATGATCCATGAGAGTTTTTTATCAACAAATAAAGGAATGAACAGGCGTGTAATGGACCTTGCCCTTGTACGCCACTGTGAAAAACAATACGGAGATGCACATCTGTGTGGTAATCTGCCCGCAGCTAATGGGAAGGGCGTATTCTAAGTGTGTCAGATCCTTAGGAAGTCACTGAAAGTAGAAATAATAAAAAGTGACTTTCCTGGCTCTGAGTTGGCTTATTTCTGATGCGGGTACAGATAGTAAGTGGAGCGCTGCCTTTGGGCTTCCCTGAGGTATCACATCCGTGTTTTGTAACAAAGAATGATTTAACCCAACATGATCCTATTCAGGGCCTCGGGCTGATAAGAAAAGCATTAATCATAAATATAAGAAGTTAATACTTTAAGTCCCTCCTCGGAGGACCCCATTAGTCTCCCGTCCCAGGACTAATTACGGACGGTCCAGGGCTCATTCATGTAAATGCGCGTTTTGCTGGTAATGCGAAATCTGATCTGGCTCTTGAACCTTCAGCCCCGTTTACATGCGCAAAATTTATGTGGGATCAAGTAGGAACGCCATGCCAGGCGTAATTAAAACGCTGATGGGGATGGATAGGCATGGCCATTCACTTGGTTCCGCTAAAGTCTTAATTAAAATAGGAAAATTTCCCAAGTGTGATGTGTTTGAAAGATTTTAAAGATAATCATTTCTTCCAAATCACGTAAAGTTTTCTATGAGAATAATAAAAAATAACATAAAATAAATATTAACATATAATCATTACAATATTATTATTCACCTCTATTAGGAAAAACCATTTAAACCCATCTCTGCCCTCTCACATTTATTGCGAATACTATAAATCCTCTTGAGTTGAATCTAGAATGCTCACCATGCAGGTAGGTGGACATGAACAGTGTTGGGAAGGCATGAAAGGAAAAGTGACCTTACAAAGCTGTGCTCAAATGCTGGACCGTCCGCTAGGAGCCCCACCTGGAAGGAAGACTACATCAAACAGAAATCTATGAACACTCACCTAACTTTTAACTCCTGTGAGAGGCAACAAGCAAGTAAAATGTTGACAATAGGTGAGTCACAGTAATGGAGGAAGGAGATAGTTTCTGGACCTTGCAACTACAAGTCACCAACCTTTTTAACTTTTTTTTTTTAGTTTGATATTGTATTTTATTTGGTAATTTTTTATTTGTATAAAATTCACACAAAATAAAATCCAGTTCAGGGGCATTTAGTGCAGTCACGATGTTGTACAACCATCAGTCCTTTCTCGCTCCAGAACTTCCATCACCACTTGAAGGACACCCTGTACCCATGAACCAACTTCCTTTTGTTTAGAATTTTTCTTATGGTGGTTTTGATTTATCTATAAAATTCTCAAATCCACAGAATGACAAGCTACGTTACAAAAAGGTCCTGCCACGTCTGTTCACTCAGTGGTTTCAGATCTGAGAATGGGACAAAGTTAGTGTTAATACTGCGCTGAGAATGAGGTCACTATCAAAAGACATTAGTGATCTTTGCTTTTTATGGATTTCCATGATTGGGATAAGATGATGTATAACTGACAACCCAGCTTAAATATGTCTGGGAAGCAAAATGCAAGATTATAGGCTGCTTAGCAGCTAAAGAGGGTTACACTGAAGAATGGTGGATGTAGTTTCTTTGAAAAAATGATAAGCAAAAGGATTGGATTTAATCTAATATCAGCACTAAAGCTTGCTGGAATCGTGGGCAGCATTTGGGTAGGCCAAGAAGATGATCCTGAATTAGCACAGCACACAAATCAGCTTTGTGGGTTTATCAGATTATCTGCATTACCCGCTAATGCTGTGTATTCAGTAACATGCAGTAAGCACTCTCGAGCATCATATTTCTGTGGTGTAAAATATCCTCCAAGCACATTTTAATTGTTTTAACAAGATAAAGCACGCTATTTTTGCATGAATAATATTATCAGTATTGCATCAAATCTCTTCATTTATTATCGCTAATGCTACTTAAAAGAGATGTTAATAGAGTAATCCATTCTCAAACCGTGACCCTGGTCAGGAGTACATGATGGTTCATATTCATTATGCTGAGCTAAGAGAGGGCTGCTGTTATAATATCACTTAATTTATATTCTGAAAAATGCTCTGGGGACGGGTTGCTCTGATGCATTAGAGCTCGAGCTAAATCACAATATTTGAAGACAAGTGGGGATGGCAGATAACTATTAAACGAGTCCTCCTGTACTCCCGGCTCTTCCAGACACGCAAATGAAGGCACTAAATCCCAGCGACCTCATCAAAACATACCATTTACCTGTGCAAACTCGGTATGCATTTACATGATATATATCCGGATTTGCATTCGATTCAAAGTCCTGGTGAATGTCAGAATGTAGTCACAATGCGCCAACCACCCAACCCACCACAGACAGGTGGAGTGCCTTCCTCAGAACTACATGAGGAAGACATGGCCAGCGACTACCTTTCAAAGGTGTGACCACCTGTGGTCTTTGGTTATATCTACCCTTCATCTGAACACGCGTGTGTGTGTGAATGTGTGTGTGTGTGTGTGTGTGTGTGTGAATTAGCTTTAGGAAATGCATGTGATTAGATATGCATACTGAGAAAATGAAGTCCCCTTTCCTTTTATAAAAGTAGCTCCAAATCAATCTATAATTCAGTATATCACAAAAGTAGGCATATGTACAACACAATAACTTTGAAATGACAATATATTTACATCAATTAATTGGATTGGCCATTGTTCCAGAGTAATAAAATTCCTTAAAAGTACTTTAAAACATTTCTTAAAGTGCCTGGAGACATTGTAATGAACTGGATACTTTTAATTTGTAGCCTCGCAGAGCAGAAGATATTGTTGGGGCACATGAGAAGCACAAATCTTAATTTCAGTGTTAACTGGGACAGGTTAAATCTCTTTGTTTTGCAGAGAAGTAAACCAGACCTAACAAATCAAGTGTCATACGTAGCAAAGTCACTTAACTACGAGGTAGCTAGTGAAAATTCATAGTAAATACATTTACAACTCAGGAGTTCAGTGTGAGCTTAGTAGAGAAAGTACGGCCATTAAAAGGGAAATTCAGTGTTGGAGAAAGAAGCCCTACAGTTAGGCCACTCCCTTTGCTATTTCAACAGTTTAGTGGTGGTGCTGGTGGGGGTGGTGTGGATGGTTTTGGTGGTGTTGATGTTGTTGTTGGTGGTAGTTACGGTGTAGGTGGTATTCATGGTGGTGCTGTTGGTAATGGTGCTGGTGGTTGATGCTACTAGTGTGGGTAATAATGTTTGTGGTGGTGTTGGTGTTTGTGGTTACGGTGTTGGTGGTAATGTGTTGGTGGTAATGTTGGCATTGCTGATGATGTGGTGTTGGTAGTATTGGTGGTTATGGTGTTGGTGGTGATGCTGTTGGTGTTGCTGATGGTGGTGGTTATGGTGGTTATAAAAGACTGAGGGAGGCAGAAGGAAAATAGGTCATTCCCAGCATCTAAGAAATAAAGGAAATAAAAGCTCTGTGGTTCCTGGTAATGTATCTAGTGAGCATCTTGTCTTTTTTATACCCACCCGGAACTTTCTCCTGTGGGAAAGATGGTCTTAGGCCGGGAAGGGGTGGCGACATGTCACTGTTCTGTTCTGTTTACCTCCCTCTGAATCCTCTGTGAATGAGAGTGTGAAAGCAGGGAGCCCAGTCCCTCCACGTTGCTGAACACTGTGACTTTTTTAAGTGTACAAATGTGTGATGGATGACTGTAAGAAAGAAAATATTATGATTTCTAAACATGAAATCAAAGAACAAATTATCAAAATACAGATCTAAACCTCACTTCAATAACTGATATGTCTATATCATTAAAAGGCAATATTTTAAAGTCAATATCCAATCAAGTCTTTCTGCCTTTTCAAAGCATACAGTATATTATTGAAGACATGATACTATGCAGAATATATAAAACTTCCCCTCCTAAAGTTATACACTGCAAGAATCCCCCCCCCTTTTTTTTTATCTTGGCCACATATGAGAATAAGAGGCAAGAAAAATAATTATTTTTCGCTTTCTAGGCCTTTGGAGCAAAATGTCCTGGGTTTCCAGCATCAGCCCTCACACATGCCGGCGAAGAGTGCATGGTGTCGACCACCTGGAACCTTAGTTTTCTTATCGTTAGTTAAGTAAGTAAGTTAGTGTGAACATCACCCCACTGAAAAGGCGGGTGCAGAGTCCCTGATAGATACAATAGCGTGCTACCTGAGCTGTTTATCATAGTACCTAAAACAGCCCTGGTCAATGAACACTAAGTTTTACTCTCTTTCCTGATTAAAAAAAAAATCCGAGGAACATAGACAAATAACTTTTCCTCAGTTACACATCAAAGTAAAAAAAAAAAAACCTGAATCTAAGGACTAAGCCTTTTTTCAGCCTGCCTTGGTTTTAAACATAATTATTTTTGCTTCAATTAAAAAAAAATATATATATATATAACAAACATAAAAATGTGTCAATTGACTTTACAAATGATAATGCAACAACAAGAATTACATCTGTTTTGAGAAACAAAATTAATGCAAGAGTCACCTATATGAATGAGCTCTTTTATTATTTTAATTTCTACACACTTAACTTGAAATTTTGTTTTTTTATCATTTTAAAATACCTTGACGTTTTCTGCTAGATTATGTTTACTAGAGAAAAGGCCCAATATTGACGCTATATATTTGCAAGAAATGCCTTTTCTCCCCTTTCATCTGGTTGTGTCCTCAAACCCCTCGTCCCCTGGCACTAGGGGACATTCCATGCCTGGAAACATTTGAAACATACTAGGGTCTGAGTCTCAATAAGTCCATTGAATTGAATTGACTTGACTTGAATGTAATAAAGAGAGTATTTTATATTGTGTGAGAAATAATAGGAATCTTCACAGAAAAACGCAAATGTAACTATCTTCTTATCAAAAACCATCTTTGCGACTGACATTACACAAATTTGAAATACGCATGTTGAAACGCTAGCACGAGGAGAAGACGGCCATGCCGATTTTCACTATCTGCCATCGGCAGGCCTAAGTCCACACCTGGTCACGTTGCAATGGATGCATCATAGCAACCCGTTTGGCCACCAGTCGGGGGATCAGTATTGAAAATTCAGGAAAAATAATGTTAAGGTTGAAAAGCAGGACTGCCCAGGAGACCAGCATTGTCCGGGAAATTCTAACTCTGGTTTGTGCTGCTTCTGAGCGCACAGAGTTAGGTGGTGAGGAGATGAACAAATGTTTTTGGGAGAATAAAAACACACTTATGCTTAAAAGGCATTTCATAAGTTTGGTGTTCAGTGTTTTTACATCTATTGAGTCACCCCTTTGGGGACTATTTGAAAGTACATGAAGGTGGAAGCCGTGAGCCTAATGGTGTTGCAGAGAAAGAAGGAAATTGCTCTTTTGAGGGTGGGGAGCATCGAAAAGATATAGTAACCCTTTTAAGACCCTCAGGCAAATTTCTCCTACTGATGTTAAAAAGCTCAGTGCCCCCAAACTTTTAAAATATATTTCCCAATGTGATCAATGACTCCGTTAAAGCCAGTGTCTTAAGAACGAGTTGTTTTTAGGTCTATAAAAAAGCATCTTTTTCTGTGATTTTTCCTAAGGGATATAAGTATATATACCCTAAAGACTTAAGAATAAGTATTTTTATTTTATACCCTTTCTATTTTTTATTCTGTTATTTAAAAATATTTCATGTTCTGCTGATGTATTAATCTTCAAAGAGATTTTTAAATGAAGGTATTGTTTAGGTCATATAATTTAAGGCTTCCTGGATAATTTTAGGGCGCCTGTAACTCTGTGGTGATTGTAAGGGGGAAAACGTGAATAGAACACCTGGGAAATGTTCTGTACAGCTGTCGAGCCAGGCCAGTGGCCCATTTCCTGACACGTAAATGTGACCTGATCACATGTAAATATCCTGAATAATTTGACGTGAGTACTGCAGCCATGGCAGCCATTCTGTGCTTTATCTTCCTCCTGCTTTATTCTCACTCTG
>NW_017731427.1:1349311-1351715 GCF_001890085.2 Hipposideros armiger
TTCTCTCTCATCCACAGGACCTCTTGCAAACTAAAAGTGTTTTAATGGAAATGAATGTATGGCATTATCGAAAGCTCATAAAGCAAAGGGGACTCGCTCATGTTACAAATACTTACTGAGACATTTTCCCCATACGTGGGATGCAGTTAGGAACAAGAGAGACAAAAATCCTAGTCCTCAACCATCTTACATTCTCTCTGGAGGGAAACAAGCAGTACAAAGTGTGTGTGTGTGTGTGTGTGTGTGTGCGTGTGTGTGCATGAGTGTGTGCGTGTGTGTGTGCGTGTGTGTGCGTGCGCGTGTGTATGTGTGTGTGTGTGTGTGCGTGAGTGTGTGTGTGCATGAGTGTGTGCGTGTGTGTGTGTGCATGAGTGTGTGTGTGCCCGCGCGCTCATGGGGACACGGAGCTCCCGCTGCTGAAATGTCCTCTGCCACCACAGATGTGAGGCCTGCATCACCTTGCAGCTGCGCTCTGATTCCCGAAGCTGAAACGACGGACTACACCTCACATCATGAGAGAAATTCACGAACTACAACCCAGGTTTCCAGACTCTGGTTTCTTGTTTTATAAACACAAAGCGCTGCCCAGAAGGGCAGAGTGTCACTTAAAAACTGAAACAAAGAAAACATAACCAAAATGGCCTATTTGCTTCTTTGGATCATTTATAAAGCTATTAAGTAACATTAATTCTAACGCTGATCTCTAGGGACCCACGGAAAGCAGTCCCCAGTCCCTTGATGAATGGATGTTTAATAACATTTGGTATGACTCCTTATCAAAGGATTGTTTAAAGTCTAAATGCATTTTGTCCATCGCTGTGCTTAGTACAGTATCTTGACCCACTCAGCTAACACTAATGGACTTTTTATTGTGCTCTAGGGGAGGCCAGCCTGGGAAGAAAGGGAGAAACCATAATCAATATGGGAAACCTGCTGCAAAGAAACTGGGGAAGGAAACCAGATGGGTGAGGAAAAAGTTAAAATTAAGGCAGAGGCCGGGGAGCTAAGAGTCAGCTCTGGGAAGTGGAGGTACTGGGAACAGAGGTGATGAGATGTGTTGTAGAGGGGATGGTTGATGAGTGGTGGGTCACCTACTACGTGCCACCCTATGGACTAAGCATTTCATATACCATCTGCTTCGATCTGCACCGACTCTGAGTGGCACCGCTGGCCTAAGCTCCACTCACCAGTGGAGGGGATTTGGCTGCCAGAGAAGTCAGGCTCTCCGCCCAAGGGCGGCCGCTGGGTACCTGGCCAGTTGAGTTTTGAACCCCTGTTTGTTTAACTCCAAAGTCAATAGCATATTTAAATTTACTCAAAACTGTTTTTGCATAATCAATCATTTTGCAAAGGAAAAAAATGGTATTATCACGTTATAAAACTTTCCTGTCTGTCAGATCAATCGATCTACCATCTATCTATTCATTTGTTTGTCTATGTGGCTATGCATCTATCCATCATATATCTCTGTATATCTATCTCTATATCTATCTATCTATCTATCTATCTATCTATCTAATCTATCATCTACCATCTTTCTATCTATCACCTATTCTCTCTCTCTCCCGCTCATGTATTTTTGTCTCTCTATTCTATAATAAAATAGATGAAGAGCACAGGTCCTGTCTGTCTGGCCTACTACATCCTTTGCTTCTAAAGCAATGCCTGGCACATAGTAGGTCTTCCATACATACTTGTGAAATGAATGGATGGTAGCATCTCTCCTCGGAAGCGCATAGAGACTCTTGCTCAAGCACTGTAAAACCACGCATCCTGATTTTGCCCTCATCACGTTCTCTGTGACTACACATTCCGCTTCCCTGGCATTGTATAGGTGTTTCAGCCTCAGTGAGGAGAAAGTGCCAGATGGACTGAAGAAAGGAGCCCAGAAACAGCTCGGCCACAGGCTTTTGGTGGGTGTCAAAACAACACACTTTCTCCCACACCGTGACGTCCTTACTCATCTGTGCCTTGTCATCATGAGATGTTCCTCCTGTCCTTATCTCGAATGACACCATCTCATTCCCCCTTCCCCTGGTCCCTGTGTGACCCTTCCTATCTCTCCAACAGCCCCTCACTTTCTCTCGTGCTCGTGCCGTCTTCCTCTTCTCTGGGGAACGTGACATGAGCTTCTGCACCTGCAAGGAGCAGAGCTGGGACAGAGGCAGCTCCCCCTCACGTCCCCTCCTGGTGTGAGGAAGAAAGGCAACTGAGAGCCTAATGATCCTGGAAACATCTGAGAGCTTTACGTCAACATCCGTTTTGGCTGCTCTGACCCTCGTTGTTGCCTCACTAAATCCCTCATGAGAAGGTTCACAATCATGTTGACATTTGTCGAGTTTTCTTTCTTTCTACGCTGATAACTGGTTTAAATATTTTAAATGGGTGATTTAAGAAAAATGTA
>NW_017731427.1:1352800-1395046 GCF_001890085.2 Hipposideros armiger
TTTTGCTTAAAGTCCTTTTTCTGTCTCAGGGTCCCATCCAGGACAGCACTTTACAGTTAGTCATCGAGTCTCCTTAGGTCCCCCTTGGCTGTGACAGCTTCTCATACTTGCCTCATTTTTAGTGACAAATCCTTGACAGTTCTGACAGAACTGGTGGGGCATAGTGTAGGATGCCTCTCTTTTGGAATCTGTCTGGTGTTTCTTCTCATGTGTAAGGATGGTAAGTTTTGAGGGAGGAAGAACATGGCAGTGAAGCATCACATATCACATCATGGCCAGGTGCGTCCTAGCAACAGGACCTGTCACAGTTGAGGTGACCTTGAGCACCTGGCTGAGGTCGTGTTTGTCAAATTATGGATTTTTCTCTTTACGTACTGTGCTGTTTAGAAAGAGTCACTGTTCCACCTAGGAGTGGGGACTTAATCTCCATCTCCCTTGGGCAGAGGATGACAGAGATTACTTATAAACAGTGTGCACCTGTGCTTAGAAAAAATCCAGTCAGAGACCCAGTCAAGGTCATTCCATGAACTGAGTCCATTCACATTTGCTGCAATGAACAGAGGTGAGCTGCCTTCCATTTTCTTAGTGCTTTTCATCTACTTTTCTACTTTTTTGCTTCTTTGTCTTCTTTCTTATTTATTTATCTATTCATTTTTTTGGATGATTGAATTTTCACTATTGTCTTTTCCTACTCTTTTAAGCTAATTAATCACATTTGTAAACCTCAGAAGTAACAGTTATCATGCATCATGTATTCATGATGTATTCATGATTAGCAAAATCTAAAATTAATTAGTATCTTTACTTCCCTCCTTCGAATTTCAAGAAAATCTTTCCTTATTGTATGATGTTTTCTTCTAGTATTTTGTTTCTATCTTGTTTGAACACATAGTTTTAGTAATTGTATTTCTTATGGTTTTAGGTACATAACGACACCGTAGCGTTTGTCACCTGCCACAATTTGTCTTTGGCTGCTACTTCTCTGTGAGCCCCAGCCATTTTTTTTTCCTTTCTTTTTAAAATTTTTTATTAAATGTATTGGGGTGACATTGGTTAGTAAGATTCTAGTTTCGGTTTCCTTTCCCTTGAAGCATGTCTTTGGTAGCTGCATCATCAAATCTGGAGGAAATGTATCCATTCAGGCTTTTTGTGAAATAGTCCCTCTTCTAACTGGACATAAGATTATTACTTGGTAGTTAAATTTCTTATTCTACCTTTGCCTCTCTTGCTCCTTTGTAGGCCCTCTCTGGACTGATCTGTGATTTCATTTTCGATCTCGGGCTCCTGTAGCTTGTTATGATGTGTCTGGCAGTGGAGTTACTTCTAGATCTTTATGTGGACTTATAGTACTTCTTGAATCTAAGAGTTGTGTTGTGTTTGCCTCCAAATGCTGCCTCTTTCTATTCTGTCTCCTCTCTTTTGGCCATAAATTGAGTTTTCCTTTCTTGTGTTCCCATATTTTAACCTCTTGTAAAATTTTTATCTTTTGTTCTCTATATGCTGTCTACAGTGTAATTTCTTCATGCTGTATTTTCAAGCTCTTAATTTTCCTTACATTCGTCTAATTTGATATTTAATCTCGCCACTGAATTTTGTGTTTAGTTGTAATTAACATTTATTCCTAGAAGTTTTGATTCATTTCCATAGTATCTTCTTATTCCCTGAAGAAAACCTATTGATTAATTAACTATTAGCATTCTGATGTTTTATACTAGAATGCACTTACTTTACATTTTTGAGATGTTATTGGCATACAATATACTGCACATTTTAACAACTGTATGGCTTGATAAGTTTTGACATGTACACACGTGTGAAAACCTCACCCCAATCACGACAGTGCGCGCATGGATCACCTCTACAAGTTTCACCTTTTTTACCCCCTCTCACTGTTCCTTGGGCTGTCTGCCCCGACTTTAGGCAACCATTGGTCTACTTTCGGTCACTACGGATTCATGTCCCTTTTGTAGAATTTTATGTGAATGGGATCATACAGTTTTGTAGTAGATAGAATAATGGTCCTCACAGAATCCCCAGAATTTTAAATATGTCACCATCCATGTCCACAGGGACCTTGAGATGGGCTTGTTTTCCTCTATAAGCTTCACAGTATTGTTTTACATGTAGCTCTGTGATTCATTTAGAGTTACCTTTTAAATGATGTGGTGTTCCGTTCTGTTATTCGTCTATCTTGACAGTAACACTACACTGTCTTGAGTCATGTAGCTTCATAATAAGACTTGGAATCAGTTAGTGCTGGCATCTGAACTCAATGCTTCTTTATAAATTAGCTTTGGTGGTTCTAGGACCTGTGCATTTATTTCCATGTGGGTCTTAGAATCTGCTTGTTCATTTCTGCAAAAAGTCTGATGGGATTCTGATTGGAAATGTGTTGAATCTATAAATTGATTTGAGGAGAATCAACATTGTAATGCCATTGAAACTTCCTATGATGAACATTGTATCACTCTGAATTTAAATATTTTAATTTCTCCAGCAGCTTTTTCAGTTCACAGGTATTATACATCTTTTGTCAAATTTATCCCTGAGAATTTCATAATTTTAATGCTATTGTAAATAATATTTTATTTCAATTTCCAATTCTTCATTGCTAGGATAGAAAAACTGAATGGATTCTTGTATGTTAATCATTTATCTTGCAACTTTACTAAAATTGTGTGTCAATCCCGCTTGATTTTTTGGTGGATTCCACCAGATTTTCTACATAGGTCATCGTGTTTTCCTCAGAATTTTACTTCACAGTTTACTGCATGGATGCTTTTATTTTTTTTCTTGCCTAGAACCTTTAGTATACTGCTGAATACAAGTGATGAGACTGGAACCATCTTCTGAACAGAGTTACCTTAAGTGCCTCTCCTGATTGTTATGTTATTATTTAGAACTTCTTTGTTTTATTTATTTATTTTTTAATGTTGTTGGTTGTGTCTGCTATGATATTGCTGTGTTATACTGGTGTAGTGAGTTTTTCCATTTTAACTGTATTTTCATCTTTACATAGACTTGGGTTTTTGTACCAATTATTTATAGCCTGGTTTGTGCACATGTATCTCAGAAGGGTTTGTTTGATCATATGTGGTTATTACTGACCCAGCATCAATTATCATATTTTCTCTACTTAGTAAGTAGAATAAACTCAAATGCCCAATCCATGAGAAATGCAAATCCATGGTTTCAATTTCTTAGGGGAATCCTTTGTTTAGTTGTTACCCACAGCCTGGAAGGGGCAAAAAATTTCATTTTGACTCCTCTGAATCAATTATTGTACTTTTTTCTGGCCAATAATTTTACTAAAGTTGTAACTTTTGTGGGCTCTGGCAAAAGCAATTGCCTCAGTTCCAGCTTCCCATCTAGGTAAGCTAGAGGTTTCATCTTCTATATCTCACAGGTGATGAGACCTGCATAATAACCAGTACCACCATCACTTTCACCTCTACCACTTCCACCATCACCACCTCCACCGTCATCATCACCACCATCACCATCACCATCACCACCACCATCACCATCATCACAATCACCACCATCACCATCACCACCATCACCATCACCACCATCACCACCATCATCACCACCACCATCACCATCACCACTTCCATTACCACCATGACCCACTATCACCACCATTACCTGCACCATCATCAAGGGTTCCAGCACTAGCTCTCATGTTTATGGTTTAATTTTTAGTTATTCCTTCCTGCTAGTACCTACAGAGTCTCCTCTATTTTCGTAAGATCATCATTGCAATTAAAATAATTTTATATAACATTTCTAGGGGTTTGTAGTAAGAATACTTTTCAGAGATCTTAGTTCAGCAAATTGTTGAAAATGGAAGGATTCATCTTTTGTGTGGTGGAAATTTCACTAACTTGTAAGCCCTAGATGCTACCAGGATGCCACAATGTTTCAGTGGTAGCTGACATTCGATAAACGTTGGATGACAAGTAATTAATTTTGCAAATATGTCATGTATAAATGATATTTAATTTCCTTCAAATTTTTTGTTCTAGTAATTTCATCTGATTGGAAAAATTATGCCTCTTTTATTGTGCTTGGTGTTTTATTTAAAAACTTATCATCACCATGATGGCTTCTACCATGTCTTTTTCTTTCCTTTTTATTTTCCACCATGTAAATGCAACTAAGTGAAAGTGTTTTCCCATCAAGCTTTTAAAAAGATTTAGTGACTCTTTCTTATTCTACGTTTGCTTAGAACAGACCCTGATGTAACATGAGATTCATGAAAATACTTCTAATGAGAATGCAGGTCAAAATTGACCACTCTGTGGAAGTGGGTCCAACCCATGCCACTGACACTTTGGGCTGGAAGGTCATTCGACCGGGTTGCTATTCATTTCCTGAAGTGAGTTCTTAGATGAATTGAAAGAAAAAGGAAGATTGTATACATGCAAGAAAAGACACAGGCAGGCATCTAAGCTAAAATGGGACATTAAAATTATATAAAGAGTAAAAGACAGAAAGACAGGGAGAGAGAACATCAATTTTTAGCACGAAAGCCATGTGCATTTGAGGAGCTCAGCATTTAAAGGCATCTCATGATGAGTTTTGTGAAAGACAAAGAACCCTTTTTGTAAACTGATTAACTAGATCTTAATTAATACATATATTTAAGTTTTATATTATATATTAGGGTTCCTTAAAGTAGATCATGGTTACATTTTTATTCCTGTGTGTTCTTTCATTGGCAGATATTCATTTATATATTTTGCCAAGGCTGATATAAATTGTCTTTGCTTTTCATGGCTTAATGCAAATGTGTGAAATATAACATGGTGATGCTTTCACTACACATTCCAGATACTGTGTGTATGTGTCTGTATATACACATACATTTGCTGTATATATGCAGACATGTGATTTTCTTTGAAAGGTCTATGATTCTTTTAAATATTCCTCAAATGCTTGGCCTTATTATGTTAATTTTTTTAAATTACTTTTAATGGTGGCCAGGAGTCAACATCAGACTATTTGGTCAGCCAAATCATTAGTCAAGGAAAAATAAATTAGAATAAACAGCACGTGAATCATTAAAACGTAAAAAAACCAGACGTTTGCCAGTCCAGCCTGAGTCAACGCCGACCAGACATCGATCCGGGTGTCGGTGAGCACAGCCCAGGAGGACCTGGGCGGAGGGCTGCCGCCACCTGGCTCGGTGTGTCCCCCGGGGCTGGACATGCGTGGAGCGGGGCTGTTACTGTGAACACAGCTGTCACCACCAGTGACCCTCACGGAGCCTGGTGGCGCGTCCAGCTCAGACTCCGCCTCCTCTTTGCACTTGTCAAAGCAGCGCACCATCCTGAATGCACAGAAAATGACTCTAAGGCGCGCCACTAAGGTAAGGCAGTGACCAGGACAGGTGAGCTATGGTGTGAGCCGCGCATCGGAAGCCACTGTGTGGAGGCAACGGCTGCATCGCCCGGTCTCACCGGAACGCGCGCCCGGGCGTGCGGGCAGGTCTGGGGCGCCTGCGGTGTGGACATGAAATACTGAAGCGGGTGCAGCCTGCACATCTACAGAGTGTTTCGTTTTCTTCGGAAAGCGTTGGATTTGAACCGGGGAGAGCAAAGCCAGAATTCCGAGCGCTGGATGGGGCCTCGGGGTCCGACCGCGTGGCGCTGCCTGGGTGGCCTCTTCTGCCCACCCCTCCTCTCCCGCCACCTGCGCTCTGTTCTCTGTGTGCACACACGTCTCCTGAAGAACGTGATGCCCATTTGCACACTTATGTCACACTCAGAAAAGTCTGTTTATTGTCAAAATCCAGGAACTTAAAAAACATTACTGCCCAAAGAAGAATAAAGAAAATACCCCACTGCAGCCCCCACTCGCTACACGTGATCAATACACACCAAGCAGAGAGAGGTACGTTTTCTAATCGCCTCTCTCTGAAACGTGCGTGCTGCTGGCCGCCAGGTAGCAGCTTCTCCAGGAGCACCCCAGCGAGGAGCCCAGTTTCGCGGCGGGCTCGCCCACTGCCTTGCCCCCAACAGCTGGAGGCTAACCAGAATGATAACCCTAGAGCTCCGCGGCACAGACCCAATGATTTTTACATCAAGCAGCCTGATGTACTGCTCTGCCATCTACCAATCCCTTTCCAATATCGATCCCTTCCTAAATGAGCCTTCCCTGCTTTGTACCATGAGCAATAATTAAAAAAGCAGCACATTGATTTTAACTAATATTATGAAGGGTCTGGATGTGCACATGCTTACAAAATAGTGGGCTCTGCCCGTCTTTCCATGTACAACAAAGGGTCCTGATTAATGTCCGGACACAGGGAAAGAGAAATGTGTCTGCAATTGAACGTGTCAAAACTTACACCTGTTCTGGTTTATTATAAATCTTGTTTCAATTCCAATGGAGCTTCTTTTCCCTGAGTTTCCAACAAAATAAATAAGAACATTCTTAAGCCCAGAATAGAGAATAAGACACCAGGGGGGAAATGTTTTCTTAAAGATGCTTTGTTCTACTATTTGTACATCCCGCTTTAAAAAATAAAACTATTTTCATATTATATCTCATTCGAAAGCACATGATTTATTAACAGCTCTCCAGTAAACATTATGCTACCCAAAGTGAAACGAAGCTTTCCAGTTTAAAATGGCTTCTCACTGTCCTGCGTATGGTCAAAATTAACTCCACACTAAACTACCTATGAGAACAAAGTGATGACATTTGCCTCGTCACCAAATACCAGAGCCATTCTTTTTGACGATGTGGGTACAATTTCCATTAACTGCAAAGCTAAAGAAACTAGATTTTTTTTTTAATGCCAAATTGTGCTCAGCTGGCAGAAGAAAGCGCGTTTGCCAGAGTAAAAGTAATTACAAGTGTTCTCCATCCTCCTCGTTCCTCTCCCAGGGCAGTTCCACGGTTTGTCTTGGAGCAAAACACACGCGACTGTTCTCTTTGACCCTCAGGCAGCTGGAGTCTTGTCTTCTTGGAGCTGCCCCTTCGCCTCGTTAGCGTGTCCTTTCCTACACGGGCCCGAGAACACCAAGAATGTCAGCATAGTGGACGTAAAACAAGTAACATTAGCAGATGTCAAAATATATTGAAAGGTCTGATGATTTTAGAGTATACGGTTGGTTGAATAATTGGCGTATTATGTGACAACAACCCCAAATCTCAAAACATATGTGAGAATGTGAGACTGTAGTACAGTAAACCTCCAAGACACTTGCCCCCAAGAGATTGCAAAATCTACTGTAACACTTGTGGACATGGCACCTGTGCCCTGGCCAGCCTTGGTTGTCAAATGGTGGGAAAACTAAATCCCAATCATCTGGGGTTTCTTTGTTCGTTTTTAATGGGAAGTGGTTAGATGTCGTAAGAAATAATAAGTTCATGATTTTTAGAATTACCTTAGTTTGTACCATGGCTAAATATATACACTTTACTTTTGTGCCTTTTCTGCTAGGACAGACTGAAAATCATTGATTTTTATTGACTTCACAATAACATAGGTCTGAAGGTTACACGATTCAAGTGTCCTTACTCCATTTAGTATTGTGGAATTTTCCCTTATGTCACAGAGAGAATATTCAAAACTAGCTCTAGAGTAAATTCTTTTGAGGAAGGAAACAAACAAACAAACAAAAAACCAAGAGATCCTTTCATCATACCATACAGGAAAATTAACTCCAGGTAAATTGACAAATGTCCCCACATATATAAATATGCCTCCTCAAAGAAGTGTGGATGCATATCTATAAAATTTTGAAGCAAAGACATTGAAAATCATAAAGCAATAAAGAAAAGCTGCTTTCAATCATCCGAATGGTCCATTGTCTCACAAGCGTGCATTTGACACCAAGTGTTGGCCGTTCCAGGAAGTAAACTTGCTCACCTTCCTGGTGGGGTTCAGAGTCTGCAGGGTACACAGGGAAGGCAGAGGGGAGACTCCTGGGCTGAACACTTAGCCCGCCTCACTCCATTTTCATGAAGGATTCGTAGACCCCTGTATGCCTGAAGCATATATTTAGGTTTGGGGGCCCATAACAAAAGTATCAAATCATTTATCTTCTGATTCTTGTTTTCCTAAAGTTTAATCAGTTCAGCCTCTGAGAAGTAAAAGATGTGTATTACAATCCATAGAGCAATCAGTAAGAAATTAACTTAAAAAAACATATTTAAAACATCATAAGAGAAATTGTAATGGTGCCGTAGAAAATATCTACTTAATAAAAATAAGGGTGTAAAGAAGCAAGAAAATTAAAAGGCATGAGACAAATGCAAAACAAAGAGCAGCCTAGCAGCAGAAAGGCTAAATGTGTCAACAGTACATTGAAAGTGAACAGGCTGAACAAGCAATCACCAGGTACACACACCATCTGACCAGAGAAAATGCACACAACGATATGCTGTTTACAAGATACATTTTAGATCACAAATAGACTGAGGGAAAGGGTGAAAGGTACATCTCACACAAACAACAGCCATGAGAGAGCTGGAGTAATATCCTAAAGTTTGAAAAAATAGTCTGCGTACAAAAAACTTTACTAGAGAAAAATGGGAACATTTTATAATGATAAAAGGGTTGATTTAACAGGAAGAAGATATGACCATTCTAAACATCTACCATCAGGATTTAAAAATACATGAAGGAAAACAGGATTGACACGAGCAATAGGAATTCAATAGTAATAGTCGGGGGCTTTAATAAGCTACCTTGAAGAATGCACAGAAAAAACTAGCAACCAGTACGTAGGAGATTTGAGCACATCTCTTAGCAGCTAGCCCTCACCGTTGTCGCACACAGCAGTCCATATCGAGGGCACACTGCCAGTCTCCAGGAGAGGTCGGATGCTAGGCAATAAAACCCATCTCAACAGACTTAAGATAACTGATTACAAAAACTATGATCTCAAGCTACAATGAGATTAAGTTAGAAATTAACAGACAGAAATTTTAGAAAGTCATATGTACATGGAAATGAACATGACTGTAGATGGATCATAAAGAAGAACTCTCGAGGGAAATTAGAAAATATTTTGAGATCAATGAGAATTAAAAATTAATAGTGACACAACAAAAGTTAAGGGGAGCAGCTAAAGCATCATTTAAAAGAAAATTTATAATGGTAAATGCCAATATTAAAAAAGAAAGAAATCTCAAATCAATAACTTAATATTCCACTTTAAGAAACTAGTAAAAAAAATTAGCAAAATAAACCTAAAGTAAGGAGAAGTAAAGAGATAATACAGAGCGGAAATAAAGGAAGTAGAAAATAGAAAAACCAGTGGCTCCTTTCCCAATGCATACTTTGTATAATGCCATATTTGTATAGGGCACATTTTTCCTAGTGTATATAACTGTTTAAAGATGCAAATTGTTGTCTGCTGACTCTTATGAATAGTCTGCACCTGAGAACTTTGGAGTCCCATTTCACCATATGGATTATTTAAAAACAAATGTATCTAGAAATTATCGGAGGTTCCTTAAAAGCCAAATAAATATATTTTAAAAGCACCCTGACAGCAAATATAACCACAACTGCAAACCTGAAGTCAGGCTGTTGCAAAAATGCCACAACATATAAACCAACTGTTTTGTTTTTCTCATTCGACTCTGTGAAAACCAGCGGATTAACTCCATTGTCCTACAGTTCCGAGGCCTTGATGCAGTAGCGGTGCGAGTGTCACGAACGGTAGCCGCTCACCTAGAATCCACGGCAAAGTGACTAGCAGAACTCTGTGAGGCTGACGGCAGGGCTTGGCTTCGGGAGTTGACCATGTTTGTGCGTGTCACGACCGGAGCACCCTGGGAACTCATCTCTACTAGCGTGTGTGCAAGGTGCCGGGGCAGTTTCAGATTCCACAACTGGACTAAAGGTTTAAGAGCAGAGCTGAGAAATTCATGCACTATTTGTGTATTTGAAATCAGACATTGAGCAACCATGACCCAAAGAGGCTTATTGAGCACCAGCTCCCGACGTGGCAAATGAGAGCACACTCTGCTTGCCATGAGCTGTCTCATCGCGTTCTGCTGGTCACTGCTATGGTGTAAGAATGACCCGGCCAGTGAGAACCCGGGGGCTAGAATGAAGTTGGTAAGGAATTCAGTTTTTGATGGTGTGGGAAATGGCTGTATTATAAATTCTTCATCGAGTGGGGTTGTATGAGGGAGTGATTCCAGCCGTTACAGGGGGTGGCCGACTTCCTAAAACACACAGCTGCTTCCTTTGGCAGTGACTTTGGGAGCTGCGGATGTCATTTCGGAATCACGACAAGTGCCAGAAGCTCTCGGTGCCCTGGCTGGGAAGACCGTGGCTCACGGTTCCCGTCGGGGATGGTGCAGTGTCCATGACGCACTGTGGGACCCCCAGGCAGTGTCTCACAGTCAGACAAGTGCAGTGGGCCTACCTCCTACTTAAGGGATCTTAACATCTCGAGAGATTTGATTCTTGGAGAGAACTCAACAACTGGCAACATGCAGCCCTCACTTCACAGGCGAGCAGCTGAGGTATTTGAAAGTGACTGGTCCACATGTCCCCTGCCAGCTGGCAGAGTCCAGCTGACCCAGACCTGGTCCCTGCTGAGTGTGAGATGGGTGTTCCTGCCACCCCACCTGACTGTTCTTCTCCCCCCAGAAGCAAAACGCATACGCACCCAAGCGCTGACTTACTTCTTTTTTTTTTTTTTGATTCAAGTTTATTGGGGTGACAATGGTTAGTAAAATTACATAGGTTTCAGGTGTACAATTCTGTAATACATCATCTATACATCACATTGTGTGTTCACCACCCAGAGTCAGTTCTCCTTCCATCACGGTATTTGATCCCTTTACCCTCATCTACCATCCCCTCCCCCCTTACCCTCTGGTAACCACTAAACTATTGTCTGTGTCTATGAGGTTTTGTTCCTTCATTTGTTTGTCTTGTTCCTTGGGTGTTTTCAGTTTTATATCCCACAGATCAGTGAAATCATATGGTTCTTGATTTCATACGACGTATTTTGCTTAGCATGATAATCTCGAGATCCATCATGTTGTAATGTGTTGATGCACAGAACGAAAGAAGCGAGACGGCCGAATGGTGAACAAATGCGACAAGGGCGGCAGGGAGTGACGGTCTGCACTGCGTCCCAAAGTCAGGGTCTGAGCTAGAATTTCCAGGAAGAATCAAAGCTCCTAATTACTGCATTTGAAGGAGGGTGTGCCTTTGTTTTACAAAATCAATATTTGGCAGCTTGCTAAAAAGAAGGAAAAAATGAACACACCCAAAGTGGTCTGTGTAAAAAGTAGACAATATAAATAATTGAAATGGAGCAACTAAGTTCTGAGGCTAATGTTAAGAATAGTAAATTAATTTAAATGAACACAACTGCCATTTATCAAGCAACAACTCATAGAAGACCTGAGGATGTGGTGACAAATAACTTATGAATCAAAACTGGGGAACGACTGAGTAATTTAATCATGCATTCTATAGAGCCTGGCTGAATAAAAATATATGGCGCTCTGTGTGGCCAGTGTTGCAGAAAATGAATAGGATTATTTTAATCATATTAAAAATACAGAATTTTCGGTCTACACGTTCATCGCCATTCAATTAAATTTTTTTATTATCCAAGAATTAGAAATAAGTATGAGATCAAAACAATACAGTATTATTTTTAAATTGATAAGTTCTTAAGAAAATTCAAGCAAGAACTCCAATACATATGTGGTTTGTCAGCTATGAAAACTTAGAGAAAACAGTTCCACGGGGTGTTCTTTATGGAGAACTCAGCTTTCCATGTGAAAACCCTGCGTTTGTAACATGACACATCTTTAATCAGAACAGCCTCGCTGGTCAGACTGCTCATCGTTAACTCCAGATGTAGAATCTCTTCCTCTGTGAGCCTGCCCGAAACATTAGTAAGCTAAGCAGAAATATATGACATTGGCAATATTCTACTGTGTTTTTATCTACACAAATGGCAGTTTTCTATGGATTAACCTGATAAAGCCACACAATTCTGAAAGAAGCGTATCAAATGTTACCTGAGGGCTTGTCATGAAAAGCAGCTCTCTCTGCCTCGTCCCTGTCTACCCCAAGCCCTACAGGGTACCACTCATGCATATCTCTGCCTTCGCTCTGGTAGATGTTATCATACTGCTGAATAACATGCTTATCCTGCACGTGTGTATTTAGAGTAGACATGGCCTATTGAATTTTTATGATGACAAATGTGGATTTAGCTGTTATGGTTTTATATATTTACATTTTACATATTATATGCATCATATAATTCACACATAACACAGTATAGTGCATTCAAATATATATAATGCATATTATATATCATTCATACACACACACCACCTTTGCTTTTTCTTCTAGCATTGCCTTCTAACCTGTGCTGTTCTCAAATCTTTACCCATTTCTCCTGACCCCACTTTGTGAAGCAAGAAGCTCGTGTGGCTTCACACTTCATCACCCCTGCTCCCGGCTTCCACGCCTGACTTCTGTGTTACATGCTTTACATTCTTAACAAGTGTTTAATTTTAGAACAGTTTTAGATGTGTTGAAAGCGGGAGGGTCCTTAGAAGATTTCTCAAAGACTTTCAGACATTTTCTAGTCATTCTTGTATTAAATAATTAAACCTAAACAGCCCACGTGGTGGTTGAGGGTGCGAGCTCTAGAGTCACACATTAAGAACCCAAAACTCGGTTTTATGGTTCAAGGGCATTCTGGCTTTGGTCATGTCCCCTTTTCTTTGAAATAGGGAGAATAACTTCACAAAGATTATAGGATTATAATTTATACATATTATAAACACTGTATGATTAATAAAGGAGTTAAAACGCATAAAACACTTAGAATAATACCTTTAAAATGGCGACTAGATCTTAGTCATTGTTCAAAGTATTATTACTATTACCTGTTTTTTAGTCTCTATTCTAACTTTCTGGGACATTGACATTAGACCTTGTTGTTTTATCTTTCCTGTCTCAGTTTCTCTTTCATTATTCTCTTACCTTGTCAATTTGTTTCTCATTATGCGTAATTTTTGTTCTACTCTGCCTTCCAGTTCATAGATTTGCTTTTTGGTTGCATTGAACCTGCTGTTTAGAACATCCTTTTTTGTTTGTTTGTTTCCTTCTTTCCTTCCTTCCTACCTTCCACATGCAACAACTATACTCTTTAAATTCTAGAACAAATGAACTCTAGTACCAAATAAGGTCTTTTCTAAAATCTGCCCAATTACTTTTTGGGATTTCTTCAGTTGACCAAGTACCTGAGTACCATGGCCTAACCAATCCCACACATACAATTAGCCATCACAGGCACATTCTCCCACCTCAGGATCAGTGTTTGGGCCGAGAAGGAGGGCATGCTCATTGGGTAGGCAGCTGGCAGGTGCCCACAGGCAGCCACAGCCAAGGCGGAGTGTCCGACTGCTCGGAGAGAAGGGCCATGACGTTCACGGTCCTCTCCAAAAAAACAGAGCACAGATGGAAACACACCCTGGGGACCCTACATGCCAGGGAAACCTGGCCCACTTCTCCCTCTCACAAGACGGAGCTAAAACTGACAAGTCCCTGAAGGTTAGCTCCCTGTCCTGTGGAAATACTTGTTATTCATTCGGATACTTTTCTGGGCTTTGGGGATGAAAATGATAAATGTGTCACCCACATTTCCCTATCAGGCACTGTCACTTAAAAGTGTGTGCTGAGTTGTAAGAGTCTAGTTTACTTCTGAGCCGAGGGAGGCGAAAGCGGGCTTGGCTCACGCTGGTGCTGCTTCGGCGCGTCAGTTTTCAGGCAATGGGCCCCATTTTCAGGGGTGTTCGGTGTCTTCGCCAGTGTGGAGCTGTGAGTGTGTGTGTGTGAAGATGATTAAACGCTACATGAACACCCCCTCCGGCAGTCAGGAGCCAGAAGGAGGATCCATTATCTGAAGTGCAACGTACAAATGTGTTTCTCTCCTTCATGTTATGGAGGGCTGACCTCAAGACACAGTGGGCGAGGTCAGTGTTTTGTCGAGATGTATTTGACAATTAGTCATATGTGGACAAATTATCAATCACGTCGCATTCATTCAGGAAGTATTGGAGGGGTGCAAACTAAGGTAACACAACGGTTTATGAAGCATGAGCCTGATAACCTATACTTTTTATTACCGACCTGACACACAGGCCATTATCATGAAACGCACTCTCACCCAAGACCCTTGCTTCTAAACCACAAACTTGGAAAACAGGTATCCTGTTGTCATGCCAAAAACGTCCTTCCCTTGTTTACTAATGAATAAATTTGGCAAGCTGATCAGAATTTTTAATACATGCCATCTAATTCCAAAAGTGACATTTTAATGTATGACTAGACAGATGATAGATAGATATAGATAGAGAGATAGGAAATCTTCCTAAGGAGAAAATAAAATAAAAATCAACTGTTGCCATATATGTTAATTATTTATTCTCAAAATGTAACATAAAATGAAATCACTAAATACATATTAACAAATGTAATTCTCTAAAATAAAAATGATATCTAAAGAAATACTAAATGAAATACCTTATTCTACTTTATTTGTATTCTAAAGAGCATTCAAATTTTACATCCCAGTATTGTCTTTCATTTATGAAAATGATACCCATCCACTATTATTTAGTACCGACCTATAATGAGCCCATTTTAGGTAGGAGACCCAGGGGGGAACACGCCAGAAATTGGCCCTGCCTTACAGGGCTTTTATTCTAGAGAAAACAGAATATACCGTATACTTACGTATTTTACTGTTTGATTTCCTCCATTATGTTTCTATTTTCCTTATAAGTTTCTATCTTTCTTCTTTGCTGTCTCGCCCCCAGTTTTAGAATGCTATCTACAGTAGGTGCTCAAAATGAGTAGGTGTTGAACCGAAGGTGCAGCGTGGGCCAGCGGTCAGTGACAGTTCAGGGACAGCTCAGCTGGACTAACCTGGTCTGAGGACAGGGAAAGTGTCCGGTGAGGTTTAGATGTGCAGCTAAATGTCACAGAGATAATGAGTTCCCTTTCCTACAGATCTTTCTAGGAAAAAAAAGGCTTTAATTCAGAAATTTTTGCTTGAATTCCAAATCTACCATTTAATGGTTTCTCATATTTAACATCTCAATGCCTTACCTTTCTCATTTGTGAGTGTTCTTTGTTCAAAGGTAAAAAAACAATTGTTAAAGTCCACCATGTAGTGTCTTATGCAAAGTCAGTCCTCCACAAAGATAGTTCCCTTTTAAAACCATGTTAACAGAATTTTTAATTTAACCTCTCTCTCAGCTGGCAATCTCAACCAATTTTTGCTAAAAATATGCTAATAACAACCAGAACTCCTTCCATCCCTAAATTTATATGTGTAAAGCCATATTCTCAGGGCTCAGTGAAAGCTTAGGTTTTGAGAGCCAATGACCAAAGTACCAATGAATAATCAAGAAATTCATATGAACATGAAGCAAATCCTGTTTTAATAAAAGTGGATCCTAGAGATAAAATATTGGAAATAAAAGAGAACCAATTTAAGACTCCAAATTTGAATATAAATGCTAATATTATTTGGGATTTAAAAGATCATTTTTAATTGTTTTTTAGTTTTAGATTATTTTTTCTGTTTTATATACTTTTTTATTTTGACTTCTATTTATTAAAGTTTTCTTTTGGGTACAGCAGAAAGGTTTTCTTTTTAATTAAAATTTATTGGGGCAACAATGGTTAGTAAAATTACATAGGTTTCAAGTGTACAATTCTGTAATACATCATCTGTATATCACACTGTGTGCTCACCACCCAGCATCAGTTCTCCTTCCATCACCATATATTTGACCCCCTTTACCCTCATCTACCAACCTTCTCCCCCTTTTCTTTTTCTATGTTTGTATGAGTCTGTTTTTGTTTTATTTTGTTTGTTCATTGCAGCACTATTTACAATAGGCAAGATATGGAGGCAACCTAAGTGTCCACTGATAGGTGGATGGATAGAGCAGAGGTGGTGCATGCACACAGCGGAACACTGCTCAGCAGTAAAAAGAATGACGGCATGGGGGAACCTAGAGGTACTGTGCCAGTGAAGCAAGTCAGACAGAGAAAGACAAACCTTACGTGATTTCACCTATACTTTTTAGATCCCACATGGAAGTCACTCACCAGGACGGCAGTCAGTCTGTCTGAAGGCAGTGAGTGTTCTTAAAACGTGATTTATGTTAGCCTCTGTTATCTGCTTGCCTCTAAGCCGTTATTCTGTGTGTACAGAGAGAGGGGATGCATTTCGGTGTCACAATTAGTAATAAACTATTTGGATATTAGTATTCACACTCCACTTTTCAAGTGTGCACACAAGGACTGTCTGTTAAAACTGCCATGAAGTCCTAAGATGCGACTCAAGAGGGAAGCGGGCTTTTAAAAGCGGGTCAGATCGTTGCCTTTATGAAGGGGTAGAAAAGTGGGAGAGCGTGTGACCTGTTGCCCCCTGTCCACCAGGAAGGAGCCTGTCCACTGGGACGTATTGACCAGCCGTGCTCCATGTCCAAAGGTCCTCAGCAGCGCTTATGATATTTTTAACCACATTAACTGTTGAGATGATGCACTGTGACAGCTCTTTGCAAAACACACAAGGGCTCCAAACAGCTCCAATTAAGCCCTTCGGGGAGCAGGTGCCTCCACCCAGGAGCAAACGCTATTCCAGGGAAAGAAGGGAGGAGAGGCTGAGAAAACCAACAGCTGGCTGAGGCCAACGCGCCTCGCCCAGGGCCCTGGGCGGCCGGCCCTCCCCCTTGCCACAGCTCTCATAATCCTCAACATATGCTCTTTGTTTTGATAGGCATGAAATTACATCAAGGTCATTTTTAATAACTGTCAATAGCTTGAGAGCAGCAGTCAGTTTTATTGACACTGATGCTGAAGAGCTTGGGGAGCTATCAGAGCCCATCGCCCCACCTGGGAACAGCGATCCACTGGGAAACAGATTATTATTGATATTAGTAAATTAGTATTGATAGAAATTTGATGAGTATAGAGCATCCACAGTGTACTAACATCCACATCCCAGAAAGAGTCAGCCTCAGAGGCTTAAACAAGCATGCATTTGTTGTCTATGCCCCTATTTCTTTATCGTTTCTTCTATTTTTCTTAAGAGAAAACACGAGAAACAAGCCTTTGATTTAAATAGCTATCAGTAACTATTCCCACTCAGGACACCCGAAAAGGGTGCTCAGCAGCCTGCACTTTAGGTTTTGTTATTTCCCACTGTTAGGAGAAGAAGGATTTCTCCCCCTGCTCTTCTGACAGTTTAATGCATGTGTAAAGGGGGCGTTTGGGTGGAAATGTATTTAGGGGTATAGGCTGTCTCTTTTACAAGAAGGGAGGACCTTGACTAGTCAAGTGGTTTTCTGCAGAGGCTCAGGGTCAGCCCCACCCAAGGAGCACCTTGGAGTTGCTGGAACCCTCACCAACCAAGCGAGGCCCCTGTATGTCGGCCCACACCCAGGACGAGCTGCTGGCAGAGTGGGTCAGACCTACATCCCAGTGGGACGTGTTGGAAACAGAAGAGAACAGTCTATCAGAGAAACACCCGCACACCGCTGATATGGGGTGAGCTCACGAAAGCAACAGCCTCAGAGAAACCCCAAATAACAGGAAGTAAGCAAGCTGGCTCCACAGACAGAAGAAGGTAAAGAACTAGGAAGAACCATTGTGTGCAAAGTCAAGCTAGATGTTCAGCAAAACCAGAGCAATAGAAGAAACGACAAATAAAAGTCATTTAGGATTCCGTTTACTTGAAATGTCCACAATATGCAAATCCATAGATACAGAAAGTAGATTAGGAGTGCGCAGGGCTGGGAGGAGGGGACGGAGGGCGACCCCTCAGGGGTCCAGGGAGTTTCTGGGGATGAGGAAACTGTCCTGGGATTAGATCCTAGTGATGGCTGCATAACTCTGTGAACACACTGGAAACATTGCACTTACGCATTAAATGGGTGACGGCTAGGATATGTGCGTTGTATCTCTAAAGAAATTATGATACAAATATAAGCCTGGAGACGTCTTTAGTAACAAAGTGAAAATGAGGAAATGAGAGTTAGGAACCAAACGCTTTCTTTTCATGTGACTGTGCAGATTTAGCAAGTCAGGGACTCAGTGTTCTCACCATCAGGAAACACGAAAATTATCTTCAGTATGTGAGTTTTGAACGTTCATTTGAAGGAGTCCCCTCATGTGGGCACCACGTTGGTTGGCTGCAGACAGCCACGGCTGCATCCCACTGTGGTGGCTTAGGTGTCATTCATGGCATCTTCTTTGTCTCTCTTTGCTTCTCATCCACTTCCTCCCCACCCCACCTTTCTGTCCCTAACTGCTCCCGGTGATAAGTCTTTGTAAACTCAGGGGTCTAAGGGTGTAGTGCGGGGTTACTTGGAAGCACCTATTACATATTTCCTTCTCTGGTAAATGCACCAGAGATAAAATTCCGCTTGTGGGGGGCACGCTTCACTCAGGTGCCCCCACTTACTCGTGGTCTCAAGAGGAGACCAGGAAACATCCCCAGATGGAGTCACGTGCCCGTGGAACCAGAGCAAAGCTTAGGGAGCACCTGGCTGAACGCCTTCACAGACAAACAAGGGAAGGAGACCCAGAGGCCGAGATAAGTGACTCACCTGCGGAAGACCATGTGCAAATGCCGGGGTCTGAAGACAGAGGATGAGGAGCACAGACGTGCAGCTCAGACAATGGGGAAGGCCAGCCTCTGGCAGCCGCGCGGACAGTGTGGGGTTATCCTGGTCCGTGCTTGGTCGGCCCGCAGCACAGCTTATGCAGCAGGATCCCCGTGATCTTCCCAAGTTCCAGACCCGGAAAACCGTCACAAGCAGTGTGACTTCCCTACAAAGGGGTCAGAGGAAGAGAACTGACTAGTAAACGTGCAAAGTTTAAATCAAAGCTCTTCAGATTGTTACACGAGTGTCACACGGAGCATGTGTGCAGCTGTGTTCAGGTGGGCTTGCTCCATCCTTAGAATCCCAATGTTCTGAATCATAGAAAGATGCCCACGAGGACACAGAAGCCCACGACCCATCACCACCTATGGTGGCTGCCTGCAGCGATGCCTTCTCTGTCTCCGGCACACTGGTCACTTCCGGTCACCAGGCTGGAGAGGTCCTCATCACCAGGGCTGTCGCCCCTCGTTGTCATTCATACCGCGGGCTCTCTGGGAAAGGATTCTGAGAATGGTACTTTTATCTATCTTTACATACTGAAGATAATTCTCATGTTTCTTGAAACTTCTCACTAGAGGAATTTAATTAAAACTCTACTACAAGCTGATTGAGAAAGTGTGGTTACGTGATGAGCAAATTAAAACTCCCGTCTGACTGATGCCCTAAGATAAATATTGGTCATATTTTATCTGTAGCCTAACAATTTCAGCACCATCACAGTTTACCATTAAAACAAAGCGTAAAAATAAAAATAAAACATAAAAGGAGGTGATCAAAATAAAGAAAAAAACACTGGTGACTAAATATCTAATAGCAATTTTTTAAAAGTGGGTTCAATCGTATGGAATATGAAAATAATTTTTTTGCTCTAGCATTTAGCATATTCCTTGTTACAAACAGAATATCTTGAATAATAAATTTCAAATTATTTCCTTATACACATCCATATGTGTAATGAATGGGCATTTTAGTTCCTATCTAATTATCTAGATTGGCGCAGAATTTTTTTTAAAAATGCCAGTTTTAATTGCAAAAGTGCTGCCGGCTTCAGATTTTAATTGCAATTCACAAATGGCTGGACGGGCAGTGCTCCATCACAAAGAAAAAATCATTTTAATAGCAAAAGTGCTGCCTCACTGCAGATTTCAATTTCATTTTACAAGATACTGGGTCATTCTGCGTCGTTACAAGGAATGCGATAGCTGGCGTGGGGCGCTGGGTCACAGTCCCCTGGCAGCACGTGCCCTCGGAGGCACCCTGAATGTGGCATCATTTCTCCCGAAGAGCAAACTCGGAGGAATGCTGCCAGGCCGGGAGCGTCGCCACGCCCAGCTGCCCTGGAGGAAACACGACGCTGTCCGTGGACTTGCTTAGCTCCATCCCACTCCTCAAGGGTGACTGACTGGAAATAAAAATACAGTTACCAAAGTGTCCACAGTAAAATCATTCTGCATTTAGGAGAAAAGCTGAGGTTTAATAGATTGATGTCTGCATGTGCATGATTGTGTGTGCATTCGCGTGTGCGTGATTGTGTGTGCATTCGCGTGTGCGTGATTGTGTGTGCATTTGCATGTGCGTGATTGTGTGTGCATTTGCATGTGCATGATTGTGTGTGCCTTTGCATGTGCGTGATTGTGTGTGCATTCGCGTGTGCGTGATTGTGTGTGAATTTGTGTGTGCGTGATTGTGCATTCGCGTGTGCATGATTGTGTGTGCATTCGCGTGTGCGTGATTGTGTGTGAATTTGTGTGTGCGTGATTGTGTGTGCATTTGCGTGTGCGTGATTGTGTGTGCCTTCGCGTGTGTGTGATTGCCCAGGAGGGTTTACAACATGCTGACTGAGATGCTCAGGTGCTCAGGGAGAGAAACTACGAATTACCAGATGTGTTTACTGTGTGGACACACAAGCACACACTCACATGCACTATACACAAGTGTAATGGGTCATCAGCCTGATAACGGAAATGAAACTTTGTTCCTTCACCCGGCCGTAAGCCTGTGGGGCCTCAGGTCACAGCACCTTGAGCTGGGAATGGGGCTCGGAGCGCCTGTCGTGGGCGCCGTCGCCGGGACAGCTCCGCTCCTTCTCAGCCCCGTGATGGGGTCACCCCCAGGGGAGGTCTTAAGGGAGCAGAGACTAGCAGAGTCCACAACGTGCTTGAGACAGTGACAAAGGAGGGTCTGTGGGGCGAGGTTCCGGCTGAGGAGCCCAGCCGTCATCAGGGTGAGGCTCAGCAGGGTGGGGACCCCAGCACCCTCTGCAGGGACCCTGTGGCAGAAGTCACCCCACGGAGGAAGCAAGCAGGCAAGTGTCAAAATGCTGAGGTGGAAGGCGGTGGTCTCCTTCCACTTGTAGAGAGCATGTCCATTGGGACATTGTGACGTCCCCGAGGGAGGTCCCTGCTCCAAATGCCAGCAGTGGGGGTAGAAGAGGTGGTCCCGGGGTCTTTCTTCCTCAGTTAGCCCTATCTCCACAGGGTGTTCCTGTGGGGAGAGGAGAACCTGCAATCCTCACAGTCCCCCCGCTCCACTTTGCAGCTGTGACGTGTGACAGCCTGGTCATTCTCCTTCGTGCACACCGGGGAGCCAGTGGGCGCTCCCTCCCGGGACGTGTGGGACTCCACTGAGGTGACACAGCGCTGAGCAGGGAGGAGAGGCCTCGGGCACAGCCCTGCTTGTCAGCATCCCCACCAAGGCCACTGTCACCCACCCAGGCCACGCCCATCATGGGCTGGAATAGACCTGGAGACAGAGGTGATACCAGGCCATAGCGCATTCTCATAGATGCCAATTATAAGTCATCTCTCCAGGCACTGACGTCACCATACGATTTGGAAAGACGCTGACCCACAAGCTGCCCTTGTGTACATTTGAATCGACTGACGCCTTGAAACCAGACTGAGGCACTGCCATGACTGCCACAGTCCCGCAGCTGCGTTGGGCTCATGAGGTTTACACATTTTACTCCAGTGTATTTCTTGTCCTCATGGAGCCTTCTACCCACAGCAGAGGGCTCTGCGTCAGTTCTGCCCAATACTAAAATGTTCAGAAACAACCCCCATCCCCTAGTAGCGATTTTCTTATTGTTGTAGGGTACAAAGGGCTTCATAAGCCCTAATTATTACTTCCGTAAACTATGTTTACATTTTTTCCAAAAGAGTGAAATAAAACAGCTTAAGCAGGGAAATGTAGAATGCAAGATTTGTTTTACAGGCCCCTGGCTGAGGTTTCTGAGCTTGACTGTGATACCAGGACACGTTTGATGCGGTAATTGTGTCGTGATGCCTCACTGTGTAACTCCCTTCCTTCTTATCGTTACCTCCCCCCCACAGATGGCTGGGGGCTCAGCCCCACCTGCTGTGCCCTCGGATGCCCTTCCTATACCCAAGGTTTTCCTAACACCCATCCATGGGCATCCAGGCTTATACGGCCCACAAGAGAGAACCTTGCAGATCCCGGAATCACTTCTAAACTTTATCAACTAGTTCTTGGTTTCTCAAATCATGAGGAATTAAAAGAACAGTATTAAAGCATTACATTAAAACAGATAGAGGTTAATGAAATGAGTGAGTGTATATTTAGATATAGATGCGTTTAAAATGCAGCGGAATAAATTAGCTGTGCGTGGTCTTTGTACTATCCGGCGTGTTCACAGTACTTGAAGCAGGTCACACTTCACAGAAATGGCTCAGAAACGGGAGGGTGCTGGTCTAGAGGGCCGAGTCAAGAAATGCAGAAATGGTGTCCTTGGAACACCTTGTGACGTAGTGACAGCAGGAAAGAGGCTGTGTTCTAGCGAGCAGGGCAACACGGGGGTGTGGGGAAGGAGGCGTGCGTCTGAAGCAGAAGAGCCCAGGCAGAACTGACAGGGCTGCTCACTGAGGGCTATTGCTTTTAAATACAAATGGCGTCCATTTGAGTTCAGTGAAGAAGCAAACGCAGTCATTGAGAACTCTGTTCAACATGGAGAATAGCAGCAAGGAGGACCTCATGTGTGCAGGCGCCTCCCTGGCTGAGGGGCGCTGGGACGCTAGCAACCCAGGTCACTGCTGTCCAGCGGTGCGCTTGGAAAACCTCAGCTGGCAGTGTGTGTGCGCATGTGCGTATGGTGTGTGTGTGTGCATGTGTGTGGTAAGCACTCACTCTAATTTTATGGGCATTGATAACTTAGGTAACATTTCTGTGTCCACTGAACATTAAGCATTACTGGACCTTATCTGTATTATGTAGATAGATTTTTATGTATTGTACATTATACACACACATATCTGCAAATTTTATGTATGTATGATGAACACACATGCACGTATTTCATACACAGTTAAGCTATTTTTCTCCCTCAGTGCTTGCAAACAACTTACGTCAATACCTCTGTGCCTGCTGATAAAGATGTCATAAATTACACGTGCATTACACGTGACACCTGGCGGCAATATTGCTGAGCACAGGCGGCGTGGGGTGTACAGTGAGGCCTGTGGCATGGTAAGAGAGATGACCAGCTAACCCACAGAACTAAAAGCAGCAAGGGTTTCAGTCTGCGTCTGCGCCAGTTCTGCCACAAAGCGGAGAGGGACATGGACTCTGCCCCCATGTGCACTGGCAGGCTGCTGCATGAACAAGGGGCGATTCCATTTTTCATGCACGTATTCCACTCATCTCCTCGTTCCAGGATAACGAGCCATTAGAAAAAAGTGAAATATAATACTCATCAGAGCAGCTTCTTGTCCCTGTGAATTGTCACTCACCTGAGTGCAGGCACCTGACAGCTTGGAACCCGCTACCAGCAGTCGTGTGTGACTTCTTGCTCCATGACCACCCACACCCAGCCCCCACGTTATCCTCTCCATTCCTCAGCCTAAGGGCCACGACCCTCGCCTCAGCTGTGGGCACAAAAGGGACTATCGATGACACCAGAATCACCGTACTGCTGCCTCTGGCGCAGGCACAGGCTGTCCCAGTGCTGACTGACTTCTGCAGATTAAGTGGTAAGTGCGGCCGGCTACGATCACGTGATGTACGTGTCTCATGTTTATTTCACCTACAATCACGACCTCATAGCCTGCCCCATTGCCGGCAGGTGGAGGGCCTGGAGGGCATGGCAGGTTCATGCCGCTCTCTGCAGAGCCCAATGATAACCCATCTCCTGTGAGCTGCTCATACATGAGCTGTGCAAAGGCAACTGGGAGAATCAGGGGTCCAAGGAAGTGTTAGCACAGGTTACGCCACCGCTCTTCAAAACTCTCCATGTCCTTGTCCATACCAACCAGCTGCAAACTTCAGAAGATAAGTCAGGAGAGACCCAGGCAAGCCGCAGGGAACACAGTGGGTCCTGTTACAGGAGGGACCTGTCACTGACCCCACATACAGCTCCAAACTGTGGTCCTGGTGACGTTTTCATGGATGGAGGGCTGCATGTACTTGGGTTGGTGCTTTGCACATGTTATGGAAGCCAAAGGGGTATTTTCCATGGGAAGGTCAGGACTACTCTTTAAGTTGGAGAAAAATCCTATTTGCAGAAGCCCTAAATAGCCTGCATAATTTAAACCTCAGGAGCAGTGTGTTTGGTTGTCATCACCGGAAGTGTTCAAAAGTTAAGAAAAGCACTGCTCAGAACATCCTAACAAAGGTTTGTGTAAAAACATATTTTTGAAAAGATGATACATGAAAGTAAAAATTATGTTATTTTATATTTTGGCTAAGAAACTTCAAGGAGATGCTTCATAAGATATGAGCAAGCTTTGGTGATAGGCACACCTGCCTGCCCGCATGCACAGAGGTATTTACATTTTGTTCTCCACCATACAGGACCAACAGGATTACTTTTATTTGGGAACTTGGGGCATGAAACTCGTAACGGTGAAGGTCTGAAGCTAGAAAAGCCATTCACACTACTGACCAGTGTTTCAGCTCATGATGGTGCCACATGCGTTCTTCATGGCCCCCCAAAAATAAGGCTGGCAAGGCTGTCTTATATTTCTAAATCAATAATTGAAGATAACATATACATTGCACCAATGATACGGTTGCTGAAATCAAAACCTGCCACAGGGCCAGCTGCTCAGGGGGCAATTCGATCAATGGTTGTGGGCATCAAATGTGCTTTGGGAAGCCAGGGCACCGTGAAGCACACAAAAGGGTAAGGTTTAATAGCCTCTATTAATAGTAAAAGTGTTTTAATTCTTGAATCAGATTTATGGTAAACTGCAGCTTTAAATTTTGCATAAAGTAAAATTGCATGCAGTATTCCATTTACTATTGTATTAAGCATCATATTTGTTTCACAGTTATTTACTATGTTATCACAATTTCCAAACAGCCATGAAATTGCTTAAAGATATTGGAATATTTAGGGAATGTAAGCACTGCATATTTTTTATTTAATTACGAGCACTGAATATTTGCAACCTAAGAATGGTATTGATAAAATTTTAGTAGTTTTCTTTAAAAAGTCATCTAAGGGTAAATACTTAACAATGTGAACACTGAGAACCCTTTAGATTTCTAATTTCCAAGTTAGCATTGACGTTAACAAAATATTAAGCACATGTTTATTAAATGGAATATACAAACACTTCAAAGAGCTTTAAAGTAAATCTTCTAATCATTTGTATTATGCTACAAAGACACTATTAGTAAATGTATTTCAGTGATTTATGCATATATATATATATATATATATATATATATATATATATATTTCACCAGTTTGTTTAAGCCTATGCTTCAAGAGAAAGAAAAATAGTATAAAATATAGTACAAGTTTCTCTAATGGTTTAAATTTTTTTTTAACCTAAACAAGTATTTTTCAGAAATAAATTTAGAGAATCAAGAGTCTAAGGCTCCCAATAAAAATCCAGCTCTGACCCAGCACCACACAAAAGCCCTCCGCTGTCTCCAGCCCGCGCGCACGGGCAGCGCTGCTCCGTGTGAACACCGCCTGGCCTGATGGCTGGGAACGCGACACCGACGGTATTTGAAACGGCTCCCCCCACCCCACAGAACTACATTTTAATTCACGTTAGGTGACTGAAATACAGGCTTCAATCGTTTGAAATTCGGAAGTAAAAACAAAGTCCGGGGCTTCTAGTATGAGGCCTGGGGCGCGAGGCGTGCAGGGGAGCAGAGACAGCGAGCCCCCGCTCTGCTCCTGGGCGGCAGGCCCCACGCGGGGCGCCCTTCCCGCCGGCGCCACGGCGGGCATCGCGGGGGGTGGACTGCCATCTAGTGGCCGCGGGCAGCTCCAGCAGCCTGGGGCCTTCGGCCTGGGCTTGGGAAACGAACCCGCAGGCTCAAGGGGGGCCCCACAGGGCCTTTCTCTGCAAGAAGTGCCATCTCCAGCCAGCGACTGGGGGATTGACCGGGAATGTGTCTGGGATCGGGTCCCAGCGTGTGGTGAGACCCAGGCAAGGAACGGACACTCTCCCCGCACAGCCACTTTGCCTAGAGTCCAGGCACAAAGGTGGCCAGGTCAGCGCCCTGGCCTCCTGGAGGAACAGAAAAAAAGGAAACACAGTCAGTCTCTGTCCCTCCACCGCTCAGGGCGATGGCCGCCCAGCACCAGCCAAATGCTTTTGGATCTGAAAATGGCACAGAGTAAAATACTTGAAAGTGCAGTTTCTAAAAAAAAGAAAGAGAAGGGATTAGCCATTCAGACTTTGCTTTTGAAAACAGTCACCTATAAAAATGTTTGTGTCAGATAACAAAACTTTCCTGATTTAAAGTTATTTCTTACTGGTTTAAGTCTCTTTTCATGCCTGGGGTATATGTAGGAAACACTTTTTTGTCCATGTAAATTAACAAGTAATATTTTACAGGTTTTCCTTTTTTAAAATACATAGTCACAATAAGGCTGAAACTGATCTGCAAAAACACTAAAAATATCCAAACTACCGTAAAATTCTACACCTTGCAAATGATAGAAAAAGAAAAAAAAAATTGGGACTGATTTTTCCGATTTCAAACCCATGAAGTTAATTTAGGGTCACCCCAAGGTTGATGCAGGGGCTTCAAACACACTGGTCCTTTAATTTTTAACATTTAAAAAATTCTCAAAAAATCATTAACAGACCAAGGATTACCTTTGGGTATATTTCTCAGTGTGCCCACACACATAAACAAGGAATATAAATATACGTAAGTATTTACATAAATATAAACATATGGCAAGGAAACCACCTACTCTCTAGTGCTTATTGTAAATATCTTTTAAAAATAAAGCTTATTCTTTTTCTTTATACTGGACTATATCAAGTCTGAGGGAAAATTGAATCAATTTTTAAACATGCACCAAAACATTTTTATGTGTAACAATAGTTTTTTGTAATGGTAATGGAGGGGACTCAATACTTGTCTCACTAATTCTATAATAACAGTTCTATCAATGACTTTTTGGAAAATAGAACCTGCCTATTGTTTTCCAAGCTGTCAGCGATACCTTATCTGCTTTCCATCAGAAATACTGTGTGCGTGTACTAGTGGAGAACGTGCCTTTCTCTGAGTATATGACAGTAGGAATTGATGTGTATTCTTATATGCACGTGTGTATCCTTCTTTTTTACCTAAAAGTGATTTGCACAAGTCAGAGTCCCTGGCCTCACCATCTAAGAGAGGGGCGTGTGCCTCTGTGCTGCTTGCTGCTCTTTGGGAACCCCCAGATTGCGGGGGTGGGTCCGCTCCAATCTCAGGAATGTTCTGTGGTTGACTCCTCTCCTGACAGGCAGGAAGGGAGGGAACAATTCATTAGAGATGATGAAGGGAATGCAAATTAGAGACAGCATGACCTCCACAGGGAATAGCCACGTATCCTTACCTTCCTCACGTGAGTCTTTACAGCTAAATATGTTTAGCAAAATATTATACACATTCAAACAACATTCACTCTTTTCCCAAGAAAACTGGAAATTTCTTTTCATATTATTGACATTAAAATTTCAAATATAGGTATGCCTACTAAAGAAATGAAATGTCTGTGTATGCTTAGTAAAACCCTGTATTGTCTCAGTGCTAAACTCACAAAAATCTTTCTTAAAATGTATTTACTGTTATTTTCCCAATTTTTTTGTATTTCCTTGTTACTTCTCTTTAAAAGACAAATAAAGCCATTCCTATTTTGAAATGATTAAGTGAGGCTTGTGTAATTTTAGATTTCCACGACAATTGAATCTGAGATTGTAAACGTCTAGAGCAGAAACATCATGGCTCATAAAAGCAGATGACAATCAGGGAGCTGTCGAAAGGCGGGATCATTGACTGCTATTTGTGACCACGAGGTGTATTTTCCAATAAATGGAAAGTGTGTTGAGTTTCCCGGTTCTGCCAGCCTAAGGCAGATTCCGTTTTAGTTTTCTGTGTCAAGAGGATGGCCCTGCGAGCACACCATTGGCTCCGTTTGTAACTAATAGCCAGATGCAAACCTTACTTGCCTGAGCAACACCACCAAAGGGCTTTCATCAGAGAGCTGCAAGAAACAGCCAGGTTGAGAACAGCAGCACTTGCTTACCCCCCCCCCCCCGAAAGACCCTATCACAAGTGGTCTTTTCAGGTAAAACGAAGCTTTGTGCCTGCGTCCCCACCCCCCTCCACTGGCCCTTCATTCCAGCACAAGAAAATGGTTGCAGAGGATACCCAGCCAGCTGACTGCTCTGCTGATGTGCTGTTAGGCTCAAAAATATAACCTACGGGGATGGCAGAAGCCCCAGGTATCGTCAAATTATTATGTTGAAACAGAGCTGTGTGAATTCTCAAAAACTTGGCTCGCGCTCAGCTCAGTCACCAGCTATGGACAAAACAACCCAGACAAGCCATTAAAAACACATAAATGTAATGATTTTTGTACTCCTCTTGCATGCTTAGTTAAGAGTAAAAATTCAGCAGACCTCTCAGCTGCGTAGGCTCTCTGCTGCATATTTTGATAGCAGGGTGAGCCCATTGGAGTTTGCATATTCCCCAAGAAGATGAAAATGAAAACCCTAATGTTTCTCTCATCAAACTTAACTCTATCGTTTATCGAGGCGTGAGGTTTTGTTTGCTTTTATATTTTAAAGAACGTGAGAGCAAACACGTACACAAAGACCCAGCTTGGTCATGGCCCAAGTTTTGAGACCCGTGTCTTTCACGAATGGGCTGGGGACCTTGTGTGGAATTTGTTTTCACCTTTCAGTACAGTCCCCTGGGCTTACCCACTTCTTGTTTGCCGTGAGAAGGAATGGTGAGCCTGTCTGTTAAGTGCTTCATCCTATCTGGGCGTGCAGGCAGGGTGTCGTCACCGGCAGCTGGCTTAGTGTGGAACAGACATTGACTTCTGGACCACGTCCTTCGTCTTGTGGCAGCGTTGGTTCCTGATGCTCCGACCTCCACGCTCACAGCCGGAGGGGAGAGGCCAGTCTCTTCCGTAAAGGGCCAGGTAGCCAATCGTTTAGGCATCACAGGTGCTGTGGTCCCAGTCACAACTACTCAGCTCTGCTGGTGTAGCATGAAAACAGCCACAGGCCTTGTGCCAACGAGTGAGATGGCTGGCTTCCAATAAAGCTTTATTGACAAATGCAGGCCGTCGGCCAGATTTGGCTTAAGGGTCATGGTTTGCCACCCAGCTCAGAGTAGTTGGTCCCAGTTTGTCAGATCATGACTCAGTTGAAGTGTCTTGATTTTTCCGTAGAAACAACGGTGAGCTGAATTATGGGACAAATGAGCTCCGTGGCCCTCCTCGCCTTTTCAATCTTTACCGTGAAGTGAAACTTTAGCATCCTGTATATTCTTGGAGGTAAGGAAAACAGGTAACCCATATTTGAATAAAGAAATGCAAATTCTTATTTTTAAAAAAGCTTATGCATGTGCAATTTCTCTTTCTCTTGTTCACATTCTATGTCTCTATACAGAATAGATTGAAAATACATGTGATTGATTGAAAATCATCCAGATAAAAGAAGGAGAGGCCAAACCCATTTAAATAATGGTGGTCCAACCCTTCTTGTTTGATCACACTCGGGCTTGCTGTGCTGCGGAAGAATTGCACGCATGAGGAGGCTAATTTTGGGTTCCTTTAGCAGATTTGCTGAGGCCACAAAACACAGGGGTAGAGTTCCTGAGACGTTCATCTATTTGCGGCTGAAAATGAAGCCGTTTGTGAAGTGTCCCCTGTATGTAAGAAATTCCAGTTCAAACGCTCAAGAAGCAAACCCACCATCGCTCTCACTGGAAGTGCTGAAAGAGCGCTGGCTGGCTGGCTGGCTGGCTGGCGGGGACAAGGATCCCGGAAAGATCCCTCTCCAATTTCTCTTCTCTCTCTGGCTCTTTCTCCTGACTGCTCCCTCACCTGCCTCTCACTTAGTCTTTTTTCTGGAAATTTGATTAAGGATCCTGCCAGCCCTTTACTGAACTCTAACTTAGGGAATTCTGGTTAATGCTGAAAACCACCAGAGTTAGAAACAGTTTGAAAATTATGTCAAAAGAAGGAAATAGAAAAAATGTATAACATCCGCTGCAAAAAACATCTTTTCCTTTAGTTCCGGCAGGTTATCAATCTCCAGGTATGTGACTGTGATAGATGATGATGATAGATGATAGGTAGATATATAGGTATATAGATAGATAGATAGATAGATAGATAGAGACAGATAGATGTATACATATATCTGTAATGTATATATTTGCATATATACAAATATACATACATTTACATATTTTAAGACAAAGGTATTTGCTATCCTGATCTGCATCTCAGTTTATTCTAGTTGGAGGCTGTTTTAATAGTTTTCTAAAGATAAGAACAGTAAACAAATAAAAAGGGAAATAAATACAGTGTTTTTCAGGGTCAGCTATCTTTCTCATTTTCGTAGAAACAGTACTGTACATTTGGTAGTACTTATTTAATGCTTCTAATTAAGTGAAATGCTTTTGCTAATTCTGAATCTTCATTTACTGTAATTGTGGACCTAAACACTCCCAGTAGGATTCCTTTTGAGATGGTTTTAAATTCACTGTGATTGTGCACATGGTGGCTGTAGGAATAACCTGCTTAATCCCTCAGCCATGGAGGCTCATTGCAAAAGTTGATCTGTCTCCATAAGCGCTCGCTGCCTCTCTCTGGAGGCAGCTCTTGACACATCAAGTGAGCCATCTTCTTCCCCAATAAATACTAAATAATTGCATTTCAACCCCTATGTGCTATACATCCATGCAAAAGTTACTGTGGGAGTTTACCAGGTTTGCTGCCATGCTGTCCCTTTTATTGCCCACGACTAGAAGAAAATGAGCTTCCTGACCTTTCTAGAGCGATGCACCTCCTGACGGGAAAACACGTTAGTCCTCAGAACTGCTTCTACAGGAGTGACAGTCCTCACCACCACACGACTACTGACACGCATCTTCTGTGGTCTATGCCCGTGTCTCTAAAGACACTTGATATTGTAAAAATTAATTTACAGTTAAGTTCTATGCCCCATTTTGCAGTTGTTCTCTATCTTTGAAGAGTCACAGTCTAGGAGTTGACCACTTTATAAGGGAAAGAAGTCTTAAATAAGAAATGATCTAGCATCGCTCCGACCAAACTCAATGTAGCCCAATGAATTCCTCTGTAGAGAACACTGGCTAGAGAGCAGCAAAGGGATGAAACAGAATGATTCCAGACAGAATGTATGTGAGTGAAGCAGTGGCTTCTGCCAGCCCCCAAGGGAGTGACGCAAGAGGGCTTGTGGGAAAAGGGGGTGAGAAGGAAAAGGGAGGGAGAAGGAGATTAACATATAAGTAAATAAATAAAATATATATGGGGAAAATGCCTGAAAGGACATAAACTGACATAATAGCTATCATCTCTTGATGTCAAACAAATAGGTGGTTCTATTTTCTTTATTTGCTTCTGTATTTTCTATTTTTGACAACAAATGCATTCATTTTATCATTTTCATAAGAAACAGTGTAAAATTAACATAAAATTTTAATATTCACAACAGTGTACTAGTGATAACAAAAAAGGACAAATCAATAAAATAGATAATAAACAATCCCACAGTTGGTCTCATTTTATGCAAACACGGCGGAAATCAGTGGAAAAGGAAGGTGGTTCAATAGCTCCTTCTGATCAAATTGGTTACTTTTGTGAAAAAAAAGTAAAGTTATTGCTTCACATGCTACTCTAAAATAATGTCCTTGCATATTAAAAATGGAGGGCGAAAAATAATATAATATAGAAAAAGAAGAAAATATTTGATGTGCAGGTCAATAGGGAGACATGATTTAAATGTCCATTGCAGAAGAAACTATAAAAAGCAAGTGAGATAATCCATGAAGCTGTAGTCTATTTAAAATCCTTGTCATGGATACCATAAATAAAATGTTAAATTTGCAATGGAAATCGGTACAAATTTTAATCTACATGGCAGACAAAAAGTTACAGTTGACATATTTTTTAAGCTACTACAGATCATTACAATAAGGATGAATAGAAAAATGGGTAGAAGACCTTAACAGACCATTGGAATAAAAGTGCCAGGACACACAACACTCGCCTGTTGTTCTTCCACCCCGTCGCCCCTCTCTGACCAGCCCAGCTTTTCAGAGGCTCCACTCACTCCCACTGCAGGGTTTATGGTGTCATCCCTGGCTTGGCTAGAGCTCATTTGCAGCAGATTGCTGAAGAGGACACAGGTGTGTAGGAGTCCCAGTTTTGCAAATTTAAAATTGTCTTTCTATAGTTTTTATTGTCAAATGACAGGTTGGCTGTTTACAAAGTCCTTGGTTCACTTTTTCTTTGATTTTCCTGAAAATACTGCATCATCATCATCATCATCATCATTATTTTGCTTGCATGTTGCTTTTGAGAAGTCTGATGTTAATTTAATTCTTTTGCTCTTGGAAGGTGCTTGATTTTTCTGCTTTGAAGCCCTGGAGAAAATCTTCAAAATTTAATCATTTTTGACAGGATATGTCTCCACGAAGACCATTCTGAGTCAATTATGCCAGGTACCTGTTAGCTCCATTCAGGGTATAGATCTACCTTCTGTTCATTTCTAGTTCATTTCTAGAATGCCTTCCTCTACTAGAGTTGTTTAGATTAATTCTCTTCTGTGTTTGGTTCTTTTTAGCAACTCCTGTTGTCTATTTCAAACACTGTCTCTCAGACAGTTTTTACTTTTTATGTCATTTTATTTTCCTGTTCGTTTTAGTGCCTTTCTTCAGTATCCCCTATTACATGTTTATTTGAATTTAATGCTTTCCTTACTAGGAATTTAGTCTTCATTTCTAAGATACTTTTGTATTTGTCTTCCATTTCTTGAGTCCAATGATTTTTCCTTTCGCTGTTTTACTTATCCATGTTTGTTTTTAATGTTTTAAGCATTAATTCATTTTTTAAAAAGATTGCAACGTGTATTTAAGGATATTCAATTGAGTTTGGAGTCATTGTATTATACATTTTTTTTAAGAGGAAATTGGGAAAGGAAATTTTAATCATCTGAAATGTTTTAATTTCATTTTCTGTGTCCTTCTTACAGATTTGCGTGGATGAGGGTTGTTTATGATTGTTGACATATATGGGTCTGTGGGCAAGGTTCCTGGCGGCTTAGAATCCCAGCTCAGGAAGTCCCTCCTGTTGGTGCAGCAAAGGATGGGCATGGTCAGGACAGCTGGTTTGTCCTCTGACCCGTCGTTCCCTGTGTCCTGCAGGATCTTAGGGTTCTCCTGAGCCCAAGCTTCTATTTCTCTCACCACTGCATCTCCGAAAGGTGTCTTCTCATCTTCCGCCCTGTTCATCCCCAAAGTGAAGTGTCTCCAATGGAGCGACTGGAACCCTGTGTGTCCCTCAGCCCCTCCCCACAGCACTCGGAACTTTCAGGACCCTTTCTGCGTGATTTCTCCCTCTAGATACTTGGGGTAGTTATAGTTCAATCTGTGGCAAAGACTTTTACCCCAAAAGGTCCCTTTTCTGACTTCTGGGCAGGTTTTCAGCATTCTTAACTCTACAAAGGGCAATGGCCCTTACCAGCTCTTGGAAAAGTGATCTTGAGCAAGCAGTTTAATCTTTCTGAAATCCTATTTCCTCATCTGTAGTACAAAGGTAGAAAAGTAGTCCAACCTTCATACGTTTGTTTTGGGGATTAGGTAAAAGAAGCCGTTCAAAGTGACTCACAGGTGTCAGACACATTAAACGTGATTGTGATGGGTGCTTCCATTTTAACCTCAGATCTCCTTTCTTCACTGTGCATATTTCAAACCCACTTTGATTTGAGGTGGAAACTGTACAGAGGACGTCAGTGTGCACATGGCCCTGTTCCAACATAACCGGAACCCGAAATCAAGGTCTCGGGTGGCACCCTCGGAATCCACGTGGTTTTCTGGGCCTTGGCTTCCCAGACCAGGACGTGCCCACTTAGTGTAGCAAGACTGGCCTCCCTGTCCCTACACTGCGCGTCTCCACTGTGCTCCCTGCTCGGGAGCCGGGCTCACCTGTGGACCTCCAGACCTGGGAGCAGAGCTGCTCCTCCAACCTGCACCTTAATGGAGCACCTGGAACCATCCACTCACGGGGAGCTGGTCTCTCATGAATTGGACTGCCTCCTGCTCACCGGCCCTGCCTCCTGGGCATTGCACACACCCAACTGTCTGATGAAGACTTTATCTCTATTGCCGATTATGACTTTAGCTACTGGAGAAGGCTGCATCTGGTCGACCTTCAAGATATTTCACGGTTCCACGTCTGTCCCCGCCTTTCTCTGTGGGGACTTGCTGGGTCACTCTAGTTCTTTCCCAGGGTTTCTGGGTCTCACTGTGTATACAGCTCTCTTCCTGTTTATTTTTGAGACAAGGCATTTGTCACCTTCCACTTCCTCTCTTTAATTAGGTAATTCAACTGTGCGGTACTTCAGTTGTCAAGCTTCAGCCATTTGTCACTTTAAAGCATAGAAAAATTATTTCATCTTTTAAAATTTTTTAATGTGGTCATTAGAATAAATGCTTCGTTGCTGTTATTGTTAAATATTCATAAGATTCCGTCTGCTTACAGGATAATTATATCACATTAATATGGTATGAATAAATGAAAGCAGTAATTATGTTTTATCCTCTCTATTTTGCAATTTACAGTTTGCTTGTTTCGAGAATAAAAGGAAATTGCCACACTTGAAACAATGTTATTTCATTTCTAAACAAGGAAGAACACAAGAAGCCCCACCCCCAAGGTTATAGGTTAAAATAAATTTCATGCCTCCTGTTCTTCCTTTAGAAAAAGACTTCCAATCTGTATCACTTTGCCAACTAGTACGGAGACAAAAACTAGGGATATTTTTAAAAAGTAAAGAAAATGCCATCTCCCATCAGAAGCTAACATTTTCTTCTGGCTCTGTGATTATAGAAATTACAAAGGGACGAGACATTTTCAAGTGACTGGCACTGATGGCGTCGCTACTTTCAAACCCAAAGGTCCAGGTCACACTTTCTAGAAGGTTCCTCCCCTCAGAATCCATTAAGGTAACACTCTCTCTTAGGTCGATGACCATGGTCTGCGACTAGCCATCGGCTGAGTGTAGATGTTGGTGTAAATGGGCTCAGAACCGTTTGATGTTTTGTGCACACAGAAGGTGTTCGATGAATGTACCTAACAGCATGTGCAGATTTTCATTAAAAATGTTTCTATTTTTGTAGGCGAGGTCCTTACCAGTGTCAAAATGCTTGAGTTTGAAAACGTACTGTGAAACTTAATTGGCACTGTTGTGTGTTCAGTTATGTTTTAAACAAATTTTAAATACTTTAAAAAATAAAGATAATGAAATGTTATGATTTGTTTGGATTAGCTTATTCCTTTCTCAGGAATATTGGTTGCTTTTATAAGTAGTTTATTCATGAAGAAAGTCAATAGAAACAATTTTAACATGTAAATAAGAAGAGTACCACTTAAGTCACAAGAACAAAATGCAGCCCTCCTCCCATCCCCATCCTTTCCCATGACATTTGTGAGTATTGTACATGGAATTCTCATCAGCATATAGAAAAAATATTGCCTAAGTCATACTAAGCAAGATAATGATTGGCGGCTGCACTCACACCATACTCATCAATGGTTCAATATCAATATTAGAAAACATAGCAAGTGGCGTTTCCCTGAGGAAAATGTTGGGTTCAGTGCTGTTTAAGCACTTTCATCAATTTTCTGAATGATGGGATGGAAAGCATGTTCATTAAGTGCACAACGAAACCAAGCTGGGAGCAGCAGATAACACCGTAGAGAACGGAGCAGATTTAATCATGGCGTGAAATTTAACTAAACGGTCAGAGGAGGCCGTGATGCTGCAAAGGGGAGTGTCAGCTTCCTGCTTCCGTGGGGAGCAGGGCGGGAGGACTCACACACTGGTTCTCACCCTCCGTGCTCACTGGTTCCACGTGGGGCGCTCTGCAAACATGCTGAAGCCCAGGCTACCACTCACACTAATCAGCCAGGTGACCCACAGGTGGTTCTTACCTGCCAGCCAGGTGATGCCCAGGTGGCTATTACCAGCATCTCAGATTGCAAGCCCCTGTTTTAGGAAGTTAAAATGATGGCCCTGGAATTTGTCAGAAAAGGACCTAGACTATAAGCTGAATAGGATGGCAACAAAAATGTTTGGGGATTTTTTAAAAATTTGACAGGGAACCTAGTAATTATAAGCAAACATGCGGGACAGGCTACACAAGCCAACTACTTACAATCTCCCCACGACTGTGCTCAGAGCTGTGAAAAGCGGCGTTTGTTTCTGCGCTTCCTTTTGCTTCATCAGTTTGGTTTTATTATTATCATCATCACTATGGCTATTTTATTTGTTGTCGAGGGAAGAGACAGTTGTTTTGCAGGACGTGTTCCAGAGAATGTAGAGAGGCTTTTAAACTAACTTGGCTGTGTCACCAGGGGCATAATCGCCCTCCATCGGGGACACTGCTGTGCCTTCAGGCTGCTGAGCTGTTCAAACTGTTCGTGCCACCCCTCTGGAGAGGTGACACCCCAGGACTTAAGACGCTGAAAGGGATTCAGTAGAGAGCAGCAGAAACGATTAAAGACTCGGAAAATAACACCTATGAAGGGAGATTAAAGGATCTGTGATTATTTAGCCTGGAGCAGAGAAGCAGACCTAATAACCATCTTCAGGGTGGTGAAGGGTTATTATATACAGGATGCTGACCAGCTGCCCCGCTGCTCTGAGGATAGGACAAGAGGAAAGGGGCTTAGGCTTCGATGGGGAGGATTTCCAAGGGCTATGAAGAGCTTCTTTCCAGCCGGGCCCTTGACCGCTAGCTGCTGGGTGAAGGTGCGCCGTCCCCGGGAGGGGTGGTGTGTACTTCCTGGGAAGAGCCTGTTCCATCAAGGCTGATGTGAGGTGGCCCCAGGCAGGGGCGCTGGCCAAGGAGCCCTGAAATTTTGTTGGACACTGTGCCATCATGTAAAACCAAGGCTGCGTGAATGTCCCCAGTGCTATCTTTCCATTTCTACTGGTTGTCGCAGTTTTTTGAAAGATGTTGCGGAAGTTCGCCTGTGTAAAGGTCAAGTATTTCAAATGACAGTTCAATAGAGACAGCGCACTTGCTGGAAGTGACAAGAGGCCGCCAGCGGCTATTTATTCTCTCTCCATTTTAATAGATTATCATAAAAGCATTATCAAAAGAACTGGAAAGCTGTTTTGAAAAAAAAGAAAAAAAATTGGAATCAAGTCTATCCTTGAGTTCAAATTCTTTTCAATGGAAATAATCTTTGCCAATTAAAAAAAATGTGTTCAGCGGATGCTTTTGTTTGTTCATTGGAATCAAAGAGGTGAAGAAGGTAAAGAGTGAGATGACTTTTTTCCCTAAATATTTTAATTTCTCTACTGAGAAGCCTTTCTAATCTGTAACACTTGGTTGGGTCTTAGATAAACCCCAGCCATACATATTTTGAGATTTCTTTATAGTCCCAGTGGAAACCTGCATCTTTAAACAAGCCAAAAAATAAAAAAAAGTGAATTACTGGGCCATTATCAATGAGATGTTTACTTCTGAGGATATATTTGGGGGGAAGGGAGGTCAGTGGGTGTCAGTTTCGTTGCTCTGCCCACAATTTCTCATGCTTTCCCTAGTACCTCCATTGATGATGATAATGTCTGTAATAAAGTTGTTATTGCCTCAGGATAGAAATAGTCTTCTTGTTCCCCCAGTGGGATCTCCACACTACAGAAAAAATGAGGGTAGCAAAATATAAGTGAAATCATTTTATTTGGGGGGGGCAGGCTCTAACTAAACACCATTGCCCCCATTCCCTAATTTTCCAATCTGGATTTCATCTATAAGGTGTATTTTACTCTGTCTCCTGCTTGCCTTTTCAGAGTTATGTCTCGTCCCGTTGCTTTCCAAATGCAGCATTTCAGCCAAATCAAGATAGTTCATGTTCCTTGGCTACACTGCGGCTCTCATCTCCTCGCGCTTCCTGTTATTTACCCTCTCCCTTGGCAGGGAAACCCTCTGTCCTCACCCCTTCTTTAATGATCTGGGATGTCCATGTGCTAAACGAAGTGCATTTGAATGTCTTGTATACTTACGTGTTCCTCTGCAGAACTGTAATCTCCTTAAAGCATTCCCATCACCGAAAACTTCGCTTAGCACTTAGCAGACACTCAACTATGAGTGAGTAGGTTGTGGAGGGGTGGAGAGGTGTGAGAGTTTAGCGTAGCAGGTGAAGTTTGGGGGGAGAGGTGTAGGGATGGAGGGGTGGGAGGAGCCATGACAGATAGACGGATGCAGGGTGGCTGAATGATGGGGGGGCTGGGAGGCTGGGAGAGGTGTGCTGGAGGGGTGGGTGGTGAACAGGGCTGCACTGTGTGTGGAGGGTTCTGTCCAAGTCAGATATCACGTCCCGAGCCGTCGTCTTATAAAAACCCTAGATCCACCTGAAACTAACAATAAAAAAAAATAACAATTAAAAAAAACACACAAAAAAAACCCCTAGATCAAGTCAGTGACTAAATGACATTCAACTGTTTTACAAGAATCAAGCTCATTGCATTGCCATTGGTGAAATTCTTGCTTTTGAAAACCTGCTCTGCTTAATTTAGGAGAAAATATATTTTTCAATCAATTACACTTTTTCTATCTGTCATTCCAGTTCTGACATCCAGTTCTTATGACTTATTCTTGGGTTTTATGCGGCCTGAGGTGCCACTCCTTTTAGAGAAGTGGAACTTTGTTAGTGGATGGGCTGCCGGGAAACAGCAGTGCCCAGGCCACACGCGTGGTCTCTCGGGCTCCTGGCAGTAATTTTCACTTTCATCAGGCCTGGGGAGGGGGGACTTTGAAATGTCTCATTGGTTCCATCATAGTCGAAATCCAAGGGCTTCTTACAGATCATAAAGAAAAGGAGCATATACTTATATCACACTTGGTCCTTAAAAAGAACAGAATGGGACTGTTATGTTCCCAAAATAGATTTTTAGAAAGAATTCCACTTTATAAGTTTGAAGAAAAATGTCAAAACCAACGTCCTCCTTCAGGATTTAATGTTGATACACTTCCTAAAAAATGTGGTTCCTTCTAGCAGAATTGTATAAACAGTTCTTTCTCTATTTCTCTCTCCACTAGTCTCGGGAGCTCAGGGCAGTTAGTCAATTACTCATTTGTGTGGAGACCACTTTTAAATAAACTCATCCCTCTGAAATTCTTGTATTCAACAAAGTTTACTGTTTTTGACATATTAAATTTATACTGCCTGTAATTTTGCATTGCCTGATAATCACAAATTATAATTGATACCCTAACATGTTCAAATAGTTTTGATAAAAATATAATAACATGCATAGATCTTTAAAACAGCTGACTAAAGATTAAAACAACTGTCAGCAATGATTTTCAGATTCTCAGGTGAGAATATGTTTCTAGTTCACCCAGATCACTTACTGCAAGAAAACAGCAGAATATATTAAAGCAAGACATGGGGTTGCCTGGAAAATAGGCATTTTGGATTCAAGGTTACATGAGAGATTGAGGATATTTGTAATCTAGGTAACTGAAGACAACTGTAGAAGATTTACTGATGACTTTGAAAATAGAAGATACTCAGCAATTGAGTCTAAAGGCGGGGAGAATAATTCAACATCTCTGTAAAATAACTGTGTCTATTTTGTCTCCGGTGAATTCAGAAAGCTCTCAGATAAGAAGAGATGTGCCTGTGTCCTCCCAGGCCAAGCCCTGTCCTATCTATCCTCCATGGGGTGGCCTCTCCTCTCTCCTCCTCTGGTACCTGGTTCTGACAGGTATCTTTCTCTCTGCTCTGCAGAGCCTTAGAAACAGGAAGTCACTGTTCTGCCCACCGTTGCTTACTGTCCATCTCCTCACCTTCCTCCTAGAGTAAATCTCCTGGAAAGTATAGGCCATGCTGGTGGTTCTCACACATCAGCCTGAAGGCTGCATTTCCAACACGTCCCCAGCTGCCATTGTGGCTTTAGAATAGGACAACGCTTCAGGGACTCATCGGCTCCCCTCTCTCTTTGCTCCGTGTTGTCCTCTTCCAGCCTCAACCCAAATCTCTCTGTGCAGATCCTGCGCACCATCCACAGGAGCTGCTTTGGTGAAGCCAGTGATGACTTGCTGATTCAACGTGGGACTTCTTTATGCCGTGAATTTACTGGAACTCTCCATGGCATTGAGCGCTGCTGGCCTGTCCCTGCGGAGTCCCTGCACTGGTTACAGTGGTAGCCAGGGCGGTCTTCAGCTCCATCTTCAGGCCCATTTTCAAGTGGAGCCCTAAGCTTGCAGCATCCACTCCTTGGGGTTGTCAGGACCATGCAGCCATGCCCTAAACCCTGCTTGACTTTCTCCCTCTCTGGTCTGGACCTAAGGGTCTCTCAGGGACACGTTAGGTGTGAGTTTCAGCCACTGAATTGGTGAGCCGATGGGGTGTGACTGGCCTAAGGACGTCCTGCACCCTTACCGTTTATTTCCTGAAACCCACTCGGCGTTCTGTGCCGTGACTTCTCGGGCTGGCTCTACATCACCCATCAGACCATCAGACACATTCCTTTGATGGACAAGTCCCTGCCTTGGTTGTGTGTGTGTGTGTGTGTGTGTGTGTGTGTGTGTCCTACTGTTTCATCATCTTTCTCCTCTCTTTCCTTCACCAGTTTCTATTGGAAGGGTGACCTAGCCCTTCAATATAGAATGTGTAGGGTATTGGGGTCAAATCGCAACATTTTCAGAAGATCTTAAAGCTTAGTGTAGTAACTCACAAAAATGCGAGCTGTCTCACTTTGATAAGGAAATGGAGTCCATTTTTGGTTATGTGTGTGATAGAATTTTGTTTAGCAGGGGTGTTGATGGGTAAAGAAGTATAGAGACCGGGATAGTTGAGATGTGGGGCCACACAACACACGTGCTGCCATCATCGCATGAAGCTTTGACTACTGTCTCCCTCCTGTACGTAAGGAATTCCTCACCATGAGGGTGCCTGTGGAGGGAATGACATGCCCTCCACTATGGCGGAGAGAAGAGCCAGGTAATTCACTGGCAGTGACCCTCGGGCCTGGGCTGTCTTCACAGCCTTTCTGTTGAGCCAGCTGCCGTGGACGCAGCGAGCTGGAGGGCTGCCGGTGCCTCCCCATCGGGGCCTGCAGTGTTCCTCCTTCTGCTGCGTCTGTTTCTTCACAAGCTCCGTCTATCCTTTCAACATTTTGTCAGTGAGTTGGTGGAGATTTTATACATAAACAAGTGGATGTATCCAACTTGAGGGTGAAAAAGCTGGTGGTGCCAGTGAGGTCTGGTGGCATATACTGACGGACACAAATTCCCAAATAATTGTAATAAGTGAAGCAATGAGATAAAATGAATGACATTCAATGAAAGACTCCACATTTAGAAGAAACAAAAGATTCTGAAGATGACTCCATGGTATGCTGGTAAGTGTTTAACGACTGTTTCTCCAAAAATAAAAACAAAAACCCAATTTGCAGTGCTTGCCAATTTCCTACTGTGGCCTATTTCAAGCTACCAACTTGATGTCAACTGGCTCGCAAAACTCCTGAAAATTTAACAGTTGGCTCCGGCGTGCTGGCAGGAGCCAGCTCCAGCGTGCTGCCGAGCCATCATCCAGGGTGTCCTGCGTGGTTCCAAGAGCTTTGCACGTTTCCATTTGTCTTCATCTGCACCGGCACGCAGCAAGGGCGCTGCGACTCGGGGGGACTCGGGGCGGCGGCTCAGCCAGGGCGCAGAGGAGGGATTCAGCCGCCGTCCCAGCTCGCTTTGGCAAAAGGAAAACCCCATCTGAGGCACTGTTTCAAGGGAAGGCCTTTTACTTAAACAGGAGTCCTATAAACTGTGGGGTAGTCAGAGTCACGTGAGCGCAGCTCAGCACAGCGAGCAGGGGGCAGGCGGGGGCAGGCGCGTCCCGGTGGGTTCCGTTCACACCGGCGGCTGGAATGCAAGTGGCAGGAGGTGATGTGAAGGTCCTTCACTTTATAAATACGCACCTGAGAGCACGGCCGAGAGCCGCGCCCAGCAGCCAGCCCTGCGCCGGACGCCGGCTGCCCACCGCACCCCCGTCTGCCCCCCACACCCCCATCTGCCCCACCC
>NW_017731427.1:1395066-1400066 GCF_001890085.2 Hipposideros armiger
CCACCCCGGCCCCCTCAGACCCCGACTGCGCACCCCCACTCGGCCTGCAGAGGGGAGAGGCCGCGCCACGCAGGAGGCCCGCGCAGCCCCCGTGAACCGGCTGCGTTCACGCGGAGCCCTGGTGAGATGAGATGATTCTGGGAAACGGACGTGGCTTTCCCCACCTCTCTCTCCTCCCTGGTTTTTGGTACGTTCCCCTGTCTTCCCCATGGGGATCCTTATTATTGCCTTCTGTTCCTCTGTCACTACCTTCTGTTCCTATCCACTTCGCCATCGCACTGTGTTATTAGTACCTTCTTTCTTGATCCCTAGGTAAAGATTCAATTATCATTTATATGCTGATTACTCTGAACTCATCTCTGCACCCCGAACTTTCTCTCTTGCCACAGATCAATTTACACAACTGTGTACGGGCCGCCCTGTGTGTATTTCCCACAGTCAAGTGTCATCGAAGACCCCCGATGCCTCACGACCTTGCCACCCTTCCTCGGCACTGGTCCTGCTCCTCGCCACGCAGCTGGCCACAGCCCTGGTGTAAGCAGCCTCTTCCTCTGCCGGGCCTCGCACCTGTTCTCTAGGCCACCGGTCCTGCCCCCCAGTCCTACAGTCACGTTCCCATCAGGCCACTTCCCTCAATCACATATCTATTTACGACATCCCCTTGCCTAAGGTCTTACAGCCTTTCAGTGGAATGCCTATCAGTTTCCCATTGCTACTGTAGTAAATTACCACAAATTAGTGGCTTAAAACTACATCGTAGTTCTGGAAGTCAGAAGTCCAAAATGGGTCTCGGTGATCTAAAATCAAGGTGTCAGTAGGACTGCCTTCCCTTCAGGAGGCCGCGCCGCTCCATCTGCACCCCTCTCCTTGCCACCCCTCCCTCAGCCCAAGACCTGGGCTCAGAAAGCCCCTCAGTTCCCACAAGTTTCAGATCCCCGCTTCCTCACAGAGATACTTGGTGTTTGAGGGGCCCCAGCTAGGGGGACCTGACACCAGCAGCTAAGCCTGGGAGGCCCCTTTCATCTGCAGGCTGCAGAACCCCTTTCCTCACTGACGTGAAGAACTGGGGAAGTTTCTTCTGCCCCCTCAGGTGGAACTGGCAGATTTAGGTGGTGCCCAGCAGGACTAGCCAACCAAGCAGACCAAGATAGCAGCACAAAGACTCTGAAAACTAAATTATCACTGGAACCACAAAATTAGGCCTGGAGCTGTCTGCTAAAATATGTCTTAAACAGGGCTTAGAATCCCCTAACACAACAGTCAAGATGCCCAGGATACAACTGAAAATCACTCATCATGCGAGAAGCAGGAAAATCACAACATGAATAAGAGACCATCAATCACCTGTCACCAAGACCGAGATGACTCAGATGTTGAAATTATCTGGGGAGGATTGCACAGGAGCCGTCATAAGAATGATTCAACAACCAATCACAAATTATCTTCAAACAAATGGGAAAACAGAAAGATCAGCAAAGAAATAGGTTCTTTTTTTTAAAGAAATAACTGAAAGAAAATTTATAGAGCTAAAAATGTAATCACTGAAAGTGAAAAACTGACTGGATGGGCTCAACACAGAAGTGGAGGTGACAAAGGGTAGAGTCAGTGGACATGAAGGCAGATCAATAGGATTTACCCAATCTGAACAACAGAGAGAAAATGGAATAAAGAAACAAAATGAACGGAGCCTTGGGGACCTGTTGGAAGATAACCAAAGGACCAACATTCATGTCCTGAGTTGTAGAAGGAGAGACCAAGGTGAGGCTATAAGAGTGTTGGGAGAAATAACAACAGAAAAAATTCCCAAATCTGGCAAAAGATGTAAATCTATTCAATAAGACGAGAGAACCCCAAAGAGCATCAACTGTAAACTCAGAGTTTACCCAAACTAAGATGCATCATAGTTAAGCTTCTAAGAATTAAGAAAGAAAAAAATTCTTGAAAGCAACCAGAGAAAAAACACAGTATCTGCAGAATACCCACACGCCCTCCCCACAGAACACCCATACCCACTGTCCACAGCTTTCTCCCCCAACACCACAGAGCCCAGGGGAGGTGACAGTTTCCAAGAGCTGACACAACAGAATCGTCAACTGTGAATTCTGGATCTGACAACAAGTTTCTTCAGGAACAGAGGGAAAATAAAGGCGCTTTCACATTAGAAAAACAAAGGGAATTTGTTGCTAGCAGACCTGTCCTTAAAGAATGGCTCATGGAAGTCCTAAAAACAGAAAAGAAATGACAAAAGAAACAACCTAGGAATATTAGGAAGAAAGAACTACAGGAAGTTTAATATCAGTAAGTACCACAGCCTACCCTCTCTTCATGGATTTTCTAAAGCAGAGTGGATGATTGCCACAGAATTAAAGCACCATCTGACACGCAACACAATATTTAGTAAGTGGGGACTGTGGGGAGCCTAAGTGAATGGAAGGTTACCATGACCCACTTGAGGTGATAAAACAGGCATAAGGCAATGCCCAGAGCCACACGGGAAAATCATACAAAGCAATACAATCAATGCACCTAAAAGCATTATAAGTAGATAAAACTGGAATCTTTAATAGCATAAAAGTAGCACATAGGAGAACAATAAAAGAGAAACAGAGGAACAAGAAATGGGCAGAAACAAACATAAAATGGCACACTGAAGGCTTAACAGATTACTAACCACCTTAAGTGTAAATCATGTAAATAATACCAAGTAAAAGGCAGCAACGGTCGGAGTGCCTTAAAAGTTAAATTAAAAAATTAAAAAACAACCCAACAACATGCCTTCAGAAGAAACTCCCATGAAATTTAGTGATAAAGCTAATATGAGAGTAAAATGGTAGAAACAGATCTACCATACACACACACACACACACACACACAAGATGTGGCAATATTAATATCATAAAGCTAACTTTAGAGCAAAGAACATTTCTAGAAACCAAGAGGAACATGAGACAAGGATACAAAGATCAGTTCAACAGGAAGACTTCATGACCTGAGACATGTATGCACACAATAAGTAATCCCAGGGAATCGCCAAAACTCTCCTAGAAGTGATTTCAGCCATGTTATAGCCACAAATCAGCACACACAAATCAATCACATTTCCATGCACTGACAGTGACTATGTGGTAACTAATACTAAAAGCAATCGCCTTATACGATAAAGACAACGAAATGCTCAGGTATGAAAGCTGTACAGGGTCTGGGTACCAAACATGATCCAATGCTAATGAAATAAATCGAAGATCTAAATAAATGGAGAGACATTGCAGGTTCAAGGGTTGGGAGACGCCAGCTGATCTATAGGTTTAGTGCAGTTCCTATCAAAATCCCAGCAGGCGCTTCACAGACATAGACAAGCTTATTCTAACATTCTCGTGGAAAAGCACAGGTGTACAATAGCTGAAACAATCTCGGAAATTAAGGCTAGAGTGAGAGAGATCATTCTACCTGATAGCGAGCCTTGCTGTACAACACTGATAAATATAGCATGACATTTGCACAGTGATAGGTGCATAGTTCAATTGAACAGAGTACAGAACCCCACAAACATGCTCAACTGAGTTTTGACAAAGACACAAAGTAAATCATTGGAGGAAGCATAGTCTTGTCAACAAATGGGGTTGAGGGGCAATCCACAAGCAAAAAAACAAAACAAAACAACAAAAGCAATACAGAAAAACAATGACCAGACATCCTCAAAACCATAAGCAAACAAATAAAACAAAACAAAGCAAAAACCTATCTCTCAACTACTCCTCACATTTTATATAGAAATTAACTCAAAATGGATCATGGGCTTAAAGGTAAAATATAAACATATAAAACAGTTACCAAACAATTGAGACAATCTTTAGGATCTGGGATTAGTTATCAGACTTGACATCCAAAGCTTAATTCATAAAAGCTTTGGATAAACTAATACATTGAAACTCATCAAAATCAAAAGCTTTGCTCTGTAAAGTCCCTGATAAGAGGACGGATGTTTGCAAGTCACATGTTTGACAGGACTCTTTCTACAACATCTGTAGAACTCTCAGAGTTCATTAGTGAAATAACAAACAATCCAGCTAGAAAATGGACACAAGAGATGAACAGCCATTTCGCCAAACAGGATATACAGACATCAGTAAGCACATGAAATGTTTAATATCATCATTATTCATTAGAGAGATGCAAAATAAAACCACGTGAGGTATCACCACACATCTATCAGAGTGACTAAAATAAAAGAAGTTGACAACACCGAAATCTGGCAAGGATGGATCACAAAATGGTGGAATCACTCTGGAAAAAAGTTGGGCAATCTCTCAAGAAACATGAAACTACTGTGAGCCCCAGCACTGAAATCGACCTTTCTGCCATATATCTCAGAGAAACCATGTTCATTCCAAATTCTGAATAAGGATGATATTTTGTTTTTCTATGCCAGCACAGAGACCAAGCCTCAAAAGCACAATGTAAAGAGAATTATATCCATAGTATAAGTGATTTCAATGTATTCACTGTTTTTATGCCCTCTGTGTTGACCATAGCTCAGGATGAATGTTCTGTGTTGACCATAGCTCAGGATGAAAAGAATATGATTTCTTTTTTTTAAGCCAGGGCAATTCTAAAGGCCACAGCACATCCGATACCCCCTGCAAGTGAAGGGTGTGATGGCAGGGCAAGCAGGCGAGGCCTTCGGCCCAGACCTCAGAAAGCAGAGATGGTTCGCCCAGGTCCGCAGAAGGGCTCCTCACACCCCCTGGGGGTCACGCTCGAGCTTTGCACACATCTTTTCATTAAAGCCTCATAATTTTGCTCATCCTTCAGGTGCAACTGGGACATCAGCTCATGCAAGAGGCCTCACACCTGACAGCCCATCCACAGCTCTCTAGGTTGGCTTGGCCAGGGACCCTGAGGGATGGGTCCCACCCAGCCTCCCTTCCATCCCAGTCCCGCTCCTGACGGAGGCTGCCAGCACCTGGGACAGTTCTCCTTAAGCCCTGCCCCCACCAGCC
>NW_017731427.1:1402566-1415066 GCF_001890085.2 Hipposideros armiger
TCACAGATAGCAGGATTTCCTTCTGTTTTTTAAGGCTCCATTGTATGTAAACACCACATTTTCTTGTCCACTCACCTGTCTACGGACACGCAGGCTTTTCTATGTCTTGGCTATTGTGAATAATGCTTCAGTGAACATGGGCAGACATCTCTTTGAGACCCTGATTTCAATTTTTTTGGTTAAATACACAGAAAGGGGATTGCTGGGTCACACGGTAGCTCTATTTTTAATATTCTGAGGGATCTCCATAGTAGCTGGGCCATGTCGCATTCCCACCAAGAATGTGCCACGGTTCCATAAACACATCAAAGCTAACCGATTTTCTCTCTCCCCGTCCTTCTTACCCTCTCTCACTCCATTTTTCTCTCTATCCACCTTTTTCTCCCATTCCCACTCCAAGAAAGGAAAGTCAACTTTTCTATTAATTTATATACCTGTTAAGCTCAGTGAAATGTCTTCAAATTGGGCTTTAAACTCACTCATTTTTCACATCATTAAATTCACGTATCTTTCATTTCCCCCAAAAACCTAGCAGGACATAACACAGTGCACAGCTTTGCTCCAGTCTGAGTCTCTCGCAGGTGGAACCCTCCTGTGAATGCAGGTACCATCTAGAAAGGAAGTCCTTCTGAGATGCCCCTGAGAGGACCGCCCTGGGTGGCTTCCACATGTTGTGTCACACTCAGAAAGGTGGGCTCTTACTGACAGTTGTGACAGTGACACTATCTAGTGTCCTCTAGCAGGGAGCTCAGCCCCACTCCTTCCACATTACAACTCTGTTTCCTCTTGGCTGAAAGACGATTCGACCCCAAGGCAGGACAAAATTCCAGCAAACAGAAAAAAGTCCTATCTCCTCAAAGCACCTATCACCATTCTTGAGGCGAAGCTTAAATAAAAGTCAATAATTTTAACTTTGAGTAATTGTGCTGGGGAAGCAATGTATGTTTTTAATTATTATCCTAAATTAGCCAACACTCAATACAACCTTTGGCGTGCTGCACGGGGAATACTCATCAAGAGACGGGGTGAGGCTCTTGTAGTCGATACGCGGGCAGGGAAGTTTAATATGCCTCATTAGAGGGCCCGCGCTTACAGAAGAAAATATACGATTTCTACTTACCAATTTTATTTTGGACAGTTGGTAGACTGTCTGCATTGAGCGGTGTTTACTAATTCCAGAGGAAGGCGTTTTAGCAAGACGGTGCTGCGTGAGAGATCTGTATGTCGCGCTCCTCTTCCAACTGTCGCCCTACGCTGGTTACTTCTTTCATAACCACATTGTTAAAATCCATAAAGAGGACTCAACTCACTTGTGTTCTGCAGCATCTATGAATAAGTGACAAAATCTCTTGTTTAATTCTAAGCAAAAGTTAATTTGTACTATTTCAAAACCAGTTGAAATATAAAACAACTCTACGTGCATCAGAAGCAGCTGGGGGAATGACGAGTTTGCACTGCATCTCGTCACCAAGAGAACTCTGTGGCTGCCGGTAATAAGGCATAACAGTTTCCTGTTGCTGAAATCTCTAAGATGCAGGTGTTGGAAATGAAACCAAGGTGGACGTCTACATGCAGGCCCTGGTCCTGCCAGCCAGGGACACGCACACTGTCCTTGTGAAGTCACCTCAACAGGAGCCCCTGAAACCATCATCTACAGAAACCCTGGCTGTTCCCCCTGGGGTCCTCTGAGGACCCGCAGACATGCCCACAGTGTCTGCAGCTACCTGAAGACAGGAGAAGCATCAGTGCTTCTGCATTGAATTCAGGTGCTTTTGCTCCAGGTTCAAAACTGAATTCCCAAGCTCTGAGTAACAGCGGTTCAACTCCTGGCCCGAGCTGAGCTGCCGCGGAGCTGACAACAGGTGGCAGGATGGCTCAGCTTGAAAAACAAAACAAAAACTGAATTCCAGCTAAGCCCAGGCCTGCAGCCCCCACCTCGCCGGAAAACGCAGCGCCAGGTAGCAGAAACCACAGCTTCCAGCCAGGTTGGTCCAGATGCTCCTGCCTGTCATGAGCTGCGTGACCTTGAGCAAGTCCTGCCACCTCCCTGAGTCTTGAGGCCCTGTTCTGCCTGCAATGTGTGTGTCGCCTCTACCAGAGAGAGTGGCCGGAAGTGCCGTGAGCTGGCCGAGCTGGGCCGGGCCCCCAGTCGGCGCAGTCAGAGTGGCTGCTGTACACCAGTAGTGTGGTGTGAGGTGTTCATTCTCTGGAAGGCCGGGGCGGCATCAAGCTCTTCAAGTCCCATTTGCAGACAAAGTATCACAGGCACAGACGTGAGTCATCTGACATGCAGAATGGTGATGCCTCACTGTGTGCCTTCGCTGATAGTGATGGCGTTCTAAATCTTGTCCCTTATTTTCCACCGGGCCTGCACTATTCTGTTTCTTTGTTTTTGCATTTCTAAGAGGAATAGCCCACAACAAAACAAAAATGAACGTCAATCGATGCACAGAAACTAAGGTCTTGTGACAGTAGCCCCAACTGCGTGTTACTTAGTCAGGCTCTCATGAAGAGGACCCTGCATGGCCGGCAGAGGGTCGCGAGGTCCCCCAGCCTCACCACCTGCTCACCGATGGGGACCGCGACATCAGGACAAATGAGACCCAGCCAGCACAGCTGTCACGGCAGCGGCATCGCTGAGCAAATAAAGGAAAGAAAGAAAAGCAGCCCTCCACGGACGGCTCTCCCGCTCCTGGTCCCTAACTCCGTATAACAGAGGAACGCCGGCCGGCAACTCCACTGTTGTCTTCAATTAGTTAATGAAAGTAGAGTTTTGATGGATGGCAGCCAGTAGAATTCATTTGTAAAGAGCAGTGGTTCGGGAGATCACTCAAACGCTGACACCTTTCTTGTGGAAAGCTCCTTTCTAGAGTACTTAATTGTAACATATTGCTGCTATTATTTTAAAGTAATAACTCATTATAGAATAGGGTTTCTATACAAGCCCTAATAATTCTGTTATGTCTACCATGATTTTTCAACATTAGCTAATGAAGTGCCCCATCATTTATCAGTAAATAGCATCTAATGTTGCACCGTAAATCTTTTGTCAGAATTATTTGTGCCAGTTCCCTGGATCAGGGACAATTAATACCATCAGAATTGGTGATTTGGGAACCGGCTTCCTTGCCATGCAACCTAATCTTGCAATGATATCATTTGACAACTTGCTACAACAGCCCATTTTTCATCTGTGTTATCAGCTTCTGGCTTTAAAAGACATTCATATCTATAAGAAGCATAGACCTTCACCAAAGAGCCAAGATACACTTAGGGCCACACCTACCCCCACAAGTCCCCCGCTGTCAGTCTCACTGACTGCCTTTCACTAAAGCCCCCAAAACTTCCACGTGGGGTGATTGACAGTGACCCAGTCATAAGTGGGCTATGCTTTTCCCGATTCGCATCCAACATTTCACCATGCTGAGTGATGGAGATGTACAAAAGCTGTCTCAACTAGATCTCTTCTCTCATAGGAAGCTAAAATCTAAAACCTCTGCAAGTGAACGCTCTCTCCTAAGAGCCTGACTCGCCTCCTTTGACACAGACACATGCGTGTATAGGTGTGTGGACACACAGACATAGCTCTATGTGATTGTGGTACATATTGCTTCCAGCATTTGATTGGTCCATCAATTCTTGGGAATAAAATCCAAAACTGCCACCTCCAACATCCCCCAAAATAGCTTAGAGTACTATAGCACTGTTTGTGAAGCATTTTCTTGACATGTGTAACCTCACTGCTAAATGAGCTCTGTTTTCACATAAAAGCATTGAAGACGCATCTCACAGGCCCCCCAGAGAAAGTGCTGGAGTCCCGGGGTGCAGACTTCTCTCCCTCCTTCCGGGTGATTAGCGGGGACCCCCTGAGACCCAGGGTGCCTCCCCGCCACGAGCAGCCTGGCGGCCACAGCATATGACCAGAGGGATGCCGTTACCTGGAACTTGGGGATACAGGCTCAGGGTGGAATCCTGACTGTCCCTTCCACACTTGCAGTTGCAAGACGGCTTCCACACTTTGAGTCCTCTTAGGACCCCCGCAAATGCTAATCCTATCCACCTAGGTCAATCGGTACTGATTGAAGCAGCACTCCGTCAGTCACCTTGAGAAATTGGGACCTTGGGAATCAACTCAGCCCCACAGTAATTGGGAGTAGAATCAAATAAAGCACTAAGTGGGAAAAGGTGAATGCGTATTACATTCCCTCATGTCGCACAGATAATTAGCCAATATTCCCAAATCTTGTTCTCCTCTAATGTAAACTTGTGAAATTAAAACAGGGTGGAGCGTGAGGGACGTGGCATAGGTGTCAGCTGTCCTGGGAGGGGTCAGGGCAGCGGTCACTCAGGGGGCTGAGGTCAGGGGCAGTGGACCAGCGTCTTCACTGCGGGGGAAGGGCTCGGCCAACCACGTGGAATGGAGACAGGGGACCTGTGAGCAAAGCACTGCCACTGCCCTTGGAAGCAGCGACACGGTCACTCGTCACTAAGAGCTTCATCGCTCTCCTGCCAGAACCTTCCAGGCCCACTCAGGGCAGGCGGGACTTCGGGAGGGTGGCCCTCTTTGGCAGAGAAGCTACTTTGAAATAATCTGAAAAGGCCTCTGTGTAAATCTGCCTTGGAGTGAAATTCAGCTGATTTCCTGGAATCCAAAGGTCCCTTAGCCGCAGTAAATACAGAGACACAGTAAGGCCAGGTCCCCTGGCAGACAGGCAGAGCTGGGATGGAGTCCTCCGGATGCTGGCTGAACACAAGTGAAGGGGGCCCCCTCTGAGGCAGGGCTGCACCCCCAAACCTCCCCAGGCTTCAAAGAGTGTGAACACCCCATCCTTACATCTTGTCCCCTTGCATTAATTTAATATCCATGTCCAGTGTCTCAAATCTCTTAGTAGAAAAAGAAAAGTGTATAAGGCATACGTAATAAATTTCCATAAGAAATGGAAATAGATGGCAAGAGAAATTCTCTTCTTTCCTCCCTGTCGTTTAAACTTTTACTGAGTGTTTCAGTTTTTATCACACGTATTGAGAGACATTTCAAATCCTTGTGTGAGAAAGGGAAGAATATAAATTATTTTATTTTAACCACTTTTCTCCATCCATCATTCTCACTTCCCCTTGTCTCCCAAATTATGTCTAAATGAAAAGTTCAGCTTCCTGTGTGACGATTGCATTGAGACCAACACGAGATAAGAAGCGGTAGGTCCCCCCTCAGCTGTGAACGGCACAGTGAAACCAGATAAAATGTAAGCACATGTCCACTGTTTGCCATTTTCTGCTACGTGAAGTCCATGCATCTGTACAGAAGCTGCAGTTGTTACTAGGGATGAGGTGGCGGACTAATTTATCCCTGTAATGAGACATTTAAAACTCTCACATACTACCTTGAAACCAAATTCTGATGAGCAGAAGCAAACTTTGGGGATGGAGCAAAGAACGTCGGAACAAGTTGCAGGCTCTGAATGGAAACATCCCTTGATCATTCAAAGGATTCCACTGTGGTTTCTGAAGCGGAATTCTACTGTAACCTTTGAGATATTGCTTCACAGGTGAGACGCTTTTAAGCAAAACAGTGCCAAACTTGGGGTTCTTGAGCCCTTCTTGAGGCCGGCCCCCGGCACAGCCTGGGCCCAGGAGCAGATTAATATTTCAGGACGAGTCGTGGGCAGTTCAGTCCGCTCTGCTCCTGCCCACAGCTGACAAGCTATTTATCATGTTGCTAAGTGCCAGCGTTCAATTACCCCTGCTGTTATGACAGCAGCATCGTTCATCAGGCCCCTGCCTCCACGCGGGTCTGCTTACAGCTGCTTCTGTCTTCGTTTTTGTCTTAGCACAGGTGTATTGATCTCTGCACTTTGTGTGAGAGAAAAAGAAAGATTGAAGGAAGGGAGGAATGTGGGATAAGGGAGCAAGAGGGGAAGGAAGGAAGGAAGGAAGGGAGGGAAGGAGGGAGGACAGAAGGAAGAAAGCAATAATCGATGGACATTACGATTTCTACCCAGTATGGTTCTGCTGTGTTGCTGTTCCTCCAAATTTGAAACCTTTTTTTATGGAATAAGCCCTCTTTGTGAGATCTCCCTTTTCACGTGAACCACGTGAAGGATTGAGACGTATCTACACTGAAATGGATAAACGCGCTCCCTGGGACGCCTCCTCTCCGCCCATGAGGAGGTTTTCTGCATCCGTTACCTTCCTCGGCTCCTCCCTGACAGTCAAGTGCCAGCTGGAGAACCGTTTGCTTGTCGTGCCCGGGTGGCTGGAGAGGCAGAAACGTTTATTCTACTCAGTAGAATTTCATTCAGTTTTGTGAGGCTCTAGAGCAATTCAAATTTCAGGGTGAATATTTTTCCCTAGGAACAGCGTGAGCTGAAAATGCTTGGGGAAAGTGAGGTCGTCAGCGTTTGTTCCAATTTTTCAGAAGATCACCGGGAGTAATGGTCTTTCTTTATTGCACATGACGCAGAGGCCTCGTCTTTCTTTCTGTCCGGTTTGTAATCACAGAAGGGTATCACTCCCCGGAAACCAAACCTAATCCCCAACCCAGCAGTTATGTCCATGTGATATGATTGTACGAGAGGAGAGGGTTGGCACATGCAACGCGACACCAACCCCTCCACCGAGCAGTGACCCGTGGACCCAGAACACGCCAGCACACAGTGGGTGCTCAGCATGCGGGCACAGTGTCAGCTCAGCCCAGCAGCCTTGCCCAGTGTGAGGATGTCGAAACCCCCTTCCCCGCTCCGAAGCCCTCAGAGCTCGGGCCTTCACTCCTGAGTCGTTCAGTCTAAGCGCATATGTTGTTCACTGTGCTAGGTTTCCAGGGTCGTTTCCAGAATCATTTTCCTGTAAGTGAAACACAGTTGGCTTTGGAGATGCATGTGGGCTCCTTCAGTACAGCCTTTAACAAAGGCCTTACGTAAGTGGATTAAGACACTCTGCTAGGAGCAAAATACGTAGGGTGGGTTACAGCTGCCTTATGACCCCAAAAGCAAACAATATGTTGGAATAACTCCCGACCCAGACCCCATCTGGGTGAGCTGTGGCGGGGCAGCACTGCCCACTGTTGTTTCTGAACAAATAAGAAGATGACCCAGGTGGGAGAGCGTGGAGAGGAAGACTGAGGACATCAGAACCCTCCAAAGAGCTGACCCACTGTGGGGAGAGCACTTGTGAAGTGCTAATTATCAGCCCAGAGCCATGCTTGTGATGCCTTCCAAACAGTACTGATGAGGACAGAAGGAGCGGCTTGGGGACAAGTCACAGTTGGAACCCTCGTGCTGGCGATCAGACACCGAGGCCCGTGCTGAGCCGGAACTTTCACCCTGTCCACGCTCAGGGTGGCCTGGGCCCCACAGACATGCTGCTCTGGCTCGGTGGACAGCCCTGTAGGGCCACCAGCCCTTCAGACAACACAGTGAGAGCTGGGACTTACAGGACACTGGGAGAAGGTTTGATAAACAGGCCATGGGAGCCCCAGAAAGAGAGGTGATGAGAGTGAGATGAACTCAGCACTGGAAGAGACAGTGGCCGGTCATGTCACCCATGTGACAAAGACTATTGGACTCCATTCAAGCAGTTCCACAAACCTCAAGCAGAAACCACCGAAAGTGAACCTCACATGGGCACACCATCCCAGCTGCTTCGGGGACACAGTGACGTGATGCATACAGACAAGCTCTGCCCATGGACAGGAATGCATCCCACAGATACGGGGTGGAACAAAGACGCCCGCCTCGAGGGACAGCACGGGCCGAGTGTCCCCACATCATGCACACAGGGCTGATAATGCACAGTGCTGTCCCCTGACCTGAGCACGAGCAGAGCCACCTGAGGGACAACCTGACTATGACCTGGTGTCTCAGGTGCCGGAGGGAAAACAAAGTGCAAAGTCAACTTGTTCACAACTTAACATTCTCAACTCGTTGGAATTCCACTCGGTGAATACAATGAGGGCCCTGGGGAGAGGGAAGAAATATGAGTGAACGTCCTAAGGGTGCACTAGCTCAGGCTCCAGAAAGGGCCTCTTAGCTTCCTTAATGATTTAGAAAAAAGACGGGAAGAGAAGAACTATTCCTTCCTTTAATGCAAACATATCCCTTCATTTCAACATCCATACACACATGTGCATGCGTACATATGTTCAACGTTGGCATTTCTGTTTGGTGTGCATGGGGAGCAGATGTCCCCAGGCCCTGGGTTCCAGTCCTCCCCAGTCCCCACCAAGCACTATAATTTCTGCTTTTTTTATGGGCAAATGAGCAACGTCAATGATGATATTTTGAAAGATTTTGGAAGAAAGGCATGCAGATCTACTTCAATTGACACGCCTCCTTGTCTGAGATGTTTGGAGCCCTAGCAAGTGGCTGCTCACTAACTGTTGGATCTCATTTAATGTCACCTCTGCGACACCATGCCATTCTCAGCGTCCCAGCCCTTGTGGAAGAAGAAATGAAAACACACCTACATTCCTTCCCTGCCTAGTCACCCATTCTCTGCTGGCCTTCCTCATCCAAATGTAATTTTAAAAAACAAACTGATTTTTGGAAAACGAGATATGAAATTCAACAAAGGGAAATCTAACTTTAACTTATGAACTACAGCTATTTAAGAGCTTATTGGTTAAAACAGCCCCAAAAAGGGGAGGAACACATTCCATAGGCATGTGTTTCCTCTTCTTTACTCTGACACTTTCAGTAGCTTTTGTTTGTTGTTAAGGTTTAAAATATCTAAATACATGCTGGATGTACATATAAAAATTTGGTCATATTAAGTAAATTTCCATTCTAACAAATTTAAAAGTCCTTTATGGATAGTATTCATGCCTTAAAAAAGAAAAAGAAATTTGGAAGAACTGAATAAATGTACATAAATGTATAGAAAAGAAAATAAAGCCTTAAAAATTCAACTAGACGCAAACCTTCCATGAGATAATTCTTTGTTGAACACCTTGGTGTTGTCTAAGATCAAACTAAAGCAGTAGAACCAGATTTAAACCCAGGCAATCTGATTCCTACAATCAGCCCAGAGCTATTCACGTCTCCACTTTTTAATGTAAATATTTTAAGAAAAACTTCTAAAAAGTTGAAGGTGTTTGCTATAATGAGCACCACGCCACTGAATTCCAGAATCAACACAGGGTGCCTTTGCAAAACTGAAGGAAACTCTCTCTCTCTCTCTCTCTCTCTCTCTCTCTCTCTCACACACACACACACACACACACACACACACACACACACACACACCACATATGCATGTATTTTGTGAATGTATTTTACTATATGGATGACAAAATAAATATTAATCCAAATGGTTTATCAACAATTTATTGAGATTGTAAATAACTGCTTTCCCACCATATAATATGATCTTTTAAGTATCAAAAAAATCGATTTTCTCAGTTTCTAAATTCAAAACTTGTATAAATAATTTCATGTTTTAAATTACAAATCTAGTTTTGAAAGGGCCCTTTGCTCTGGGCCCTGCCGCGTCACTGATGGCTGTGCACAAATCAGCCTATTTGGAAAGCCCGCTGCTGAGCCATTGGGGTCAGTGAGGTGGTTCAGCGACATGCAGTCCTCAGGAGAACCCTCTCTGAGCAGCATAGGGAGCTACACTCAACGCGATATGCTGGGACCAAGTGTGCATGCAAGCCGTGACCTATTTCGGTGTCATGCCTTATACTCTAGAAAGTAAGGCTGTCCATTGAGTGGATGTGGACATGACGTCAAGTGCTCAGTCAGAAACAGGACATGTTTAGAATTTCTCCAATCTGATAGATAAAAAATAACGTTGACAAGGAAATTAAAACAACAGAGAAAGTGACAGAGATAAAATTAAAGACACCCAAAGGACAAGGGACTGTGTTTACAATTTATTCAAAGTTTCATACAATACAAATTAAATATAATACAAGCTACTTTGCAATTATTGAAATGAACTTTTCCCCCATAGATTCAAACTGTTAATAAAAAAAGAAAAGATAATTGCCCTTCCACTTAGCTGCCCAATATTCTGTCCCTTGAAATGGGGCTGGTTTCTTTAGATTCTCTTGTGATTACTTGCAAAGCTATTGTGAGATTATGAGTGCTTTTAGCTTGTAAGCAGCTTCAAATGTCAATCTTTATATCACTGAAGGACAATTAGGCAAACCATGTAATTGTGTTGTCACTTATTAATTTCAAGCTCCAGTGTCATAAATTATATGCTTTAATTAATACTGTGTTGGTGGCAATCTGTAACTTTGAATGCATACAGAGGTTAACAAGAGCCCATAATGAAAGGAAACAGTGACTAAGGGCACGGCTGAACAGTTTATAAAATTAGGCAAGGAAGTGAATGCTTCGTCAGCATGTAAGCACCATGATTTAACAAAAAGGATGGAGGGGTTATCAAACTAGAGCAGAGGAATAGAAACCATAGAATGAGAGAATAACAAAAGAATCCATGCAAAATGAGTGAATGAATGAATGAATGAATGAATGAAAAAAATACAGTGAAGCGTTCTAAACCAAAATGCTTAAGAAACTGCGTATGTTTGTTGTTAGGATCTGATTATATATGCACCCCCCCCCAAATCCAGCTGTCGAAACCTGATCCTCAATGTGACAGGACTAGAAGGCAGGGCCTTTGAGAGGTGATCAGGCCTTGAGGGTGGGGCCCTCCTGATGGGATTAGTGCCTTATGAAGCGGACCCTCAGCCCTCCACCGTGTGAGGGCCAGCTGAGAAGGTTCTAGATATGGGCCAAGGAGGGGGCCCTCATCAGAGCGTGACCATGTCGGCACCTTGGTATTGAACTCCCAGCCTCCAGAGCTGCGAGAAATAAGTGTTGTTTGTTTATAAGCCCCCAGACTGTGGTATTTTTTTTGAGCAGACCAATGGGACTGAGGCATTCATCAGTAGATTTTTCCAGTTAATTGAGTTGGTTAAAATCCTTCTTAGGTTGCCATGGTCAGTGTTGGAGATCTTTCTAAAATGTGTGGCCTCACTGGCCTGCCTCCGTCAATGCTGCATGGTGAACAGCATTTACGGTGTGGCGAACGCCATTTCGTCACGTCTGGGGGCTGAGACTGTCACAGGGTTTCCCTCCAGGGACATCTCCTTTCCTAGGATCTCCGCGTCGATCACTTAAGGACCTGGCTGCACACATCCTACTCTATCACGATATTTACCTGAAGATCGTATCACAGGCAAGGTGTCTTAAAAATAAATAACTAGTGTTGCTGTCAGCATTGGCTGTTCTTTACAACAAATAAAGTTAGAATGGAGTCTGCTATGTAGAGGACTCTGCTTAGCAATGAAACCAGGATTCACAGCAGGTCCAAGGTAAGAGGAGCAGGAAGAACCCCAGCACCCCCATGGGATCTGGCAGGCGTGGTGGGCAAGGCTTTCAAAGACAAAAGGCAGCAGAGCCAAAAGCCAGAGCCCTGGTTGACTCCAGTCATGAGGACCGAATACTCCTCACACAACCTACTGAGGCAAGTTACATGAAACAGGCGATCAGACCAACTTATCTCAAAAGAAAATCCTGCGGTGAAAACAGAGGGTGCACGGGACGCCTGGTGTCAGAGAGGAAGCAGCCCGGCAGGACTCGCAGCCTGTAAGCTTTCTTGTTGGAGCTGCCACCCTCCCTTTGTGGTCACTGGTGCATTTCGAGCAGGGCTGTGACGTGGCTGGCTCCCCTCTCGGGCCAGACCTCCCCCGTCCCCTTGCTGAAGCAGCTGGCTCTAAACATTTTCATTAATTGTGGCGGAAACAACTCCAAGCAAAGAAATGATTTTCCACTTTTCTCCACACTATCAAGAGTCTATTGTCACCGCCAACTGAGTTACAGGAGCTCATGAAATGAGCCTGTGCACATACAATAGTTTTTCCTCATGTTAATTCCCATGATACAATGGGCTAAAAATTGGTAGAATTTGTTTGTTTTTCTACTCAAGCGCCATCCTGAAAGGACGTGTCATTTTCTAACTTGGTGACTTTGGAAAGGCATTTGATCTTCTGGGCTTCAGTATTCTCTCCTGTCAGACGGGAAGACCAAACCAACACGAAGGCCAGCGGAAGGGTTCAATGAGACAAAACACGGAAAAGCACATCAGGGATTGTCGAGTGACAAGCACAGGTGAAATTTTGTTATGAGTGTTAATTTTGGTGTTTTTGTGCTTTTAAAATGCCCTTGTGAAAAATGTGACGTAAAATCAGTGGATACTTGGAGGTGCCTAGCTGACGCAACAAAGAAAGTAGCTTTCAATCGACATTCCATATGATCCAGCAGCCTCGTTCCTGAGTATATGGCTGAAGAAAATGAAAATAAATACCTGATATCTGCACCCCGTGTCCCTGCACCCCATGCTCACTGTACCCCGTATTATTTACAACAGCCGACATGTGGAAACAGCTTAACTGAACATTGACAGATGATTGACGGATGATAATATATATATATATATATATATATATATATATTATTCAGCCTTAAAAAAAATAAGAAAATCCTGCCATTCGC
>NW_017731427.1:1420066-1470174 GCF_001890085.2 Hipposideros armiger
GACTGAAAATTGAAATCCATTTGGTTTTCTCCATCCTCCTAACTTCTTCTCCGGGAAGGTTATATTTCTAATTGAAGCTTACTGTAGAGAAGCATGTATCTAATTTATAGACCCAGGCTTACCGTTTTCTCGACATATCGATTCCTACAGCTGTTAATAATTGCTGAGGGATAATCACAACTCCTTCTTGCTCAGATATTTAATTTAAACAAAACTTAACTACCCATTTTTATTCATTTTAAATTCATAAATGACGATGAAACACAGTCGGTCTGTCTTTCTCTCTGTCTTTTGCTGGCTGTCCAGCGGGTGAATCCAAACCTGCCCCCCTCCCCCCAGTTTCTAATGGCATAAGGTTGTGAGCTGTCTTGAGGACAGTGGGTAAAGAAGTGACAATAGTCCTGTACAATGAGTTGTTGAAATGTCACTCTGCACATCAGCTTCTTCAGAATAGCCCTAGATGATGGATCACGGCTTGGATCATTTTAAATGGTATGCGACAAGGTCATAGGATGAAAAGGGAGACTGCCGAGAAAAGCAGGTGGTCCACCTTTTTATTTGTTTCAGCTGCACGTGTCCGGAGAGCCCTACACACCCCTCAGGAGCCACAGATGGCTTTGGTCACAAGCAGCACCATGCTAATTGAGTATTTTCAAGAGAACTTTAGTCTAAAAATCCCATGGGGCTCTGGTACGGAACGAAATGATGTTTTATCTAAATAGAAATTTTTCTTAGGATAAAAGAAAACAAGTCCATATAACTGCAAATGTGTGCAAAAAATTGAGTCCGGAGTGATTGTAATGTGTGATATGCTTGCTTGAACCAGGCACATCCACTTGAAAGAAAAGTCAAGACTGACACTCTGTTTAAATCACTTAATTCATACGTAATGATGGAAGTTATAAGCCAGCATTGAAGGAAAATTATATGGACTCTCAGTTACATTGAAAAGCACTTGCATTTCCAAATGCTTACCAGGGTTGTGCACTATGTAGTTAATACCTTAATCAAAACATGAAAAATAACCATTCATTGCTGTATTCATAAACACATTATCTATTACTCATATTTGCAATGCAGATTTTAAAATAGTCAAATTATCATTAAAAAAATTCTCATGCAAATTAGCAGACAGGGAAAGTCAAAATCAGGTAACAAGGTAACTACCCCCAAACCTTAAGCTATAGTAACAGAAATTATTTTTATTAAACCTACCACCCTGTTACATGAGGGAATTGAAGGAATGGCAAGATAATTCCTAAAAGATTTATGTGAATTAGAACCAAATTGGTAATGAAGCTGAATCTAGGACTTAGGCTCAGACATAGCGCTCCCTGCTGTGCACCACTTCTCAGGGCCGAGTCACCGCCCCCTGGAATCTTTGGAATGAGTTCCCTGGAGACAGGGAACTTGCAGTCTTGCTCATGATGACTCCTTAACGTAGAGGAACAGGCTTGATCAGAGTCGTGCTTCATAAATCTTTATTGATCAAATGAGTGGACGAATGAATTTTAGAATCATACACACATAAGTTTCATTTTATTCAGTGTCATGTAAGTCATGGATCTATTCAGTATGGGGTTGGCATTGTAAGTGATGTAACCCCAATCAGTTAGGAATCATGTGACGTATTAAAATGGCCATAAGCAAGGCAACTCAAGGACCTGCATACATTGTATCCCTATTCTTCTTTTTCCCAATTTGATGTTTGGAGGGGCCGTATGGCACGACGGCCATGGTTTCCTCACACACACACACACACACACACACACACACACCTCTTTTTCCCCTATTCATTATATGGGAGACAAAAATACTTAAAGACAGAGGGAAACGGTCACATTTTAAAAACAACTGTTGCTTATAAAAGTAAAGGATATGGAATCCTTACCATCGTAATAGTAGCAAACTCCTGGGATTATAACTCTAAAGAGATCAGGTGTGCAGAGAACAAGCAGAATTATAAATACAATTGTGACGTGGCGACGTGATCTGAAGAAAGGGAAACTCCAGGAAATTTAGAAATCACAAAAGTGATTTGGTTACAAGAGTGGGACTGTATTACTAACCATTGTCACCCCCAATAAACTTTAATTAAAAAAAAAGAGTGGGGCTATAAAAATGTGAAATTTGGTTAGATCTTACAAACTAGCTGACAGTGTTATGTATCATTAAATTATTGACTGGCTTAGATTGTACTATAACTCCTGACTAGAATGAAATCATTCATCATGCAAAATGTATGGATCACTTTATGGAATTTTTCTATGTATAAATGGATCTACATAGGTATATTAGATAATTAAAGACAAGCAATGATTAGTGCTTTCAGTAGAAAACCGCTTGGGCATCCCCCCAGCATGGCAGCTGGTGTCGACAGCAAGCGTCCCAGGGGAACCAGGCTGAAGCTCTAACACCTTTTACGAGCCAGCAGCTGAGAAAAATCATATTTGAGAATTTGATTGGCTATAGCCATGAAGCATGCTTTTATCCATTTATGTGGGCACAGAAGGTGTGATTTTGCCCAGTTTAGAGCCTCATGAGGAGATGCTTCCTCAAGCACGACAATATTAAGTACTGGAATCTATGGACACATCCGGGAGCTTTCTGCCTGTCCTGTGTTGGAATGTTTGAAGGCCTTTGCAGCGTGTCTTATGTACCTGTGCCCCCTACACATGTCAGCATTCCCAGAGCAGTTGGCAAGTCTCTAATAGTTTTGGGTCCAAACAAGAATTACGACTTGAAAATTGAAACAAAGTAAATCTCAACCGTTTTAACACAAATAAGCATATCATTTAAAAGTGAACAAATTTGCCATATGTTAAAGCAATTTTTAGTGTCACAAGTGGTGTTTTTATTCTTTGCTTTGTTACGTTGTACATTTTTATATTTCCAGCAGGAGTGGGTTGGAGTAGTGAGACAAACACCCAACTAAGCTTCACCGTTTGGGTGAAGCCACTTCGAGGAGCACCCCTCGGTCCAGGATGTTATGACAGATCAGTGAGATGACGTGGCCCATCTTCGCCCCCATCGTGCAGGTGGCAAAGCCTCGAGGGCAGATGTGCCTTCCTGAGTCCGTCCAGTAACTACAGCCTCGCAAGCACTACCTCTGATCTATCGTGCTGCATTTCTTCCACTAGCTTATTAAGCTGACATAATTTGGAATTTGTTGACATTTACCATTCACAGTGTCAAGAGACGTACATAGGAGCCGCCACACATAGCCCTGATGAAGGGAAGCACATACTGTGTTGATTATAGCCCATCCAAGACTGAGCATATGTATCATTGCACACCATCCTAAATTCATATGCAAGATGATAATGCCCTCAGCTTTTTATTTTTTTAATCAATCAGAGAGTTTTACAACATTCTCTCTATAATCAGGCCAAAAAGTGCTCTGTGGGAAAACAGCCCTGAGAAATTGACATCTTCAAGACACCTGTGGGAAGCCCAGTGGGGGAAAAACGCTGCGTGCGTGAGTGGGAAAAGTGAGGTAAAGCTTGAATTCCTTGTCCTAGTAAAAACAAATGCATGTAAAAACCAGGGTGTCAAACACCCATTCAAGAGTTTTCATGCCCCTGTGTGACACGATTAAAAACCAGAGGCCAATGTTATAAAAATAATCGAAGTTTTAAGTTAAAAAAACACAGAGAAAAGGAGGCATTCTAACTCCAAAAAATATAGGTATAAAATGTTTGAGGAATTGAGGGTGAAAATTTTGCATGACGATGATTTTACTGTGAGTGACGGAGTCTCACAGACACATCCCTATCCGGCATGTACACGGGGACACTGCTCAGAGACGACGCTAGGGCTGAGATCGCACACTCGAAGCCTTCTGAACTTGCATTGTCTCAGTGTTATCGTAGGGAGGTCAGATTAGGTTGTGAGAGCAGAAAGGAGCTATCCTTTCTGTTGCCAGCAGGGTCCTGAGGACAATAAGAAAGAAGCCAACCTGGGAAAGGTCAAGCCTGCCAGTCACTAAATGTCCAAAAGGGAAATTTTGATTTTTTTTAAATAAAAGGTAATTTGATCCATCAGGGCTGAATGTTACACTAGAAGATGCCCCACGCAGCCCTGATATAAACACAATAGTGCTTTGAGGAACAATGTCCCCGGAAACCCTCGGGTCTTGGTGAATATATTGATTTCATCTGAGTTAATACACGTGCAACAATGAAACCCACTAATCAGGGTCCATTGGCAGAAATACCAGCCTGTCCTCCTGAGAAATATCAATGACCCCATTTTTACTTACGTGCGATTTCTTTATTCATATTCACAGCCCCCAACATGGCCGCAACAAAGGAACTTTTCAAGATCTTTAGGAACTGTCTGTCAGGATCCTGGTCCAGTTGGAAACAAGAGAAGATTGTTGTTTATGAAGGCAAAAAAGAGAAGACACTCAGGTTCAGGAGATCGTAGTGGACCTATTCAAAATAAACAGAACAAATAAAATAAAAAAGAGCCTCCTTGACCGATTGCCAATTCTATCTCTACAGCTGCATTTCCACTAAGCTTCTCCGTCTGTGCAAGCCCCCCTGTACTTTTGCATGCGACACTTCATGAGTAGTCAGGGTGTCCTTCTCCCCAAAAACAGTCAGCGAGTATCTACGTCTGTCTCATGTAAACCACCAAATGAACCAACGGAGGAAACCATCATGTCAATCACTTTTAAAACTGATGGCCAGAGGTACTGCAACTATCACTCTCGACTGGGGGCAGAGAATGGTGTCTATATCCCACTGATTGGTTGTTTGGCCTGAAGGACGAATCAAATAACTGGGCTGCAGCTTCCTCACGTGCGCAGAGGCCTGTGGGGCACGTTGCCTGCCAAGGCAGCACCCACTTCTGAGTTTTTATGAATCGATTGACTTCACTGAATTTAACACATGTTGTAATTCAGAGTCGTTCACATGGTTCTGTGTGGAAACGAATTGAATGTCTTTATTTTTTGCAACCTAAATTCGGATTTTGACACCAGCTCTAACTTCATATAATTATGTTCCAGTTTTCTTCCATGCAAGTGATCATTAGATCTGTGCCCATCACACAGATTCCTGAAGGACCGTCTGTGTCCTGCTGAATGAGGACTTTAGTCAGATTAAAAATACAACCCATTGTATTCAGTTATAAAACTGACACATAATAATGACCAGATTCTCTGAGCAATGTTTATTTTCTTAAATGGCATAATTCTTTTTTCATGTTTTTAATTGTGTTATAAAATATGACGACATTACATGCTCTACAAAAATAAAATGTCGTTATTGTGATAATTGACAACCTGTCTCAAATCCTTCGAACACCTCAGTCTGAGCCTTCCTTGATAATCTCCATGTGTTTTTCTTTTAGTTCCTGGAAGTTACCAATCTCAAACTATAAATATTTTTATGAAGTTTTCATTTTCTCCTGTATTCACCCTAATTTAAAAACATTTTAAGAGGTCAGAAATTTGACAGCGTCATATTTGACATTGATTTCTTATTTAACCCTTTTGTCTTCTGGCACATTTTTAATGATTCCTTATTTCTTTTGGTTTGATCTGGCTTTGTTGTTGCTAGTTCTTTTACCTACGATGCCCTGTGTATCTAGATGATACCCGCTGGTGGTTGTTTTCTTTTGCATGTAAAAAATAATTACAGAGGCTTAAAACTCCATATACAGGTGGTCCAAGAGCAAACGTAGGGTGAGAAAGGTAAGTTAGTAAGCTTTTTTGTTGAATTACTGCCAGTTCCCAGCTACAGATGTCTTCCTCATTTGTCATGCCCGTGGCATAGAAATCCTCCATCACAGGCGTCCCCTTTACCTCCTCATTCCTTTATTTTTGATGGTGGCAGTTGAGGGCAGGATGATCAGTTGTCTCCTGATACACAGAAACTAGCCTTGAAATAGCCCGTCCTCTGATGGGGATTGACTCCCGAAGGATACGGCAATGTGGGAGAGAATTCAACTACTGAAATCAGAACTGAATTAGCCATCTGCAGCCAATACGGTAGAATAGACAACTAGTGTGATCTCCAGCAATGTCCCTGAACTCTCTCAGCTCAGCTGAATTATCACTAAGATGGGTACGAGAGGACATAGTCATTGGGCTCCTGGAGAATATTCGGAGGCCATGCTGTATGTAAGCTTTTCACAATGAACACTCTAGCCTTACAACTTAGATGGAAATCATCTTGTATGTGCCACCTTACAAAATTAGGCTAGGGAGAATCCCAGCAAAGTAAAGATTGTTCTATTAGTCATCCTTCTATTTAGAGCCACAGTTTAAATATTGAGGCCACCCCTCTCCCACCACCCTCATCAAAAAGTGATGGCTAACAATAGGAAGTGGGAAAATGGATAAAAGCTATCATTTCTTCTGGTGGCATACTCTCAAAATCTTTACTGAATGAATGCACAACGACTTATTTAATGGGCAAAACAGGTGTCCCAAAGAACGGTATAAACCCCACAGCTCTGTTACAAAGAGCAGTCTCTTACTAGTTTATGCAGTTCCACTCATTAATTTGTCAGTTAATATTAAATGGCTACAGATTCCTGAGTTGAATAAATAGGGGAAACACCCCTTCATTTTTTTGTTCTGTGCAATAAAAGTAAAGTAATTTGGTCACGTGCCATTTGGGGGAGAGAAGGCTGCAGAGAAATAGAAAGAATAAATAAATAATTTCTAAGTTGAAGGGAATGGTAGCGGAAAGCGTTGAACATGTGTTAACTAAAATTTCCACCTCCTTTCTAGGCAGTGCACTTAAGGGATATTTTTGTTTGTTGCAGTTTCCCCCCTTTTTATTTTCTTCTCTTTTCAGGATATCACTGAAGGGATCACAGCAGGAAATTACTTGTGCTTGTCAGTTGATTGTGTGGTGGAGAGACCAGTGGGGCTGAGGGCTGAAGATCTCTATCCAGGGCCAGGCAGATTGAAAGGCAGTGCCATGGAACGGTGACACGCTCTCTCCCCTGACCTCCTCCTCGCCCTTGACCTCCAGCCTGGCTGCCCTCCCAGGGAGAGTGAGATAAAGCTCCGCTCGGAGCCTGTTTGTACTGATCCAGCCCAGCCTGCACCATCACACCCACTCCACGTGAGTCCCCTCCACCAACTCCTCCACGGTCCAGAAATGAAGTGTGTGCTGTCCGGATGACAATCTGCATTTCTAAGGCAGGCATGTGTGCTGTTTGGATTCTGGCTTGCTTTTTGATTAGATAATGCTCCTCTCTCCAGGGACCCAGAAAGGCTCGCCTTGAAATAAAATAAAAGGTCAAGCAGTCTACACTGTTTTCACCAAGTAAAACCCACAAAAATAAAAAGCTGGTAGCTCTTTGTCTCCTTGTTGGGGGGCATCCGTGTGGTCGGCTTAGCTGGGCGGGTGTGCCTGATAATGTTGCTTCTTGGCCTTCAGTCAAAATCAAGTAAGTGACCCTGGTTCCTAAAGATCGATTTCCAGGACTATAGGATCAAAACTGAGCTGACCACAGACAGTGTCTCTGCTGGGGTGCCAAGGACTTATGTTCTCCCACCAGAATCCATATAGGGCTCAACACCCTACACAGTATTAGGCACTTTCATATGTACCATCTACATGAAAGCAGTATACCCTCAGGTCGCTCTAAGACAACAGCCAATTATTTAGCACCCTCAATGTCATGCTGAGATAGTTTGCATCCATATGTCATATCTGGACAGCTAATGAGTTGACAGTTCCTGAACATTTAAGAAAAGTCAAATTGTTCTCTGAAGGCACTACCCTGGAGCTGAGGTGTGGAAATGCAGAGAGCTCTTGTGGTTGACACCGTCGCTGTAGGACCAGGTCAGTGAAGCTAGACATCCTTCAGTGGGCAGCTTAACTCCCTACAAAGGACGCCTCATCCAACACATGACAGGAGTGCTGCACGGAAAAACCCTGTCGCACGTGGTTCCATAGTCAGTAAATGATGAGCTCCTGGTGCTCATCCAGTGGGGCACTTGGTTCCAAGAAGCACCCAGTACAGGGTTCCCGGCTGGGCCTTGGGACCTAGTTTCAAAAAGGGACCATCTCCAAGAAAGTTAATGACTGCTCGATGCCAATGAGCCCAGCGTAAGAAACACTTCTTCAACTGTATTCTTTGAGTAAAGGAGCAGGGCTCACTCAGGTAGCCTCAAATAAAACAAATCGTTTATTTATAGAATTCTCATGGGATAAAAAGAAACGGGGCTCTCAGCTATGAATTTGAGTGGCTGAATCATAGCGCCAGGAACCTTGCAAGCTGAGCTGGAGTTTGTGGTTGGGACAACACAGTTCTGCAGCAGCCATGGCAGCAGGCGGGAGAGAATCCCTGCCACGGGGCACCTCTGCTGTGTCTCAGGTTCTCTGTCGCCTGACCCCAAATGACACTCTACCCACCACCCACCTCTCACTCCTCATGACTCACCCACGTTCTCTGCTTGTTCTTACTGTTTATAAACTTGCAGCCTCATGGCCTTTCAATCCCACTTCTATCACCTCACTCTTTATCTGCATCCCACAGTCACACACTTAAAGACAGCTTGGTTGGCCAGTCACAATCATCCCTGCTGTGCACAGACTCCACTTGGGGCTAGCCCATTGCCTCCCTGCACACAGGTGCTCCTGGGGCTGGTGCGCTGGCCTGCTCAGCGGTGCCAGGTGAGGTCCAGAGATGGAAGACTGGCTTCTAGGGCTATTCTCTCCGCCGGGGCTGGGTGGGAGCCTCAGAACATAATCCTATGGATGTGAAATGTATTATTACAAGCCTCCTTGTATGAGAGGGTCTTCCAACACAGAAATTAGAAAAATTTCAGCTTACTCGCTAATTTATTCCCACCTCACTAAGTAACCACTGGAAAAATCTTTCTCAGAAAATGAGGCAAAAATTCTAAGAAATATATTAGAAAGTCTAAAAAGATCATAATGATGAGGATGTTTATTCCATAAATGTCAGGTTGTTTTAATATGAGAAAATATACTAATGCCACTCACTGAATCAATGGATGGTAGCAGAAAAAGCCTAAAATAATCTCAACAACATTAATCTCAGAAATGAGGGGAAAAGAATTACACGAAACTCACATTCATTCATGTAAAAAAAAAAACTTAACAAACTAGAAATATAAGAAAAATTCAATGAACCAGTAGAGGGCTTTAAAGTTTATAATTAATAAAAAAGATTACTAAAAGTAATCCCTCTAGAATCAGATATAACAAAATAAAGCCAACTATCAAGACTTTAATTCAAAATTTACAGAGGGTCTTTCCAATGCAATAAGGTAAGAAAATATACAAAATTACAATAATTGATAAAGAAATACATTTATCATTGCTTACATAGTAAAACCAAAAATTTTTATGGATACTTATTAAAATCAATAAGACAGCGTAACAATGGCTACAAAGTAATAACATACCTAAGAATAAATATAATAAAAATCTTACAATATCATTACATAGCAATCTATTGAAACTGAGAAGGATTTAAAAAGACAAATAAAGGGAAAAACCTACCTTAAGAAAAAGTTATCATAAAGAACTCAAACTTATTTATAGAGTCAATGCAATTCAGACAAAAATTTTACCATTTGGGAATTGAAACTAGACAAGTAAATTCTAAAATTTATGTGTATTAATAAAAAACAAAGATATTCAAAATATCCATTTTTAAAAAGCATCAGGAAAAGGATAGTCTAGTAAATACAATGTGATGAGAAAATTTGTTAAACACACAGAAAAAAACAAAAATGGGATTCCTACTTCACACCTGAAGCAAATATCAGTTCCACATGGATTCAGTATTTACATGTGAAAGATAAACTCTAAACCTCTCAGATAAAACCATTAAGACCAATTGTTGGGGAGGAGTTCTTGAATCATGAGAACTCAGATGCAAATAATAATGGAAAAGAATGATGCATTCACCTCCATGAAATGAAGAACACCTGGTCAGCAAAGTGAAACAAGGAAATCCACAAACTATGGGAAGATACTTGTATTTGTATACAGAGGGTGCCGGAAAAAAGTATACACATTTTACGAAAGGAAATTATATTAAAATTGTAATAATCAATATTTACCAATACCAAAAGATGAATACAAGTCACGTCTGACTTCTGCAATTACAAGAGGTGCTCAAAGTGGTTCCCATCAGCGTCCAGACATTTTTTATTATGGTGAACTACTGCTTGAGCAACGCTGACCAAAGCGTCCACTTATGTACATTTTTTGGCATCCCCGGTATGTACAATAGACAAAGGTTTTGATTCCAGAATTTATACAGAACTCCAGTGTATCAATAAGAAAATTTGAAAAATTCAGTTGAAAAATGGGCAGACACACAGACAACTCACCTAAGAGTAAACACAAATGGCCAATAAGCATAGAAAAAGAGCTCAATCTCTTACATGCCAACAAATGGAAAGAATATGAAATTGCATTTCACATCTCCCCCAAATTATGTACGTGAAAATAGTATCCACAAGAGCGAATGACAACCACACACTGCTGTTCAGTGTGTAAGTAACACACAGACACCTGGGAGAAGCAATGCCCACTTGGCACCCAGTTAGAGCTGAGACCTGCCCTGTCACCTAGACATGCCTCTTGGGTTCAGACGCTAGAGACACCCTGGCACACATCTGCCAGGTCACACGCTGGAAGCAGCCCTCTTTGTGACGTAAAAATCTGTAAACATTGAAAGTGTGCAACGGTGCAATGGCTAAATCCACCGCAGATTCCTAGGATGCGATGCCACACACACAATGCCACACACCGCGAAAATGATTGTTCACACCCATTCACACAGAAGAAGCCCACACGTGTAAGGCCAGAGGGGAAAAAGACCTACGTGGTGGTTCTGTTCACACAAAGGTTATAAAAAAATTAAAAAAATATAAAGCCACAAAGATATTATGAAATGTTCTAAGAAGAATCCCAGATGACAGTTTCCTGGGGGGTCAGGGAGGAAAGAGAAGCAAGAGGACAGGACCATCCCCAGGTGCCAGCACGCTCTCTTCCTGGGCCTGGTGCTGTGAGCTTATCCATTCCACTGTTGACTCACGCTATTTCAGGAAGTTTCCAGACTCAAGTGAGGATTGTACTCTCGTTTTCTGTAAGACTTGTCTTCTCGAAGCCTTTTCCATCTTAATAACTTGCACCATCACATAGTCACAAGGTTTGAAATTGTTTTTAAAGCAACCCTCCCCTGACGACCTTGCCCCTTCAGTCATCAAATCCTATTGGTTCTGCCTGCGAAATATCGGAGCTCCCACCCCTGAGCGGCACTGCCATCCCCCTTGAAGAGCCCAGGGCATCACCCACACTCAGGCCACAGAAGTCCCCTGCTGGCTGCTTCCTGACCATCTCCTGTGTCTCCATCAGTCCTGCCTGCAGCAGCCAGAGGGAGCCTTCAAAACCCGGTATTGCCCGGTACCAGCCTAAAACCACGCAGCAGCTTCCTGTGCCCCAAACACCTTGGCACATCAAACAGACCAGACGTGATCTGGTGCAGGTCCCCTCACAACCTCAGCACCTGCCCTGTCCTCTTGGCTTTAAGCATTTCACCCACACAGGCCTGAATTCAGCTCTTTAAGAAGAGCCTGAACTTTTTCAGTCGTGTATCCCTCACAGGCGCGCCTCTTTCTTTGCCTAGCTAATTTGGGCTCATTATTTAGGTCTCAGATTATACATCACTTCTGCAGGAAAGCCTTTCCGTAATCTCCAATGTAATTTAGATCAACCTGATATAAAGTCTTTATAGGATCCTATACGTGTTCCTAGGAACCCTCTCGACAATTGTAATTACCCATTAGATAGTATTTCCCATTAGACAGTGACCCCATATCTCACCTGGACCAGTGCAATAATCTCCCAAATGTGATCCTTACTCCATGAGGGTGTCCCTTCAATGCATTCAGCACAGCAGCAGTTGTCCCAATGCGTGAAATGAAGTCGAATTCCTTACATGACGATGGCTTTCCCTGGTACTTAAGACAAAACCCAACATCCTTAGCACTGCTGGAAAGCCTTATTTTCCCTGGTCACCTTGCACTGTTGACGTAAACCCACGCTCGCTCACCAAGTTCAAGGTGTGCTGACATCCTTTCAGTGTCTCTCAACGCGCTCAGGACCGTGGACGTGACTCTTCCCTTTGGGGACAACCACTCATGTTTCGATGCTAAGCTTATATATTTGCTCCAAGAGAGCTTCCTGGGCCACTTTTTCTTCATAGCAATTATTTACTTGAATGGTAATTTTTAGACCTGTCGTATCTCACTGAAGAGCACGCTCCCTGAGGTCAATGATCTTGTCTATTACGTTCCTCCCTGTATCTACAGTCCCTGAGAAACGCTGAGAATAAAATGGTTAGTGGTATTTTTTCATGCATGTGAGTCAAAGACATAGAGGCCGGAATGCACTCAGTCATATCGGAGAAATTATATTTGGCTCGACTGACACTTTCAGGTAGGAAAGTATCAGAAGAAAATTTTGAGGTCAAATGACTTGGCCAAGTAAACAGGACAAGTTTACCCATATTTCCCCACTAGTTTAGCAGTCATTTTGAACCATAAAAGTAGAATTTTAGTTAAATGCATTTGGCAGTTTTGTGTTCATAGATCAGAAACAAAAACATATAGAAGAAGTCAGGGTACCAGGCTGGAGGCAACGACAAGCATTACCATGTGCACTGGCGGGAAATCTAACGTTGATTTCCTTAGATTAGAAATGAAAAAGGAAAAAGGTTGAAAGACGACAACAACAACAAAAAAATGAATTCGGTGACTGACTAGATGTGGGTGAAGAAATAGGGGGGAAAAATTTCTTAAAATTTTGCATTTTTAAACCCGGAAGGAAAAGGGAACTGTTTTAATCAATAAATCCAGAGGTTGGGCTGATTTGGGGTAAAACAGGTTGAATTTCTTTATGGATATGTTGAAGTGATGTGATTGTGGACTATACCAACAGGCTGTGAAAAGGGAAACTCCAGTGTGCTTGCAGCCCCACAAAACATTGACCATCCCAGGATTAGAAAGATGGGCTCATTGAGAAAACAGTAAATCAGAAGATTATTATTTGTTTTCCTTAGGAATCAAGACTTACAGGATCAAGGGTTCAAATAGAAGAACTCAGTGAAATGCAGTCTCCTGTTATTACCCCTGGATATCTGAAAGATTTATTAGCTGTGTGAGTATGAGTCAGTGCCTTAGTATTCAAATCTGTACAATTTGAATATGTATAATAAATGCCTGATAATTTTTGAAAATCAGGGGGCCAATGAGCTAATGCATGTGAAGATAGCAGAAAGGGCTCAGACCTAATGAGTATGCAGTAAAGATAAGCTGCTATGTGGTCAGAACCATTTCTTCAAGCATATTAATCCCTCTTTACAACAAACCCCACTTATTTCAGGCAATTTAAGTAGGTCACTATAAGTAGGTGCTAACAATAAAGATTTTAGGGCACTGATACACTAAGCAGACAATAAAAATTGTGTGGTACATTTTCTTTCAGTGTTTCAAAAAAAATAGACTGAGAAATAAAAAGAGGCTCAATGTACCCAAGAGACCGAATTCTAAAAGCACCATCCATGGTCAGGGCCCCTTCCTAGCTGAACAGTGTGGGAAAGAAACTCAAAAATAGTTCATTGGTAATTTCCTTTCCAGAAATTGTTCTTTCAGAGCAGTTTTACCCACAAAATTTTATTTCAAAATGAGTACGATAAAATTTTAATAACACAAACACACACACATACACGATTGCAGCCATACTCTCCCCAAAATACACTTAACCGCCCTTACTGGAATTTGGGTATATTCTAGAACTCCTGTCACATGCCGGTGGCTTATGCTTAGGGTAGACGATTTCTTCATATGGCTTCTGCACATATTTATTTTGATATCTATTTTCAAAGGACATATTAATAGAATAAATATGGAATACCTCACAAGTCTTTTACAAACACTGATGGGTGAGAAACTCCTTTAAGAAGGAAAGTGATATGGGTGAAATTATTGAAGTTTTAAAGCCAGTGGCTTATCTTGCAACATGACACAAAATGGCCTGGAGGCCAAAGGTGATGAGGTCCCCAAGAACACTGTTCTTACCCGAGGGTCAGGGGTGAAGGCCTGAGTTAGGGCCGCACAAAGAGGAAAACTATATGAAGTTCAATAAAGAATGGTTTGTAAATCTGAGGTTCTCGTAAGGAAATAAGCAAAGTTAAGGAAAACACTTGGCAAAACGAGCTAAGCAGCCTACGGAGCTGATGGGCCCTCAGGCCCTTGTACACGGGCTTTCTCAAGAAGGATTCACATCTGCGTAACGTCTGTGATCGTTGACACAGCTTCTTCCATCAGAAGTGGTCATTTTGGCTGCTTTTCTTCTTCTTCTTCGTGTTTCCTGGAAAAGAAGATCAAACTTGGTGCTGGGCTGCTTGGTGCTCGTAGGTGACGCCACGCCGTTTCCAGGAGATAAATTGTTCTATAAACTTCTAGCTGCTCAGACCCCACATCAGTCCCTTCCCAAGAGAAAATCGTTGACCCATTTCCATTACAGCATATTTCAAAAACTAGTACAGAAATGCCCAAGACCCATGCATGTCAGTCCCCAGGGGTTCCGTATATGGAAAGGGGGAATTGATTTTTAACTTTTAGGAAAGACGTGCTCTTTAAATCAGCCTTTTGGGGGTGGAATTTGATTCTATTGGGTTGTCGGAAAAGTCACGATGCATTTTTGCAATGAAAAACGTAGAAAAAATACATCATGACTTTTCCGACAATCCAATATAAAGTTGAAGTCATGAGGAATAGGGAAAGTCGACAACATGGCTACCAGATGGGACAAGCAAACTTGCCTCACCCCCCATGACCCTCACCCCGGGCCCAGAAAGGAACTGGACAAAAAAGAGCCTCATCCTAGGTCTGGCACGCAGTGGAAATGATCCCAACAACTCTGCAGTGTTATTAAAACGCGTGCCTTACCCCTCCTACCCCGACTGCTGAGCTCTCTTACCTGAGGCTACATTTAATTTTCCCCACAACACTTTCCGTCCTTGGGCAGGGTGTAATCTTACTTTTTATGTTTATTGCTTATTGTCCTCTCGCCCCCCCCTCCCCCCCCCACTCCCCCTTGGAATGTGAGCTCTGGTAAGTGTGGGAATTATCCCACAATGCATCCCAAGACTGTAGAATTGTTTTGCACATGGTAGGTGCTCAATAATTGCTAAACGAATAAATAGATGAATAAAGAAGCCTGGACTTGTTGCAACATTTGCTATTTTTTTTCCACTTTTCCCCATGAAAATATTTTAGTGTCTCATGAGGAAAATCGTTAACCCCTATTGGTGCCCCAGGGGCAGCACACAACCCTGGATGGAGCCCTGGGCCGTGCTGAGGGCAAGAAAAGCACATGTCTGCACGGGGAGTGAGTTTCCATTAGCAGCTGGCCAGTCTCCAAGAAAAGCAACTCTCGCTCAGCTTAAGGCACAGGAGAACTATTATTCATATGTGTTTACAGAAACAGCTGTAAAGGAAGACAAGAGTCTACAGCGGGTGCAGAGCCACGCGCTGGCTGTCATGCCAGGCGGCTACTGGGTTGTCACCGACAGAGGCAGGAGCTCAGAATAAGGGCTCAGTCATTATGCACTTAGCTTTGTTTTGCTTTGTTTTTTTTCCATCCTGCGTACGTGAGTGTGAGTGTGTGAGTGTGTGCGTACTTGATTTATTTCAACCGACCCCAAAGCGAGCACGCATGGCGGGCAGCCTGGGAGAAAGTACAGCCACATTAAAATGGGGACCCCAAATTTTCCTTCTTTCTTCATGTTTTTTGTTCTGTTTAAACGCATGAACAAAAGGTTTTGGGTTTTAATTAAAACCACAGGAAGTGGTGGAAAAACCGTAGGCGTCTCTCCGCTCCCACCCAGCCCCCCACCCACAGCGTGAGGAAAGGAGACCTTCCTGGCTCCTGCCCCAGCTTCGGGGGACCTGCCCCCTCTGCCCCGTCACGCGGGGCACAGCCGAGCTGTGCTAACAGTTTGGAAGGACTTTAGGGCCGATTTAGCCCTTTTAAATTATAAATCTTTTGATTTAAATGTAAAGCCCAAAACCTGATGTTGTTGGCTATCCGTGTATTAATCTGATAATAGAGGCCCTACGGGTTGCGTATAAGAAACGAATAATTCACATGCGCAGGACGTCAGCATCGTCTCTGGCAGCTGATGCGTTGAACCTTCAGCGTCCTCTTCTGAAGGTCGGTGGGGACCGCAGTCCGCTCACCGATCACGGCTGAGCACACGGGAAGGGGGCGGGGCTGTGGACGCCCCTCATCCAGGAGCTCGACTCTGACCCCGGCACGTCAGTGGCCTATTCGGATCTCACCTGCTGGCGATGCAGGAATCTCGGGGTGTGTATCTGCCTCCATAGGAAGTGAGGGGTCACTGCACAGAAGTAGGGGACCACTGTCCTGTCCAAAACGCCTGAAGGGGTGCGGGGAGAGTGCCTGGCGCAGAGTGGGCGTGCCAGCATCTGGATGACACCCTGTTTCACTCCCATGCTTCTTGGATTAGATGGGGTGATGAGGCGCGAGGAATGGGAACTGTTCTTTAGTTTTCTAAGTCGCGATGAGTTTGATTCTGAGCCTGTATTCATCAAGATTGAGGAGAAACCCCGCCGCTCCCCAGGAGCCCAACCCCGAGGACCCGAGCATTGCAGGAATGGTGGCGGGGCCTCCAGTTCCTCTGGGACAAGTCACCAGGGCCCAGCGCCCAGCCCTGCCTGAGGCGCATGGAGGACAGAAGCTCCTGCTGGGGGTGCTGGTTTCTTCTGCGCAAAACCCGGCCCTGGCATCTCTCGGAGTCCCAGGAGGGTGGTGTGAGGGCTCGCGGGCGGGGAAATCACCCACCACTGTGTTCTTCTCAGCATCGTATGGGGTTGATCACCTGCCCTATATGAAAACCCCCATCCAGGAAGTCAGGAAAAACCCCCATCCTGCTCCTCAGTACGGGATGGGCCACCCACCCGACTGGACACCCCAAGTGGCCTTATGCAGAGTCACCGGGGACAGAGCAAAACACGCGTCCAGCTGAGTGTGCCACAGGAGGAATAAGATCACTGCTTTTTCACTACTTTGTTAATGGAAACTAAATGAAAACACCAAATAATTTCTCAATAATCTTTTTTCTATGGACACATATAATCAAGATATTTTCTGTATCAGCTATTTTGAAATGCCAAATCAAACCCTTTCAGAGGTCCATGCGTCGTCACTTACATTTCTAAGCCACAGGCTGATGAGGGGGGTTTCATCCTTCCTCAGATGCCACCTCTGAGAGACTCCAATTTAATTTTCCGGGAGGGAACAGGGAGCAGCGTCTCTCAAACAACCTCCCAGAAGGTTCTCATATGTGGTTTGTGCTGGAAACCACTGATCAGGAGAACGCAATGAGATGGAGGAACGCAGAGAGGACAATTCTCCTAGCTACCAGACCCAAACGTTTAACCAAAATGCCATGTGAACACGCTTTATGAACCCACTGTGTTATGCACACTGGCACAAGGAACTTCAAAGGGAATGACTGGCAGAGTTGTAAAAAGATTTGCTTCATTTGATATAGTAAAAAGAAATTTCCACCGCAGCTTCTTTAATAGCAGGCACCTGGGTAATTAGTAGCCGCTCTTAGCAGAGGTGAGACTGTGCCATGCTGGGAGGAAAGGTGGCTCAACGCCAGGGCCGCAGAGTTAAAGCTGTGAGGAACCAGGGAGGCAGATGAAGGGAGGTGGGATGGACGTCACTGGACACGGACAAGACAGACACCATCCAAGTCCAATGCCCCAGGATAAGCAGGGGGGAAGACATCAGTATTGGTCCGAAACCCAGGCAGAAAGAAACCCACGAAGCCTAATTGTGAATGGAAGCAGGAAAGGGATGCAGCAAAATAAAACGCAGCACGTTTCGGACATTATTAAACCTTCCGAGAAGCAGCGGGATTATTTTCAAATCTTCCAAGTTCTTTAGGCTGGAAAAATATCTCTAAGGTGTAGCTGGATAGCTCGGGTTCTGGTTTTAAATGAGACTGAATTTGTTATTAAAGAGAAGATCCTCCTGAAAAGCTGAGATGGAGGTAGGACAGGTAGGAACTGCTATGTACAATAGTTAAAATATGACCATATATATATATATGATTGCCACACAACTTTCCAGGGACCTAGTGACAGCAATGACAGGTAAAGTGCATCAGTGGCCTTTCCTGTCACTTCTCCTCCCCTCATCCACCCCCACCCCCTCCAGGGTCTCTCAAATGTCTGTTTCCTTCATAGGTCAAAGATGATAACATTTACATCCCCTTTTTTATGTTCTTGTTTTATCTTATAATTAAGTCTTCTGGGATTTTTGTGAGTTGAAAACCAAATGAGAGTATTTATGTTATGACTTTGTGCCTAGTGTCCCTCATGCCACCAAGTTGCAGGCCCCCAGGATCATCCTCGAAAGCTAATGAATCAAGAAATAGCTACCACTCAAAAGTAACCAGCAAGCTTCCATTTCCTCAGAGATGAAGAAGTACTTTCCTCTTCCCTTGCAAAAGTGGGCGGAATCACATTGCCTGATTTCAAGAGTACACAACAGCTATGGCAGTCACAACTGTGTGGCTGTATGGAGGGACAGATAGCAGATCAGTGGGACAGGATAGACACCCGGAAGTAGAGCCTCCTAAAGTGTACAGTCACTGTTTTACGAGGTGTCAAAGCAATTCAGCTGAGGAAAGAGAGCCCATTTAACCAACGGTGTGAGAGCAATTGGACATTCGTAGGAAAAAAATGAACCTCCATGTGGATCTCACATCATATACAAAACTTAACTCAAAATAAATCATGGACTCAAATGCAAACATAGAACTATAAAAATTTTAGGGAAAATATTGGAGAAAAGATTCAGGATCCAACACTCGGCAAATATTCTTAGACTTGACACCAAAAGCCCAATACATAAAAAAAAATTAAAAAGAAATAAAAAAAGAGAGATGTTTGACATAATCAAAATGAACAACTTTTCTCTGGGAAAGATGAAAAATGAGCTACAATTGGGAGAAAATGTAAAACAAATATCTGATATAGGACTGGTAAGTAGAATATATTATGAACTCTCAGAATTCAACAGTAAAAAACAGCAAACACCCCAATTAGAACATAAGCAAAAGACATGAAAAGACATTTCAGCAAAGAAGATATACAGATAGCGAAAATGTACATGAAAAGGTGTTCAACGCCATTAGCTGTTAGGGAAATGCAAAGTAAAACCAGAATGCGATACCATCACCCACTTATCAGTGCGGCTAAAATAAACGGTGACTCTAGCAAACGCTGGTGAAGACAGAGAAGCTGAGTCACTCAGACGTCACCAGTGAGAATATAAAATAGTACAGCCGCTCTGGAATTCAAAAACAAACAAACCCAAACACACAACTACGCATGATCCAACCACTGTACCCCTGAACTTTTACCCCAGAGAAATGGAAACTCACGTTCACACAAACCCTGTACACAAGCATGCAGCATCTTTATTATAATAGTAATAGCACAAAACAAGAAGCAAGGGGACAGCCTACGATAAGTCACTGGTTAACGAAACCACGGCACATCCGTACTATGAAATACCACTCAGCAATAAAAGACCGGATTGCTGACATACACAATGACTTGGATAAAAATCGAGGGCATTTTGTGAGTGAAAAGAGACCATCTCAAAAGATTGTACAATGTGTGATGCCATTTATATACCTTCCTCGAAATGACCAACTTATAAAAATGGAGAACAGGTTAGTGGCTGCCAGAGGTTAGAGATGACGGCGGGTGGTTTTGTCTAGAAAGAGGTGGCAGAAGAAACGTGTTGGAAGAGAGGTAATATTTCTGAGTCTTAATTGCTGCGATCCCTCAAATCTGCACATGTGATGAACGGTACAGAATCATATGCATGCATTGTGCCTGTGTTGGCTTCCTGGCTTTGCTATTCTACCGTGATCACCTAAGATGTGACCACTGGGGAGAATGGGTGAGGGTTCACAGGACCTCTCTGTGCTATCTGTACAATTTCCTGTGAATGCAGAACGACTTCACAACTCTAAAAACATTCAGTCACCAACAGAAAATGTTCTCATATATAACATCGGGGGGAAAGAGGAAGAAAGAATGGGGAGTTGCAGTACAGGTAAGCTATATAGTCTTCTCAGCACAGATAGGCACAACGTAACGTCTAAGGTGAATTGAGAAATGTAACTGTTATACGCGCATCAGATGTTGAGTCGCAGAGCTCACAGCCCAGAGCACGAAAAGGAGCAGCCTCTCGGAAGCTGGGCGGGAGGTGGAGTCAGGTGATCAGGCGGCTCGTTTCTCATTTTGAGTCCTTCTGTATTGCTTACTCTTCAACCTGTGTATGTGTCATGTAAACGTTTTACAAGAAACGCTATCACACAGCAGCAAACACTTTTCCATCAGCCGCGTCCTTGTTTCCTTCTCCTTCCCGTGGACATCCCAGAGGAGGTGATGGGAAGCTCTGACAGAGGCAGCCGAGCCTCCTAACCCCGTTGCTTCTGCAAACACGCTGAGTCCAGCTGTGGCGTTTGGACACTTATGACCATTTGATTTAACTGCCTCCCCGATTTCTCCAAATTCTCCGTATAGCTTTCAAATGAGGCCTTCTCTTCAAGTTTTCTCCACAGTCCCATGGGAACAAATTGTCACCTCGTGGAGACGCATTAGCCAGTTCGACCTCCCTTTCTGTTCAGTTGAAAGCTTCAGGACCACCTTCGCCACGGATTAAATTGTCCATACTTGTGTATGCTTTTCAGGTTTGTCCAGTCTTGGAGTAGTTAGCTGCACAATCTCCCAGCTGGTGACACTTTCCCTTGTCCAGTTCCACCATAATTAATTCATAGACAGGGGACACAAACAGCCCCAATTAGGTTGGCATGCCAGAGCAGTTCAGTGGCGGGCACCTACTCAATTACCGGGGGGGGGGGGGGGGCTGAGGAGCCCTGGCTGGCCAACCTAGAGATCATTTTCTCTTTCTGTTTGCACTAGTCTTCATAGTTTTGGTGAGAGAGTTGTGTGCTGTGTGAAGTCCAAATTTTCAAACACCTTAGTTATCCCAAACCCACAGCCTCAAAAGAGGAACAAAAGATGTTGATTTACTGAACTGAAAGGTACATGCAGACTGCATTCACATAACTGTAAAGGCAGCTTGAATTGGGAGTAAAATCTTGAAAAAAAAATCAAAGGTGAATATTGACTTGCTAACTTTGAGAATATAGAAATTTTCATAAATATGAGATGACCCACACGACATAAGGAAGCTGAACACTGAGTACAAGAAAAAAAAGTAAGAATATGAAATTTATTTAAATGCTTCCTTTCAGTTCAATAAAACACACAGAAGAAATAACTCTTAGAGAAACTCTGATACACATGTGTATCACTTAATTCTCACTTTTTTTTTGTATGTAACTTAAGTTTATTTTTCCTTTGCTATCTGCTGGCTGCATATTAATTTGCTTGGAATAGCCCATGAAACCATGAGCACTGTGAATATTTAATATATCTTATGGTAGTATACTAATATGAAAAAATATATTTTATTCATTTAAAATAGGTCAGCTAGCCTTTTCATTATTTTATTTAAGAATATCTGATATTCATGAAATTTTCTATATTCTCAAATGTGGTAAACCAATATTTAATTTAATTCCATCTTAACAGCTAATAAATACTGGCTTCAGGGTGTGTGCCTTTGAATTTTTTATTCTTCTCCCTGGAGCCCTCTTAGGTGAATGAGGTCTGGATGCTATGGGGTCCCTACCTTAGAAATTACATTTCTTAAGAAAGGTACCTGTATTGGGGTAAGTCCTTATAGATTTCCAGCTAAAACTGAGTGTTCCCCAGCAAAAGGCCATGGCCTGGACCCTTAAACTTGGCGCCATATCTTGACCTCAGAAAAAGTGAACGTGGGGCTTTAACCCTGCTGACGAGGGTATGTTTCTCCACCACCGGTGAGGTACTCACCAGCCTACAGGTCTTGGGGTAAGCTGTGTGGTTATCAAAATAAAGTAAAAATGGCGTGATTAAGGTTAATTTGCCATAAAAACATATCTCAGAAAAATGAAACAGCAGTTGTTAGGGCAGTCAGACCAGTTAAAGAAAACGCTAAATGACCCTGTCAACCTAAATATTGTTTATCATCATCATTACCAGTTACTCACTGCAGAGGTACTGACTTATTTTAATCCCCAATAACTGCCACTGATTTAGTTTTACTTACTTGTACATGTTGATTTTGGGCATCCAGCCATGACAATTTCATAGTGGTTTTGATTTCATGACTTCATGGCATTATTTTTTAATCGGTTGCCTCTAGGACTCTAAAGAGTAAATACTTTAATTCCCATAATACGAAAACATTGCTAAGTTTGCAGCAAGGAGAACCACCCCTCTCTGTCAGAGTGGAACTTGCCAGCTCTCTGTGAACATGAGACCCTCCCAAATCCCCATGCCTTCTCTTCAGGGTCACTGTGCTGCGTGGGGACCAGTTCCTTAGACCCCATCCATGGCTGCTCCAAACTTCAATTCTATAGTGGAGGACTCGTGATTACTAGAATTTTGAACTCACTCTCTCTCTTTTTAAAGTCAGAGACCATTAAAATGTTGCTGAAGGCTTGTTGGTTTCTAATACAAAAGAAAAAATATTCAGGATGAAGGAAAAGCATTCTGAATTTAAAAGTAAGAAGCTTAAATCTCTAAGCAAATAGCATTGACTCACCTTGACCTGCTCCTGTCCTCTGAATAGCACTAAGCACCTTGGGAATAATTCAACAGAAAAATCATGAAAGGAGGAAGAAGACAGATGGACAGAGGCCTCAAGATGAGGAACAACAGAGCAATGAGCTTCCTGGATGTGGTTTTCATTCTGGGGTGGGTGCTAGAGAGGCCTGCAACCCACCTGCTGATGTAGACTAACAGAACCAGGAGAAGGCTGCTTTCCCTGCTTTCCCTGCCCAGGGATTGTGGAAGGGGCAGCCCAGCAGAAATCTAGTAGAGAAATCAACCATCTGATGCCCATCAGGACAGAGGCAGCCCGATCATCGGCCATCAGATCAGCAAGGCCTCCCACCCCCACCCCACACACAGGGTCAAGGGCAGTGTTAGCAGAACCCAGCTGCCGACCCATAAGCTGCCCCAAACTCTGAGAAGCAGTGGCCCAATCTGCCCCAGGGTCAGGGTCAAGAGCCCAGTCGGAGGCCCGTCTCCCACACCCATACCAAGGGCATCAGTGGCCTCATTTGCTGGCCCCCGTTGCCTCAACTGGCCCCACATCCCCAGGCCCCCCACCCGGGGGCAGAGTGTCACCCAGGCTCAGAGCTTCCTCAGCCTCGCACCCCATCACATCAGCAGCCCGGGGACATCAGCAAGGTTTCTGGAGCGTCTGTGACACCAGGAGAATGAGTCTGACCAGAATACCATGGAAAGGGCTCTGCAAATAAAATTAGATTGTCACTGGAACTCCGCATCACAACCTGCCACTAAGTAGAGTGCAGGGAAAAAATAGATCTAATCGAATTAAGAGCCTCCTAACATAATATCTGAACTATTCAAGATGTTGAAAAATCACTCATGATACACAGAAACAGGGAAAACGCAACCTGAATCAGAAAAGAAATATCAGCTGACCCCAACACTGAGGGGAACAAATGCTGGAAGCGTCAAGGATCTTAAAGAAGGCATCACAAAATTGCTTGAATAAGCAATTACAAATTGTCTTGAAACAAATTAAAAACAAACAATTGCAGCAAATAAGTATAATTTTTAAAAAGGAACCATACATAGATTATTAAACTGAAAAATATAATAATGAAACTAAAAACTCACCAGGGTGGTTTAAACAGCACAGTGAAGCAGGCAAAGGACAGAATTATTGAATGGTAGGACCGATCACCTAGGTTCACGCAATCAGAACAGCAGAGAGAAAATCAACTGAGAAAAAAATTAACAGCCTCACGGCTAGTAGGGCAATACCAAAAAGTCTACCATTTGCATCATCAGAGTCTCCAAAGGAGGGGAAAAATATGTGGAACTGTAAATGCATTTGAATAAATAAGCATATAATTTTGGTGAATTATATAGAATATACAACAGTTGAAAACTTCTCAGATTTGGTAAAGCACATAAACTATAGATTCAAGAGGCTTAGTAAATCCCAAATAAGATAAACCCAAGGAATACAAAATACATGATAATTAAAGTTTTGAAATCTAAAGACAAAGAAAAAAATCTAAAAAACAATCAGAGGAAATGACACATTATCTATAAAGAAAGACCAATTTTAATGAGAGAGGGTTTCTCATTAAAATTCATGCAGGCCAGAAGTGTTCCATTTTACAAGCACTGAGAGAAAAGTACTGAGAACTGTGAATTCTATTAGAGAAATTATCCTCAGGAATGAGGGTAAAATGAATACATGCTCAGTTGAAGGAAAATTAAGGGAATGTGTCATTAGTAGCCTTACCCTTCAGTCCTGAGGTCAAGACACGGCACCAAGTTTAAGGGTCCATGCCACGGCCTTTTGCTGGGGAACACTCAGTTTTAGCTGGAAATCTACAAGGACTTACCCCAATACAGCTACCTTTCTTAAGAAAAGTAATTCCTGAGGTAGGGACCCCAGAGCACCCAGACCTCATTCACCTGAGAGGGCTCCAGGGAGGAGAAAGAAAAATCCAAGGGCACACACCCTGAAGCCACGGTTTATTCGCCCTTAAGATTGGATCAAGTTAAATAACGGTTTACCACATTGGAGAATATGGAAAACATCCTGAATATCAGATAGTCTTAAATAAAATAATGAAAAGGCTAGCTGACTTATTTTAAACCCAAAACCAAATAAATAAAATATTTCTATATGTTTGCCTCTCGTTTCCTTCAGCACCTAGGAGAGCACCTGAAATTAGGGACAGGTTCTGTGACTTTGGCTGTATTGATTTTCACAGTCAATTTGCACAAAGATTTAAATAGACTCTCTGTGGTTTGAACTATTTGATTTTGAGGTGACTTAAGAAAAGTCAGACACTAGACTGAGTGGAAACTGAGAGATTGCCCAAATCTAACACTTATACCAATCATTGTTGGGCAGAAGACTTTTGAGTCAGAAACACATGAATTTCAATCTTACCTCTACCTCTTAGTACATGTGCGATCTTGAATTGCTGAGGCTCTGTCAGCCTCAGCTGTTTCTATCTTTAAAATGGGGAAATGACACTACCATCTTCATTGTGTAAAATTAAATGACATTTAATAATATCTACTGATTTGATAGTGATTATCACCACATGATTCCATCATTTGAAATATTAGCTCTCTTCAAGTGCTGTAGCAATGTAAAATGCCATAATTGGATTTGTATTTGTATAGGTGATCATTTTTGAGCATGGTGTTAACGTTAGTCTCAGCATCTTCATATATTTTGTAGACACGCATGTGGTGTGTGGGTTTTTATGGGTTTTTAAAAACCTAGCAGCATCTATGTATTCCTGAAGGTAGCTGTTGTCCAAGTAGCACAGGTATCTCCGAAAAAGCTGATATGGATGTAGTAATACACCCTGTTCTTCACTGACTCACGGGACACATGTCCTTGAGGCAGCGATTGTCTCATACTGGATCTCCTCACCACCTGGCTCGATACCGCCACACAGCTGAGGGTCGACGCAATGTCCTTGCCATCATCCCAAGAACAGAAGTGTTTGTAGCATTGTGGGACTGGGCACTGGGCTGACCACTGCTACCCAGCCACTCTCCACAGCTGTGCGACCTCACCCGATGCTCTGGATTCGGGGATTCAAGATGGATAAAATCTGCTTGCCACTCTTACTTCACTAAGCAGGGCTTTTTCTCCTTTCTCCCCGTTGCCTAAGGGAACCCGCTGAGCAGAACTAATAGGCTGTCTGCAAGCAGCACTTTCCTATGAACAATCATGTCTTATCACTTATTCTCTAGTGGTTAGACTCAAGGAAGAAGAGGTCCCTGGATTAGACCAGTTCTCACTACTGAGCAGGTTAGAAACTAAGTCATCTAATCTTTTTATAGACTTCAAGAATTCCTTGGGATTTGACTGTAAGACTTTTTTTTTCCCCCTAGGACAAAAAAACTCATTCCCATCCTCCTAGGACAAACTTCTTTCTACGGGTTCCATTCATAAATTTGTCTCTCCAGTTGGTGTTTGAAGGGGTGTAGAGGGATATGCTTATTGGAATTTCTGGTCGTTTTAATAAAAGCTATGTGATGGTAACATCATGCTTGACAAATTACTGACACTTGAGATGACCCATTCATGCTCCTTGTAAATGGAAGCTCTAGCCTCCCGTCCTGCACACAGCACATGTGGTGTCTAGATGAAGGTAAGCTAACGCTTATGGCAGCCTGAAGTCCACATGGGTAAGGTTAGCACCCCATTCCCTCCTTTCTCCCTGCTATGAACGTTACAAAAAAAAAGAAAGAAATGTCTTGCATCTGAAGACAGCTATGGGATCATATGCGGTTTTTTGTGCACTGACCAACACGATATTGCGACATGTGGATGAGGATACGTACTTGGTCCCATTTGCACTGATCCGGAACGAAGCTGATCAGCATGGTCTTAGGACCTGAGCCAGTGCTGGGACCGACCAGCACGCGGGACTCCTGCAGGGCTGCTGCTCTAGCACTGGGTCTGCTTCCTCCTCAAGCAGGGACTACACTTAGGGCACAGACTGTCCTGAGCCATGACCTTCTAGCTTGCAGGTCCAGAGCCTGTGGCCAAGCCTGGTGGCAGAGCTGGCGCAGGGCAGCGTTGTTCTGTAAAGCAGCTGCACAGGGGAGGCCCTGCAGTGTCTGCAGGTGAGGGCAGGCAGCTGCCCAGTGGACAGGGATGGGGAGCTGTTTTCTAACTCAAGCACTCCAGAAGAGTTTGGGTGTTGAAGAGTCTCAGGCCTGCCCCACTCAAGTGTCACCAACCTATCCCAGGTGTCAGGAGCCCAGGCTTCTCTTCCGGATAGAACTGGAAACGTAGCACCTTCAGTCCGTGGGCACCTCTGCCACATTCTAGCACATCCTAGTGAGACCCTGGAATTCACCCTGCGCCTCCTGCAGCTGCTGGAGATGGGATCTCCCTGAACGCTGCCGTGGAGGCTCCTGGCTGTTGTAGAATGTCTGAGCGGGACTGGGCTCCTTTGCGCCCCTCGTCTGTGTTTCTCGAGCCTCCCAAAGTCGGTCTGTCCCAGTCCTTCCTCTTGTAGTCGCCAGTGAGCCCGCGCACACAGGAACCACGGCTCCCACATAGCCAAGCGTCTTCCCCTCTCTTTAGCCTGACTTCCGACAGCAGCACCCTTGGAAGAAGCCGTGCTGTACCATCACAGTGGGTACCACTGCCCGCTTAGGACCACCAGCAGCTTCTTCATTGCTCCTGGACCCTAGAGCCTCCCAGACCCACAATCTGCCTCTCAAGCCTGCTCTTCAGGGGTACACATGGTTTTAGCCTGGGCTCCCCAGAAACCAGAGCCAGCTCAAAGACTTCCTTGCTCCTACGACTTCTTTAGGGGCTGCAATCACAGGGAACAGGAGAGAGGGAGGACGGCGGTGAGGCGAGGCAGGAACAAGGTAGCAGAAGTGTGCTGTCCCGGCTGGGCCTGCTCGGTGTGGTCACCACTGATGCAGGCTCGCTGGACGTGGCCTGAGGAGACACACGCAGGGCCTCCTTCCAGCTGTCCATCTGGGGTAAGACGGGAAGAGATTCTGACCGCTGGCCTTATTGTCTATGACATCAATTCCCTGGCACTTCTTGGCTACGTGTGCGTTGGTGGCCCCACGTGACATCTCGTGCCTCTGTGTCAACAGAGAATCCCAGAAGTAGGAGGCTCGAGGTGTGAGCGTGTGCAGGTGTCTGCTGATGCTCGCAGGAAGGCCAGAGGCCACTCAGGGCTGCTTGCGGCGTGAGGTCTCACTGAAGCTGAACCGGGGTGTGGAAGGAGCCGTCTGCCAGGCAGCCATGGCCTGGCTGTCTGTCTGCACGAGGCTTAGCCCTGGTCCTGGCCCTGAGCAGGTGCCGGTCTTGTCTTTGTGAAGTCCACTAGTGGGTAGCTGATCACGGGAATATGAGATGAGTGGCTGATTCTTCATTTTAAGGGAATTCCCCCTGGTTTTATTTTGCTATCGTACACGATGGCTGAGCTCGGGCCCCACACTTCATTGCAGTTGTTAGAAATGGTGGGTGATCCTAGGAACCCGGGGATGTGCTTCCTGCCGATCGAGCTTTCTCATCAAGAAAGCGTGCGGGTTGCTTGTGTGTTTGGCACGAGAGAGAAAGGCCACCCTTTGTATTGCAGTGGCTGGTAATCTAATTTGCCAGGCCAAAGAAGAGTGTCTGTGAGCTAATTCTCAATCTACTACAGGACTGAGATGAAGACCAAATCATCTTAGAGGATCTAATAATCTCGTTGTGATCGATCCCTTTCTTAGGCAGTATCCTTTGGTGGAGACTTTTCAGATAAGTAAAGAAAATTAGGTTGAAAGCGAAATGCGTCTTTCTACAATGCGGCCTGTGCCCGCCTGCCCGCCTGCTGACTGGGGACAGCTGGACACCCTCTCCTGGGGGCAGCGGGGGCCACGCAGGGCAGTTACTGTACTTGGGCAGAGCCCGCCGCTTTGCGGCTCACTGAAAAAAAAATGCTGTGGTTTCTCCCACTGACGCCTGAAATAAAATAATCTATGATGCATGAACAAGTCTAAATGAAATAATAATATCCTTAGCAGTGAAAAACGGATTGGCAATACAGTAATTGAGCAGATGTATTGCCGTCTCCTTGAGCTAGCCTGCCGAAACAGCCGGCTATTTTATTTAATCTCATATCAGAGGAATTACTGGCTGGTAATCCATTGTTAAACATCATTTAGAATGATGGATGAAAACGTCAGCTTTTCCAACATAATCAATTCATATCTCATTAGCACATATTATTTATGATTCTCATAATGGGACCTGCAGGGGTCTCCAGGGGGAGATGGAGACCTCAGCTGTTGTCGAAATGAGATGAGATATACTGTAGCTTATGAGTTAATAACCGCATATAAAAAATACTCCCCCACAGTATTGATTGTTCTCACATTTCACACACGGATTGGCGACTGCGCTGCCCTGTGCTGGGCGCGGCTGTGCAGTTTGTCTCCGGCACCTGTGCTTTTCAGGGCTCACAATTCAGCTCGAAATCGTTTCAAAATAATAATTGAGCTCAGAATATTTTTAAAATGACAAAGTAATCTGGGGGAAGTTTCCCCCATGCTAGGCAAGCAGGCCCTTGAATGTCAAGTACCAGAAGTGCTTGGCGGCCGCGCGGCAGCCGAGGAGGCAGGGGCCTGCGTCCCCCTCCCTACCTATGAAGATAAATCGGCATATTTCTTCAGCTCCGGCCCAGTTGCTTTTTAAGGATACCCTGTCCCGTGTGCCGCCTCCAAGACCAATGAAAAGCCAGCCTTGATTCATGGACTTCATGCTGCCGCTGGGGCGGCAGGAACCGTGTCATGGAGTCAACCGCTGCCCCAATTAAAGTCCATTTGAGAATCATTTTATGCTTCAGCTCATAAACATCAATAAGGGAAAATGAGTAATAAATGACTGTCTAGAGTACAAAGGACCAGCTCATATTTCAGATGAAAATGAAGACAAAATGTAGCTTTTATTTGCCTGTGGAATTCCCATTAACTGCATCACTGACAAGAGAGGGCTGGATCAATAGCTGGCCGGCCGCAGAAAACCGTTTCTGGCTGTTCAGCAGGCAGGAAAAAAGGAAAGCTGTCATATTGTGATCTTTATCAGGTAATCTTCATTACAGCAGACCAATGATATATGTATATGCCGGGCAGCTGGGGGCACTTCTAATTCTGATCCTATTTGTGGTTTCAGTGTCGACCGATCACAAATTATTTGTTTACGGTGATGAAAAAGCCTCAATGTTCATTCCTTTTATTCTTTTTATAGGTAATCCATATCTGGGAACTTTCTCTCAAGACCGTTTTATTCACCCAGGATTTTTAAGAAAGTATTATATCAAACGTTACCTTCCTGCTCCCTCTGAGTAAAGGAGGACCTGCCAGGATGTGCTGGGCTTGACAGCGCAATTTGTAAGCTCCTTCTCCAAGTTCTTGATTTTGCTTTCTCTGTGAGCTGCCCTTCTCTCTTTAATTGAACAGAAAGGGCTGCTCTCCAAGAGGAACAGAAATGAATGCTTCGTATGACCTGCAAATACAGCAAAGCTGGTTTCTTTTGCATTCTGAGTGCCTGCGACGAAAACAGAAAAAGAAAAATAGAAAATACATTGTATTAAGTGAGAAATAGGGTCAGCCATTTCAGGAGGAGCCCTGTTACTCGAGAGCCATGTTAACGTGAAGGAATCCCACGTTGTTTATGAAAATCGGTTTCATTACATGCATCCCAGGAAGCACCCCACAGGGAAATGAGGTGCAGACGGAAGAAGGTGGGGAGGAGAGGCCAGACATTCCTTGGGAAAGACAAAATGGAAGGTGCAAACAGCATTATTAACAGTCACCTGGGAAGCAATTCTAAAGTTTCCCATTTGCTGAAAACCTTTGATCCTGATGGAACCCGATGCACTTTTCAAATATCATTACATCCCAAAGAATCTTTACAAGGGCAATTAAATTGGATGGCCACCCGTTTAAATTTCTTACCAGCTTTGATTTTATGAATTGAACTGGGCAATCTATCAGGCCCTGTAGAGCCATCTGAAGGCGGTTTGCGTGTCTGAAGTTGTACTACCTGAGATTATGTCTGTTCGGTATAAAATGCATTTTATACACATATCTCCTCTCTTCTTTTTTTTTTACCATCAATGGTCAAATTTCATCTTACTGAACTAACATAAATTTGATATGACTGTCAAATTTCTTCTGCGATGTGAAATGTATTCACTTCCTTCTGAAAGTGAAGCTGAAGTAGATAAGGTGGTAGCTTGAAATGTAATTTGTGTAAGAAACACGGTACATGGTCTTTGAAATTATTTAGTTACATGATATTTGCCAATGAAGAACCCTATCAAGGAATCTCTAGAAGGTTTTGTTCTTTTTGTGCCCAGCAGCTCTGGCTACCAATCCTTTCCATGTTTCAGATATTAGTAACGTAAGGATGGTGGGAGATGTCATGTCTGCATACAGTGTCACTTCCTCTTCATTCTCAGGGAAGAGGTTCAGTAATTAAAAAGGGAAACTTAATCAATTTTCAAATGGAGTATCAGGAATCTCAGAAGACCCACAAGAATGACTTTTATGGCTTTTCTTGGCTTATTTTTTAGGAAGAGGGATCACTAAGTGAAGTTTCTTGCAATCAGACCCCCTATCCCATCATCCATATGAATCATTTCAGAAGCTCAAGAGAATTACATTCGCAACTAGACCTGAACAGCCAAAGGGACAGGTGGACTTTAAAGGGTCTCTTACTCTTCACCATTCATGCATTCACCCCTCACTCATAACATAAGTGAATAAATCTAATCACCACTATGAGATTCAAATTGGGTCTTGGAGAATACACATGGCCTGTTGCCTACCTCATTGTTTTTAACAAAGAGACTTTTCAAATAGCTTAATATTCAACAAATAGAACATTTGATTGTGAAACCAAAGACAAAAAGCAGCTAAGGATGCTCGCACACTGCTAGTGCGAGACGGGGCATGGCGCAGCTACTTTGAAAACAGCTTGGCCGTTTCTCAAAACATTGGGTTGTCAGAAAAGTCATGATGCATTTTTGCAACGAAAAGCATAGAAAAAATACATCGTGACATTTCCAACGACCCAATAGTAACAGCAGAACCACCACATGACCCAGCATTTTCCCTTCTAGGTATGTTCTCAAGAGAAACTAAACAGCTGTATACTCAAAACGTTGTTCATTCATGTTCATGGCAGGTTATCCATGGCAGCCACAAAGTGAAAATGACCCAAATTTCCACCAACAATGAACAGATGAACCAGCTGTGGTCCATCCACACAGTGGGATATGATTCAGCAGCAAAAAGGAGTGGAGCCCTGACACCCGCTACAATGTGGATGGACCCTGAAAACACGGCACTCTGCAGGGCAAGCCAGGCAAAGGGGCCACGTACTATATGGTTTCATTCACATGCAATGTCCACAACAGGAAAATCATGAAGACAGAGGGTACATTAGTGATTGTCAGCAGCAAGAGGGACGGGAAAGTGGGGAGTGACTGGTAACAGGTAATGTGGGTTCTTGGGAGGATGATTGGAAATGTTCTGGAATTAGCAGGAATGGCTGCACAACTGTGGGCGGGTGCTGGCAACCACTGACCTGTACACTTTATGGGTAAATTTTATGGTGTGTGAACCATATCTCAATACAGCTATAAGTAAAACTAAGGACAAAATAGGACCCTTGAATGTCACAGACAGGTGTAATATCAATGAGGCTTGGTATCTTCTAGGGCAGGGGAAGTGTCTTGAGCATTTTCTATCTTAGCACTACAGACTATATGGAAGATGTTTCTGTAGTTCCCAATTCAAGATTCACAGGTAAATAACCAGTCAGCAGGTCAATGTGCCAGCCAACAGGTGATATCTGTGGAGCTCCCACTGAGTGCATGCGATTCAGGTGGGAATTAAGGTGCAGCACATGGCAGTGGCTGGCTATGACTCGGCTGTGTATTAGCACAGTGCAGAAAGCAGGTAGACCAAAGCCACCAACACACCACCCCTTCAGTGGTGGTGATGATGCAACTTCACGCAGATCCAAAGAAAACCTTTTTCAGGGGCTACTGTGCACACTCCCAGCAGGAAGCAAAAAAGAGAGGTTCGATATGCGAGGGCGTGAATGGAGGAACACACTTCCTAGAGCGACATCAAGCACAGGTGATAAAAATACTCTGCTGAGCCATTTACTTCTATTAGATTAACTTTCATTCATGTTATTTCAGTAAATGGGCACCTACTAGACATCTGCTCTATGCAGAGCCCAGTGCAGAACATTATGAGAAATAAGTATATTAAGGGACAGCCTGTAAGAGTTTATGATTTGGCCGAGAAGATCCATGATGTGTGTCAGTGCAGACAGCAGTCTCAGTTCTGGGCTGAAATGCTCCCTCATTGGTCTGCCAAGAGGATTTAGTGACTAAACTTCTGTGAGCACTAATTTTCTCATTATTTACGAAGTGGAGCTAGTGTTATCTATCTTGCTTTCCCTGCAGAATCAGTCTCATGGTCAAGTGAGATAATGCATAAGGATTCATTTTATTGGAGAAACAAAATATGCAGTCAGAGGAATTTTCTGTGGGTTCCAGTGACACAATAGCTTCCAGGAGGGTGATAAGAAATGGGATGTGTAACATGAAAAATGGTGAGATTTCTGTAGCTGAGGAAAATATTCTGTGTACAGAGGATGTGTCTTTGCTCTGACAAAATACCATAAATTAGGGGACTTTTAAACAGTAGCCTCACAGTTCTGGAGGCTGGAAGTCCAAGATCAAGGTGCCAGCAGATTCAGCATCTAGTGAGAGAGACCCCACTTCCTGAGTCACATTCAGTTCCTGTCTTGTTATGGGGCCTCTTTTGTAAGGAAACTAATCCCACTCATGAGTTCTCTGCCCTCATGACCCAAGCACTTCCCAAAGGCCCCGCCGCCTAATACCATCACTTTGTGGGTTAGGATTTCGGAACATGGATTTTGGGGGACACAGACATTGAGACCATCGCATAAAGGTGGGGATGTCATGAGCAAAATTAAAATTGCAGGAAGGCACACAATGTGTTTTCAGTGTATTAAGCAGCTTTTGCCGTGAAACGACCAAATTCAGTAGCATACAACTTAAACATTATCTTTATTCTCACTCATTAGACGGTCAGTTGGGGTGGCTCTTCATGAGTCCTGGACCTCATGGTTGGAAGTGTGTTTTAGGGGGCTGTGGCTGCTCAATGCATCCTTTTCATGCAAAGACAGAAGTTCAGGAAGGTGAGCCCAACTGTGGGGACATGTTTCTAATCATGACCTGTGCCATCTGTACCTGCCAATACCCAGTGACCCAATCAAGTCACATGATTGAGCCTAAAATACATTCTGCCACCAAGAGGCCAAAACAATCACGTGGACCCAAAATGCTATTATGGAGGCGTCAATAATTAGAAAGGATCATTCTATTCACCCCGACTGGCTTAGCTGGGGGAAGGTTAGTGTATGGAAGACTAAATGTGCTTTCAGGCAGGTGGCTTAAAAGTAGATACCAGAAGACATTTGTTTAGTGTCTGAATAAATAATGAAAACATGATTTGGTGAAAAGTGAGAGTCATTGGAGATTTACAGATAAAAGCTGGCTTTTGAGGATGGACCCATGGAAGCGGGCAGTTCCAGGTCCAGCTAGCACAGGTTTCCAGCTTCCCAGGCTGTCATATTCTCTGCCTACGCCACGCAGACCACAGGTTGGTCATTCTTACCTCACTCAGCAGCAAGGTACATGAACCTTTCTGCTCAATGGTCAGCTGGTTCACCTTCAGCCTCTGGAACCACCTGTGTTCCTTGTCTCATGGTCTCCTCCACCTCGAAGCCTCCGTCAAATGTGCCAACTTCTCCTGCTGTATCTCTTCTTCTCTGTCTCTACTTTCAAGGGTGTGTGTGGTTCCACTGGGCCCACCCACATAACCTAGACAGACCTGAAGGCAAGAAAGTGGGGTTACAATGAAAGATGACCAATATCGCCAAGCCACAGACAGTGAAGTGACAAAGTAATGAGAGATGACGGTAGAACTATTTAGCTTTTCCTGAAACAGGAACCACAACAGTGCAAATGTTGGCCTTTTCTTCAGTTAGTTTTAGGGATCATATTGTGGCTCCCCAAGAATGGGGAGTCTGGACCCAAGTTGACTAAAATTTAAATTGGATGCAAACAAAAAACTCCAATTTGAAAATGAAGATTTAATGCTGCATTACAGCATAAAATAACTTTATAAGAGTATGTTGTACAATGATACTGGACCTTATGAAATAATAAAGCAATAAATTTGTCCACATCTGGATTTAGAAATAGGAATGACAAGATTTATTGCGTGCCTTGTGACAACTTTAACCTCAATACTAAAACAAGAATATGTTTGTAGATAGAGATAGGTATCTAGATATAAATATATTGATATATTGAGATATGCATGTAGATATATAGAAATATAGACATAGCTGTAGAAGATAGATAGATAGATAGATGACAGATAAATAGAGTTAGAGATAGAAATACAGATACAGATAAAAATGTAGATACATAGATATGGATCTATAGATGCATAGAATGTACGTGGGTTGTCTTGGATTCTATGTCTTGGATCAAATGAAAATATGACAGAAGTATTTTTATCCCACTTGGGATGTTTAAAATACTAGAAAATTACAAGAAACAGGGAGTAGATAAAATGGTTCAAAATGGTGATTTAACAAAGGTACCATCAATATGAACTTCAAATGGAAACACATTTCGGTGAAGCCCAAAGTGAATGTAGCTAGGGTCTTACATCCTATGTTATTATTTAACAGACTAGCTATTATGTCTGAGGAGATCTCCCTTCCATTTGCTCCTATACGCTGTATGACCCAGTGAAGGGTCCGGGTCATTGTATTTTTTTTTATCACACCACTACATAGAAGAAAGGAAATGCTCATTTTCTCTGCTAAAAAAGCCCTTTGTAGGTAGAGCCAACAAAAGGGAGCACCTTGTTGATTGACTAACGCACCCCCAGGAGACGCCCAGGAGGGGGTGGGGACCAGTGCTGTCACTGATTTGAAGAGGCAGCCATGTTTTCTTTACTTATCTGGATGCAGCAAAGCCAACGAGACTCCATCCACCAGGGAAATAAGTGGGCACATGCCATTTTAATTCTGGAGAGCATTTAACTTAGAATAGTCAGTAATCATCACACTTTTTGTTTAGGAGAAGGCTCCCAGTTCCTAAACAGGTTTCCAGTAGTGAGCACCAAAATGGGTAATGTGAGCTTTGTTCCCAGGCGTTGACCACAAGACAGTCATCAACGTAGCAGAAACAGTGAGATGGACTCTCAAGGGTTCACTCAGAGGGAATGGCGCCATGTTTAAGAGACTCATTACCAGGAGAGTAAACAAAGCTTGTCCAAGTTATTCTAGTAATTCCGGTGTAAAGAAGAATGGGTCTCATAGAAGCATTGGAATTTAGATCTCCAGCACAGTCACACAAAGACCAGTGCCTGTGTTCAGGGCCAGAGGTTTCTAAGGGGAAGGGCACCTGGACCAAAGTCCTAAAGGTTGTGAGAGGTGTGAGCACACATTCCACGCTGCTGAGAGAGTGAGAAAATAGTATTCTTATCACCGTCCAGTTAGAGCCTAACCCTTTGGTTTTCAAGAGATTAACATAGTTTTCATAGTCATAAGGCATAAGAAACCTTATTAACTAATTATATACATATATATTTCCATCTGTTGCTATCACTCAAAATCACTCATAAATATATGAGTATTTTACTTATATAGAAATTTAAGGCATAACCCAGCTCTGGAAACAAAATAGGCACCCAATAAACATAGTTCTTGAACAAATGAGTATAAAAACAAAAGAATGGCTGCTTCTAAGAAAACACTCAAAATCCTTATATTCTCATATTCAGATAAACACAGAGGACCAGTGCAATGGTCGCGGCATTCAATACCATGAACGGTGATCACACACGTGTTATGTGCATGGCTCCATGCTCAGCCTGGGGCAACGCCTGCAGGGGGTTATGAAGAAGCAATAGATGAAACGGAACTTACATAGCCAGCATTTATTCTGGAAGGTGGTGTGGGACACTTAGCAGTGTCGCGCCATGCAGATGCACACCGTTCCCATCGTCATGGAAATTTCTATAGGAAGTTCTGACTTAGAGCTTCACCTTGGTACAGAGTGGTGTACACATAGGTCAGCAGTGGGGTGGCAAACATCCCTGCAGTGAAAAAAATAAAGGTTAACTTATTAAGTGGGACTGATATCCACATTGTTTAAATAGTCTGCAAGCTCCTATATGTCACAACTATCTAGGACCAGCCTTTGACCCAAAATGCAGCGATCCGAGGTGCTAAGAGTTGTTCCCATGGACTCTTTCAGGTGGAGGAAGCACTGGCCATACTCAGATGTCACAGCAAATGACAAATGAACTAAGGCCACTGACACTAGAGGAACACAAAATGAACATGGGAGGATACAATACTTAAATATTTCATGCATGCCTTCTTTCTAGTTCTTCAGCACAGGCGCTGAGCTTACCTGTAGCTGACCCAGGAGCAAAGAGCTAGAAACAGCACCTGCTCTCCCAGTTGGTCTGCTCACAGGCTCTGTGCTGGTCACAGCGACTCTGGCCTGGTAGGAGCACCTACCCAGGCTCTCCCTGGCCCTTTGCATCACAGGTGCCCACTGCCCCACTGGCCTCAGTTCTGGAATCCAACTACCTGTTCCTTGAGCCATATATTGAAGTATATTTATATAGGCACCAAAGACTGTCTGGCTCCAAAGAGTCTATTTTGCTCCCTTCTTCCTAGAAGTCAGATTACTAGGTGATGTTGGTTGTGGGATGTAAGCTAAGAGACAACACTAAATTCAATCTAGATGCACAAAATATTGACATGTGCCTTCACCAGGGCTCAAAATCCCTAATTATTGATTGACTGTTTGCAATCAGAAACCCTGGTCTGCATAGAAAACCTGGTGTACTCCTAACATTTTTAGGGGTTCTGATGGTTTCAAGCCTACATTACATTACAAAAAAGGTAGGGCCATGTAGAGTGAAAACTTAGGGACCAGATAAATCTGAGAAAACTGGCATATGCAGGATAGACGTCACACTGCTGGACAGGTCCCTGTGGTAACAATGGGGTCCAAACTGCTCTCCCTGAAAAATGAGAATTGAGGTTAAACCTCAGGAGTCAACCAATAATAATTTCAGTCTCATGATATTCTTTGAATCAATGGAAGGAAAAATAAGTGAAATTCTAAGAAAACTATTGAATTTGAGGCTAACCATTCATTAGCTGGATGAGGTATCATTTTCCTAAAACTCTCAGCTAGTAAGTAAGGAAGCACACACACTCTAAGGAAATACTGTTGAGTATTGGAGTTTCTTGCCCATCATAAAAAGCATGTGACATCCCATCAATACCTAATTGTATTAGTTATTCTACAGGGGTTCCAGGAAAACTGATGGAGAGGACCGTTAGTATTGATCGGCGTCCTGAAATCTCCCTGTCCATTGTTTACTGAACTGGTCAATTATCATCGAATTTTTCATTTTGAGTTGAAATGGAAAATTAACAGAAATCAAGAAATTTTGTAAAACATGTTACTAATGAATTAAAGAGAGATGAGATTTCAGTGTCACATACACTGTGCACTCGTTGCTTATTTTTATGTGGACATAATTTTTTTTAATGAACGGATGTTACTATTACCATTTCAATCAAAATCATCTTCCTCCACCCCCCTTTTCTCAAATAAAATGAAATAAGAATGATGTTAATTTATCTGTTATCTTAAACTTATAATTGCTTCTCTCAATGTTAGAATATCAATTACCACTAAATGTTAATACCCTAAGTTTTATCTCTCTAATTTCATGAGCCAGAATTTAAAATACCTATTGACAAAATTTACATGTAATTGTTCCAAATATTTAAAAACGAAGTAACTTTTTTTAATAAAATGTATTATTGGTCTCAAAATAGAAAATCCACAAAATGAGTTATTTTTCAGGTAGATAACATGAAGTAATATCTCCTGTATGATAGATGCTAATGAAAGAAATGTAGCAAATTTAAAAATATGCATAACTCAGAAATGCCAAGATATACCAGAGAAGACATGGTGACAATCCAGAAATCGCAGTTCATACCGAAGCATCATGCGTGAGATTGACACACGTGTTGGGGTCTGGGGCAGCAAAGCTGTGGGCCATGCATGCAGGAAATCTCAGTGCTGTTTCCAGCCTGGTTGAAAGCACTGTGACAAATGCACATCAGAGGGGAATTCATATTTTGCAGATAACCTACAAAATAGTGGCCCAAAGGTGGATGATGATCAGTTCCAGGTACTGAATTTGCATCGACCATGGCTGGTCCCTTCAAGGGTTTCAAAAATAAATGTGCCCAGGGGTTTTCAGTGGCAGTAGAATTTGCTTTTGAGATCTCACATTTGAAAAACAAATCCGGGCTCTGCGATCAGTACGTAGTGGGGTGGGTGGGAGAGGGGAGTAACAGATGCCATCAGGCAATGAAAAGGCAGAGCCCACTTCATCACTGTGGCCAGAGGTCAGGAGAGGTTGCCTCTAGGAAGTACCAAGTACAGTAGGTCCTTCAGCTCCGCTCTGTGTTATTTATAGTGTGCAAGACGTCAAGTGCACGATTTGTAAATGAAATATCAGTCAAGAATCTTTCTATTGCCTAGGTAAATTCACCAATATCAAAGGAAGATGCGTGTGTCTTTTAATCTTAGAACTCTTCTTATTCTACCAGTGCTTTTTTTTTTTATCAACACTTACTTTTTTAAATCACTGCCTACTGTGGCCAAAAAGAATCAACAAAAAGAACAATCTTAATCGATTTTAAGGACTCCAATAGAGCTGTAATTTGCCTTATAAACCACGTCACTATGCCCCAAATTTACAGCAACATGTGATCTTTAAACATACTGTATATCACTTTCCTGATGGTCATGCAATTAAGGATCTGGACACAAGGAACAGACACAACCACAAACAGTTCTCAGAAGGGAATGCGGTGTGTCAGGGAAGACAGCAATAATTTAGAATTCAGGTCAACAAGATTTTAATGCTAAATACTTGTAAAGATTAAGCCCCCAAATGTCCTAATTCTGAATAGGATCTTTCCTCTGGTCAACAACACAGGTAGAAAAGAGGGAAGTAAAAACAGAAAACATAAGAAAAGACTAGTAAGGGAAAGAGAAAAAACTTTGCAGGTTTCATAAAATATGATTGTTTAAATGGTTTTATAAATAACCGATTTTAACAATACAATGTTAAATACCTACAAAACAAAATTCCAATCGTGACACTACTTGTTTAATTCTACTTCATCCAATATTTCTGTAATTTGAGGCATTACAGTCATTGACTGAAATTTTAGAATTTTATCCAGATACTGCATCATATGTGCAAAAAACTTAAATTCCATTTGTTAGTTTTATTACAAACATTGCTTCTATTTCTACTGAATTTACCCAGGGGCATCTTCTTGAAAGTGTAATTCAAAATATTTAATAAAGAAATTAAATTGCCCATAACTATCTTTATTTCCAACATGCTACTAATCTGAAAGGATTCTTATTCATGTATTAGATATATTATAATACTTATCAAAAATATGACGTATTTTTTTGTGGAATTATTTGATCATTATTTGTTTTTCTTAATTTTTGGCTCCATGAGTTCAGGAGCCATTTGTTTTTGTTTTATCCCTAGCTTCTACCTCAAGGGCTAGAAAAGGGTAGATAATTAAGACTCATTGACTAAATCAATGAATACATTAATTTTCACATCCTTTCTCCAAATATTTCAACTCTCATGTTGCCATGCACTTCTTCCTCCATATAACTGTATTATTATAATGAATTACATTATACAATATATTCTGTAATGTGTGTATATATATAATGTGTTATATATTGTGTGTATGTAAAGGTATATATATGCATATGGATTTGCATGGACATATGTATGTCCGTGTATATGTGTGCATATACTATGTATCAAATATATTCCATGTGAGTATGTACATGTATGTTATGGGCAGGTTTTTATATATATATGTGTGTGTATGTGTACATATAACCTATTATATATTGTACCTATATGTATACATAATATGTATTATTCTCACTATAGAAACATGACCAATTTTGATGTATATTTTGTTTATTTACTTACTTTCCACACTTAGTCTTTAAAAAATGTGCATTTGCAAAACACACATTTTTAGGTATAGGAGTAGTCATGTAGTAAAAAGATTACGAAAGTGTCAAGCATGGCAGTTCATAGCTATAATTGTGTTCTTTAGGCCACCCAGGATGGAAGCAATTCACGTGGACGTTGACAAATCCAAATGACTGCCCGCAGTGACCTCCATGGCCAAAAGGACAATACAAAGCTCCCCTGAAACTTGGAAAACGTGAAAGCCTGTTTTCTCTCAAAAGCACTGCATCAGTTACCTCCGCAGGTAAATGCAAACACCTGTGCCGACTGCTTAGCTCACCTAATTGGACCCAACAGGGGCAGACACCATGGCTGGAGTCACAACCACCTGAGCAAGGGCGCCCCAACACAGGGACCCTCCAAGCTGCCATGCCGGAGTCCCCAGTGCCTGAGCCCAGCGCCAAACTGCAGGTGACATCGTCACCTCCACTCTCCCTTCACAGTTACTGTACCTCCCCTGCGTGCCGGGAATGGCGTTAGGCACCAGGGATTAAAAAGCAAGAACAAAACCCACACCTGTTTCTAGATTTGCTCTAATTCTCCGGCACACTTAATCAGCCGCTTCTCTTTACAGTGAAAGAGCTTACAATTTTTATAGAGACCAACCCCATAAAAATTCACTTTAAGTTACCATCAAAATTATTTTGCCTAGTTAGAATTATTTTCTTAAACCCAATAAGGGAATTGAGGACTTAAAGTTTGTAAACGCATTTTTTTTATAACAGAAGCTGACTCAAAATTCTTTTATTTTTTTCTTCAAATTTAATTTATACTTCATATCATTTTAGCACTGAAAACATTGAAACATTCCACTGAGGTACAAATTATCGTTGATCCTCAAAAGAACCAAACCTTAGCCCGTTTTGACTGGAATTTATGTCTGGTTAAAATTTATGGCACCCAACATGTATTTTTGAAAGACATCGTGCATTCATGAAGAAATGTCTTTTTTTATGCGAGATCATTGAGACAGAGTAAAAATGTAAAGTATTCTAGAGATCAAAAGACTGAAGATACTGGAGCTCTGTGTCACTTTATTTCCACGCAGTGCTTTTTACTGTCATCAGGCTTGCTCCAAACAAGGCACGGTTTGAAGCATTTTGCTTTGAAAATTTTTTGTTTCTCCATTCTGTTTTTATCAAGACATTGAAAAACCTGATGGAAGTGTAGGAGAGAGAAGGAAGCAGACGAGAACAAGGAGACGACTGCAGTAAGGGGCTGAGGCGTTGGTCACCACCTGGGTCTCAGGTGGCTTAGAGGGCTGCTCCGAGATGGAGTGACATATTGGGGAGCTCTGCCACTGTCACATAGACCCGGGCCACATAGGTGCCTTATGTTGATTTCATCTTCTGACTAGTCAGTTTGCTTTAGGTGAAAAATAGTTCCCACTTAAATTTAACTATTTATAAGGGGCAATTGTAACTAACACTGAGAAAATATTTCTATGAAAGTAAATCAAAATATCCTTATAATATTGTGTTTAGGTGACTATTTTAATCATAGATGTCTTGTCCTCAATTATGTCTAAAGAGAATGTATCACACATTAGAGAAAAGCTCCTAGCTATATATTTTTTCAACTTATTTCATTAAGCATAGAACATATTTAACCAAAAGCATGCTTCTGTTTTAACAGGTAACATCAGCACTGCAGTTTAGGTAATAAAACTTCAGTTCTACTTGCAAGATGCAGTTTTAACTTTTTATGAACATAAATTATTTTTTATTCTTTCATATAGAAGTAGTTCCCTAAAAATATATATTATTCCTGTCAAGCACTAAAAAAGAGGTAGAGGATTTTCAAAATGCAAATTCAATATTACTGAAACTGTGTTGGTTATGCCTTCTTAGTCATCAGAATAACTAAACCTAAGTGCTGCTGTGTTTTTATTTCATTGGAACACCTACAAGTTACTTGAAACATAAAAATTAATCTGAGTAAAAGAAGAATGAAATTGTGATTTTTTAACAGTATCACAGTTAACTCATATTGCACGTTCATGTGAGTAATTAGAAATAAGTTTCCTAAGTTAAATCACGTTTTGATGATTGAATTTGTTTTAAAAAGTGCCATGGATTTAGCTCTGCAATATTTATGGGATTGTCCTATATGTACAAACGATGCTTTCTGAGCCAAGCAGACCTGATTTCTGCCGTCTCAGATGGGAGGCCCTGGCTCCAGGCTCCTACGCTGGTGTGATGCTGCCATCACATGGAGCAAAGCAGTACACAGCGTGTATTCACATGTTTTCAGGAGGAATGATTCCTTATGTAAAAGGTACATTTCAAATCCAAAGACACCCACACACATTTGCAGTACGTGGTTTGTCTTCCACGGAGAGAAGACAATCAGGGTGAGGCAGACATGTCCTTGTGTGTCGCAGCTGGTGAGAAAGGTGGCCTCTGAGTGGGTCAGGGCAGTCATTGTGTAGGCACATACATGTCAACATTTACCTGAATGAAAACAGCAGAAGCCAAAATTGAGAACATGCCGGTTGCTACTGAAATGGCACTAAAACAGATTTCTAGGAAAATTCCATCCACAGAGCCTACCCCCTACCGCATCAGGCAGAAACCAAGTTTAGAAGCTGTGAGTACAGATAGCAATAATATCCTTAATGAGGACAAGCATAAATTATTGTTTGCAATGTGAGATACACTTGGAAGATCATTGGAGTGATTTTCTCTATCATCCCCTGCCAGCTCCATCAAGAAGCTCTAGGCTTAAAACCCATTAAACTTAGGTCTTTGAATTCTGTCAGTGGTGCTGTAACCTTCTGTGTTTCCGGGCTGGTTACATTGTTCAAAACTCATTCATGACAGTAGATCGAGTGACTCCAATTACTCTGTTTACGTTCATGAAAAGAAAGATTTAAAAATAATTGTTAACAAAAATGGACAATAACTTATGCTATTATAAAGAAAAGATAACATAACCCTCTTTTCAAAAATTGTAATAGCACACATTTTAATACTAAAACTACTTTTTTTTCACAATTTGAAATTTAGTTCAGTATCAGGAATTTTATTCATTAACTCTAATTTAAACAATATGTGTTCTATTCTTTGTCATGACAGTTAAAAAATATATCAATTATTGATAATTTAGAATTAGGAGATTTTTAAGAAATAGGATGGATATAAATGGTATTAGGGTAGAAAAAATATCTTTCAGTGGTCACATAGACTTATGTAGAAATATATATATATATTAGTGTTAAAATCTATCTTCTTACATGTCTTCAATAAATGTTTAATTTTCAATTCTATGTGATATAGTAAGACATTAACATTGGTAGTCATATATCTATAAAATATTTTATCTTATATTTATATAAACTTCAACACTATTCCTAAAATTTACACAATAATAATGTTCACCATACATTAGTTGGATAATTATGTGTTCTATTTATTCTTACATAAAAATTATCGAACTATTTTGACAAATGGCATGTCTGGAAGTATATGATTAGGCACCAGGTAGTATAATTGTTTTTGCTGAAGTACAGCATTGGTTAATAAGAAAGTGAGCTCTTTCTCAAAGGTCACAGTGCCAATCAGGATGGGCAACAGAGTAAGCATTTTTCTGCAACAAGAAGGAGCTATAAATCAAAAACCTGTGATTGGTTCTGTCCTCCATTCTAAATTTCCTTTTTTCACGTGGATTTGAGTCAGCCCACCATGTTATTTTAATTTGGGTTTTTGTATGTAGTACATGCTCGTGTCAGGTAAATGCACTTGTCACAGCTGAATTCAGTGGATGGCAGCGACCTTTCATCTTCCCTGCAGACCTCTAGCTCACAGCAGGCAGAGCCAGGTTCGGGCCGGCCCTAACTGCAAGCCTTCATCCATCTTTAATGACAGCGTTATTATCATTATCATAACAATCATATATTATTATATATTATTGCTGAACGCCTGTTCTGTTTGCCTTTTCCCTTTAGAGCAATTTTTAGGCACTTCGCTGATGCTGGTGTGTGTGTAGGTTAAGGAAATGGTGATACCTGAATTTCTTATCATAAGACAAGTTGCACCCTCTCGGCTGCTCTAAACCTTGTTCTTCGGGAGGCGTCTACCTTGCACTGATTACTCAAGGGCCTGGCGCAGCCAGTCCCCTCGGTGGGCTCTGGGTGGTGTCTCTGGGGACAGGACCCTCATGCAGCTGAGCGCATGACTGGGCCAGTTTGTGCCAGTCACGTGACGATCTACAAATTTGTACCGCCAAGCAGCCAACAGGTTTGAAAACACAAATATAACGACAGTATCATGTAGATTCAAGAAAAGCGTTGGGTTGGTTTTGATCCGTCTAATTCTAATTTTTAGTAAAATGTGCAGCCTTCATATAGTAATTAGTATTAATAAGTGTGCAGCTACTTATATAATCATACCCCTGTGTATTTGTATGGAGTGTGCATATATTTGTATATTTATGTCTGCACTAGACGGATGTTTTGTTGTAGGTAACATTTCCTTGGTTTTTAAAGTAAAGACTAAAAAAAAACCTGTGATCAAAATGTGTTAAGTGCCTCGGGGATCAGAGATGTTTTTATAGTAATATACCCATCAATCATGGCTTAGGATAGATTCCAGTAATTATGCTAAAATGACTATTTTCTTTCTATTTACAAATTGAAACACTTAAAAATTTTTTCTATCAGTTTGAACTTCACTATTTGTGCATTTGGCTGCAATAACTAATTCTAAGACCCCTGCTATAGCGCGCACTGTTGTGAACGATCCATGCAACAAGACAGAGATTTTAATTGATAGCGATTAGTGAACTTTCCAAATCTGTAAAGCTTGAGCAGGCTTAAGCTTCCAATAAATGCCAGTGTCTATTTTTGTACTTCAGCCTCTATTTAACAGGAAGCCAAAAGCATCAGCCTGCAGCTGCCGCACACCCGGAAAGGGGCTTTTGTTCCCCCTACAGCGTAGTAGGAGGCCTTTGCTAGCAAGGTTTTGAGACCGCTGTTTACACTTTCTATTTGATATTCTTACAATAGGGAGGGAGAGTTGCGTCTCACAGAATGATGTCCTGATAGCTGTCAGGTCCTTGTCACTGGGGTTGGTGTCCAGAGGGACAGGCGGGGCCAGGAGGCACAGCGCGGGCCAGCATGCGGGAGCCCCGCCGCCTCCAGGGAGCCTGCCCGGGCAAGGAGCCGCTCGCAGCGAAGCCCTGGGTCCTGTTTTATAGTTCAAAGTGCGCATGCCCTGGGGTGTGACGTCCCCGCACTGGGAAGCAGCCACACATTTTTATAGCACCAATGAAAAGAACCTGTGATCCAAGTTTGTGAAGTGTATGAGAGATAAGAGGTGTTTTTCTAATAAAATTATTAGGAAAATTGCATATCCCTGTCCTTACATTTTTAGGAAGTCATTTCTCCTATTTTAAACCCATGTTCTCCAACTTGAAATAAAAATGTAAATAAAAAAATAACCCAGAATGAGATTCCTGATGAGAAGAGCAAGTTCACCTCACTGGCTCCGAAACGTGACCACAGGACCCCTGGATTTTCTATGATTGTGAATTTGAATGAAAATAGCCCTGGATTTGGAAAATCACAAGGAACGCTGGTGGACAGGAAGACAGTTCTGAGGACCAATTACTGATGTGCGTCTCCCCCTAACTCAGACCTGTTCCTTGCAGAAACAGAGGCGGCTTCTGAACCCCGCTTCTCGCTCTCGGGGGCGCTCACAGGCCTGACCTGCTCTCCCAACATGACCTGGGTCTGAATCCACTTAAAGAGGCAGCTGTAACATCCCTGTTTGGTCTGCAAACATGGGGAAGAGCCAAGAAAAAACGGGCAGAGTTACACATGCGAGCCCATTTGAAGCTGGGGTTCCCCTTAGGTTTAATCAGTTGTGCAAAGGATTCGGCGTTGGTGGAAATTCTGTGCCCATTACTCACTCTCTGCTTTGGGATCCCTGGATGGGCCCAGCACCTGCCCCATCTCTCCCTCCATGCTCTCTCCAGGTGTCACCCCTGTCCCCTGCATTCATGGCACAGCCCTGAGGACACACACCACAGGGGTTACAATCCGGCAGCTGCCTGCTGGCCAGGGACCTGGGATGGCCTGGGTGTTGCCAAGGGCACCCCAGAACCAGGGCAGTTAGTGAGGGAGTCTGCCAGCCTCCCCCACCCTGCTGCTGCTCCTCTGCTGGCAAAGCCTGGCTCCTGTGTTCCTGCCTTAATTCTACAATACCTGCACACTCACACCCACCCTTAAGATCTGACGATGGTCAGCAGTGATCCTAATACGTCACACTTCAGAACGTGTTTGCTTGGGTCAACCCTTCCTCACCTGCGGGCAGACTTCCCACAGTAGGACCCATACAGCCCAAATCCTGGTTGGTCCACCTGCTGCGTCTTAATCTGAATCCATCAGTCCACCCACAATCCCAGCTCAAGGCTTCCCATCTGATCACAGCCCCTTAATTGACTCTTCTTATGACCCTACACTGTTTTTGCTGTGAGTTCCCTTCGCCCAGCCTATTAGCCTCTTTATAGCTACATCTGACTTTCTGAGATAAAGGATATATAAGTGCTTTATAAACGCTACAGCACTCACTAGACGCAACAGATTCTTCACGCTGAGCATTGTAATCAACCACTTCAGTACTGTCCTAGATAACGCCCTGGGTTCCTGGGCCCGTTCGTTCGCCTTTGGTCCTGTTCTCTGAATCAATGCCCTAACCACCGGCCAGCATTTAGCAGCTCAGTTCCCTGTTCGCCATCCGGACCATATCGCGCTAAAACCTGCTGTTAAGTTCACGATGCACAGTGGCTCTCCAAGTCACCTCTTTGAAAATTCTCTAACTCCAAGAAGCATTACTAGTGTTCCAGCACTAAACCCTCTGTCCGGCACACAGTAGGTCTTTGCTGAATGTCAGTTCATGAGAACACTTTCCCTTCCCCCTGAGAGCACACTATGTCCACCCACTCTCACTCTGAACTGAAGGCTCGTCTACACCACCCAGAGGAGCAGGGTGCCATGCTGAGCATCTGAGATTATCCCAGCTCTGTGTTGAAGTAAATCTACGCCCCGATAGGTCACTCAGCCCTTTCATCAGCTTTGGTTGAAACATGATTGGTTTAATTTCCAAAGCTAATAAATTCATAAATACACTCTCTCCTTTGTAATTTCAGAGTAGATATCAACTTTCAATTTGAATAATGTCTTAACAGTTTTCTTAGTTTATTCTGAAGATCACTGAAGATTAATCCATTTTTATGTGGTAGGTACGATCATACAAGACCCCAGTTCAAAAAAAAATAACACTTGTAAAAACAAGCCTCGTGCCCTTTTCTCTGCTTCCCGAGAAAGCCATCAATTCCCCGAGCATGGAACTCGGGCGGTGCCGCCTCTCTCCTTTGTGCAATAAACTCTTCTCCCTGCTCGGAGCCTCCACCAGCATCCTCTCCGTGAAGCTCACCCGGCCATTTGATCCAATAAGGATTTCTCCTAATAACATACTAAAGCAGCCATCTAAGCCACCGTTTTTTCATCCAGTGTGTATCGTTGTCTTAATGGCTACTTAACTATTCTATGTTTAATAAAAGAGTGTAGGATTATCACCCAGGGCATGTTGGGTTTGAATTCTGGCTTTGTTATTTATTATCTGTATGAAGTTGAGTAAATAATTTAATCCCATCCAGTGCCCTCTCTAAATCCACAGTAATGGAGATTATGACTTCACAGTGTTGGGGAGAGATGAATCAATGTGACACAGAAGTACTTTAACACATAGTATGTTCCTTTTCCTTTTCTCAGGACGAACAAGTTGTGGTAATTTATTTCTCTTTGTGTCCATATCACCCAAACCCAGCACAGTGCTTGCACGGTGAGTAAATGTCTAGTGTAAATAATTATGAGCAGAATCCAAAGGCATTAACTTTTAGTAGTTATGTCAATTTAGATGCCTTTGACCAAATAATGAACTTACGAAGTGTTTAAGGAAAATACACACACAAAAAAAAACTTAATGCATATATAATGAGTAGAATAATATATTACCTAATATATTATTTCTTTCATTCAAATGAACTTTCAGAACCCCATGAGATTTATAGATAGGTGTTGACTTTCATAATAAAAACAAAAATAGCAAACATGTTATAAAAATATTCTACTTAGATTTCAGGAAACATAAAAATAAAATATCTTAAGATATATAATCATAGGGTAAAGTTTTGCTTGTGATTTTTTTTTAATCAAACCTAAAGTGGTAAAGGCCTTAAGTTGAATCTATTTTCTTAAGGAAGTTTAATACATGTATTCCTCCAAATTAATAGTGCCTCATAAACAACTATCAGTTGTAATCCCCATTTTAATGTCTGTATTTTAATACAACTTGGGTACTCTTCTAAGCTCCCATACTGAAGTTCTGAGCCCATTAGCATTACCGGTGACCCGCAGTCACCATCAAAGCAGCCAGCAAGGAGGTTCACTGTAGACAGAGCAGCCTGATGCACTTTTATCGAGATGATCATTTTGTATAAACGTGACACTTTAAAATAACTGACTCTTGAACTAGCAGACACAGCCTGCTTCGACGTAACATAACTGAGTTTGGGTGCAAACGGAGTCTGGTGCTCCCATGGGGAGCACACGGCCATCACAGCCCTTTCTGCATCTCCTGAGGTCACTGGGGTCATTTCTTTATATTCATTGCAACAGTGTTTTTATTATTATCATTATTATTATCATTATTATTATTATTATTATTATGCTTTTGCACAGTTATATAATTTTATCAGGTTATAGTCATGAAAAATCAGAGTTGGCAGGGACCTTTTAAATAAATGACCAATCCCCTCACTTTACAAACAAGAAAAGTGACGTCTAGTTCAGTTTAGCTGTCTTGCCTAAGAAAATCTGGCGCCGTTTGCCTATACACTTGAGGGCAGGGCGGTGGCAGCTCACCTCCATGGGACCTTAGGAGAGCATGTGTCATCCAACAGAAACATTTGAAGTCTAGGCCGAAGAATTTAAAGGGCAAATCAAATGCAGTTACACCAAGCTCTGGCAATGACACACAGTTTTGAGAAAACCAGATGTATCCGGCTTATG
>NW_017731427.1:1471897-1473439 GCF_001890085.2 Hipposideros armiger
GCGGGGGCTCCGGTGTGGGGCGCCGGCGGGGCTCGATGGCCCTGCGCGTTGAGGTTTAGAAGGTATGTTTTTGTGATCATTTGAGGATGTAATCCCTCGACATAAGAGAATTCTGTATAATCGCGTTGTGTTGCCACTATGACTAGGGTGACATGCGGTGCTTTCATGGTGGAGACGTGGACTTTGCACACTGTGCTCCCCCCGTGAACCTTCTCTGCGCGAAACCACGGAGAAGGTTAGACGGAAGGGAAAAGGTCACTCCAAATTAAAAACAAAAAAAACCCCAAAAACACAAAACGCTGAGTGCTTCTTCTGAAGGGGAAGGAAGAAGTGGCACTCCAGGGTGATTTAATGGTGTTTTTTGGCCATAGCAGCTTTACCTTTTAATTTTAAATGTCTTTACTTATTTTACTTTTTAGTTTCCTATGTTTTTATTCAGCTGTCCTGGAAAATGCTGGGACATTGGGTCTAGGCATAGGACAGTGGCGGATGGAGACATGACTTGCTCCTGTGCTGAGTCTTTCATGGGAGGCACCTGGAAATGGGGGGTTGCGGGGGAGGGTCCTTACCTGAGCAGAGCTCACGCCCAGCTTGAGAGCAGCTACCTGACCCCAGGAAGCTCCCTGGACCTCTCTGGACCTCATCCCCGCCTCTTGTCAAGTAAGGAGGCTGGTGCTATTTCCCTCCTCTGCTCTAAAACTGACTGACGAATTTTAGCCACAGCCTACAGTGTTCCTGGAGGAGTTAATGAAGGGAGTACAGGTCTGCGGCCCCACCAGGAGAGGTAAAAATAAATGGATGTGCACAGTGTAGCTCTGTGCCCTGTGGAAGAGGCTGCAGAAGATGGGCAGGTATCCTGGTGGGCAGAGCGTGCTAGGGACCTGGTTACCTGTGCCTCACACACCCGAGGGGCAACCAGGGGTGCAGAGACTAGTGGATAGGGAGCTGCCTCAGGCTAACGCAGGGGCTCTGTCTGCTGCCCAGGGTGGTCTCCCAGTCCTTTCAGCACACAGGAGCCCATGTCTGTCCAGCTCAGTACACCACCCTTGCACATATGCTAACGTGTGTGTACTGCGTCATTTGCAGGCAATCCTGGGGGCTGGAGGGTGAGGGCATGGCCCAGTGTCCATCGGGTCATCCAGCTGAACTCTGGCTCTCTGCTGGGGAGGGCGATTATCCTCATACTTGAGGATAATGTGTTCTAGTCCCCCCACCCCCACCCGGAGTTTTGCCGTCGGCGTTTTCAGTAACCCACGGTCAACCATGCTCTGAAAACATTAAATGGAAGCTTCCAGAAATAAACAATTCGTAAGTTTTAAATTGCAGCTGTTCTGAGTAACATGATGAACTCTCCAGCCATCTTACCCCATCCCGCCGTTATTAAGTAAAATAAAGGTGACTTGAACACGTGATGCCGTGACAGCCAATCTGACAACCCAGGTGCTACTAAGTGACTAACGGGGGATAGGGGGGGTGAGGGGATGGGGGGGCACCTACAGAGTGCAAATGTGGGACTTAACCTCAAGTCCACCAAGAAACTTC
>NW_017731427.1:1474129-1477181 GCF_001890085.2 Hipposideros armiger
AACACGTTAATTTAAAAACACCTCTAACAATTTCCCCACCTGACTTGGCACCGACATGGCCCATGGATTTCTCCCTCCCTTCTACATCTGTATGATTTGTCCTTTTTCCACATTTTGGGTCAGCCTGACCCGCGGAAGGGGCTTGGGAAATGGACCCCTCTCGTGTCCTGAGTGCTGCGGTCAGAGGACCAGTCTCCTCGGCCTGTACGGCGGCCACTGCCGCACACACAGCTGGGCTCAGCAGGGTCATTGCACATCGGGCTTTTCCACGGGGTTTCACAATTGCAGAAACACCGCTGGTAAAAAGTAAATAATAACAGCGTCATACGACCGGGAAGATGGAGTGAGCCTTCTGCTGCTTCCTAGTCCCTCCCAGCTGCGAGCGCCCACCTCGCGCCGCGCGACGTTCCCGCTGGGCTTACGGTGCACACCTGGCCGCTTCCTTTAGGCCTGGGCAGACTTGTTTCCTGCGTTTCTATCTAGGAGGTTAAAAGTGGGAGAACAACATTGATAAGCCTCCATCAACATGCGCATACAAATGTTACTGGGAAAATATCAGTGTGTGTGTGTGTGTGTGTGTGTGTGTGTGTGTGTGTTTCTCTTCATAAAAATCAGGACATACAAAAACAACTTTATATCTATAAATACAAATGTAACTTTTCCCTCTAAATGGGACATTATAATCTTAAAAAACCAAAGCTGGTATTTAGTGGCCCCTATTCAAGCATTTTTTTAATATAAAGAAAATATTATACTTTCTACCTCTTAAAATATACACATCAGCACCTTGGTCATACAGGTGTAAACTATCCTAAGTGATGCATCCGGTTTGGGAGGCTTTCCTTCTCTTACCTTGCGCCCAGTGCCCTCTAGTGGACGTTCCTTGCAATGCAGCTCGGGTCCCTGTCGCACAGGCGAGCGCGCACCAGCTCTGGGCGATAGAGCTTTGCCCTCTGCACACCTTTTCCTCTGATCTCTGTGTCTTCTGTGTATAGATGTTGCATTTGTCTTATTTTTTCTTACACGGAATAAATGCTTTGGATACCTATATAGAGAATATTGTCATTCTCAAAAACGATATCACAATTGTATTGAGGTCATCTTTTTAGCAAAAAGATTATCCTTGTATGTGACATACACTAAATTTAATGCACTACACCACGCTGGGGACAATATGAAAAGTGAAATCTAAGTTGACTTCTCAAGAGCTTCATTGATTTTTTTTTCTTTTTATGACCAAAGGAAAGCAATAACTACTGACAGGGGTATGGCACGCTACAAATGTGTCCCAAAATCTTACTGACTGTAACGTTCCTTTAAAATGTTACTTTTCTTCTCTGTAACTCATACAAAATGTTTTACAGAGACAATTTTTCAAGGAGGATAACAGAATTTCTCAGACTGCTGGGATTCTGTCCACTTTATTGCTGAGAGGAGAGTGGAGGAGATAAGATGGATGACTTCTAAGATTCAGGATCAGAGAAGGAGAAGAAAACACTAGAAAAGGTCCTTATTAAAATGATTGCGTGTGAAGATTTGCACACGGGGAGTTTAGGGGGCTCCTGGCTCAGAATGTATCTCAGTCAGTATTAGTACAGTGAACACATGAACCCATTCGATCTCTTAAAGTCCCGCTAAAGAGTGTGGGGCTCCATGACTCAGCGCTTTGTTGGGTCCTGAATGTTCCAAGGTTGTGCAGGCCCAGCCAGTGGAAGGAGGCACTCATGTGCACGGTTTGCATCCAGGTTCATGACCACTGTCAATGGGCACAATTTGGGTGTGACGACATGAAACAGGATTGGCTGGCACTGCACGTCACTCTGCAGTGCTGCGGCACGTTCACATCTGTGGGCTAATTACACGTGATCTCTCACCAACCCTGTGTCGTAGCAACTGTCGGTACCATTGCCTAGAAGACTGTGAGGTGTCCTCACCTGGGAGGTGAGGGAGCCACCTGAGGTCTTGTGATGTACAAGAGAATGGTGACATGCAGCAACAATAGTCTTTGGAGTTGGACCACNAGAGGGTACTTTAAGATAAATGGGGACCCTCTGGCACTGTAAGGTAAAGGTCTCACAGGTGTTTACCTGCTTGGCAATTGCAAAGCCATGAGGCTTGTTTGGGGGTCACTAAGGCTGGGTGACTCGAAAAACAACCGAAATCAAGAGATAAAAGCAGTGTGGCAAATTCCAAAGGAAGGAATCTGATAAAATTAAAGTGTAATAGACACTTCAAACTGTGTGATCTGACCTAATAAGTTATTAATAGGGAACCATTACTCCTCATACATTTTTTATTAGGAAGGCATTGCCTTTTTGTCAAGATTAGTGGATTATAAAATATTTGTGCTACACAATATAAATGACCCTACCTATTAATAAGTCTCTGGAAAGATATGCTTAAATTGAATTACATTAGGAAGAGAAGTGCCAACAGAAAATTAGGCATAATTAATGGGAGCACATAAATAAACCAGATGTGGGGGGAAAGGACATTCTTCACACTGATCATTTCCAGAATTAATTGCCGATACACCCCAATGACGTACCAACTATGACTGTTTGCATAAGGGCTGTTTCATAGAAGGTGAAACTCATGTAACTATGAATATGCACTATAATTTATAGCTGGAGGAGCACTGGCTGGATCTCATGCTTCTTCTAATCAGGGGCCATAATTTTTTAGAGCTAGAAGCTCCCACTGAAACGCAGTGTTGAGAGGAGGGCTCATTACGCTGTTCCGCTGGAGCGGAGCGCTGGTCCCCCGAGTTGATGGAGCTGCTCCTGCTGAGTTTGGAGAAGACCCCACAGACATCGTGTCGCCCTGGGTGCAAGGCCACATCGCTGTATTTCTCGCATGGGCCACAGCCAGCGCGCGCCTCCTGCAGTGACGCCACACAGGAAGCTGTTGGTCACATCTTATTCCCATAGTGGGTCATGGGAATGGAGTTCCACGCCCTGGACCCCCTCCACGTGCAAACGTACGTAAGGGTTCCCTGTGTCACAGACCCCGCCAGCTGCTGCTCCTCTGCTGGCAAATCCTGGCTCCTGCG
>NW_017731427.1:1481844-1494722 GCF_001890085.2 Hipposideros armiger
GTGGTATTCTCTTCTCTTCCAGCTCTTCTACTCAGTGTCTGCTCACCCCCCACTTTCTATCTCCAGCCTTCACGAGCTATTCGAAGCCCCTGATGTTTCCTCTTACTCGTCTTCCATGCCACCAGCTTGAGGTCACCCATCCCAACAACGTCCTTTCTCCCGTCGTGGACTTCCTGGTATCTGCCCAGAGTTGACAAGCCAGCTCAGGGGTCTGCCCCGGAAGCCCCTTTGGCTCCCTGACCCATCCCCCACCTGGGCTCCCCCGTGTAGCACTTTCACACTCAACTGAAATTTTACTTTCCATTAATGACCATCGTCCCCAAAGGACTCACCACTTTCTGTCCTCTGTGCCCTTGCCAAGTGTGGCTGTCCCAGACGTGCTCCAAAGCCACAGACGTCAGTGCACAGACTTCGTCCACACACCACAGCTTCCTTTGATACCACATCCTTCTCGATCTCCTAGCGCTTCTCTGAGGGCCTTCAATCGACATATCAGAAGAAGCCTCCCCAAACTGCCTCCATTTCCACACTCCAGCCCACCTTCCACACGTACCATTAAACTGCAACCTTTTACAAGAAAGGTTTAGGCACCTTCATGTCCCATCTCCTTGCCAACACCTGAAAATTATTTACTAAGAATATGGTGAAAGATATTTTATGAGTACCATGACAATCCTCAAACTTTTCCATGCAACACAATAACAGTCCATTTTCAGTCATCCACTCTGTGTGTGTGTGTGTGTGTGTGCGCTGTGTATATAATGTTTTCTTGTCTTACAGCTTAAAGTATAACTTCCTTCAAATACCACTAAGCAGTATCATTTTAAGGTTGCGTGGCCCCCTGTATAAGACTGCAAATTCAAACATTTATTTCTTGTTTCTTGGAGACTCTATATGTATGTGGACCTCGGGGTATGATAATTTCTATGCATACCTAAATTCCACTTTTGTGGTATTACATAATCCATTTAGTTTTAAAATTGTCTACTACCCTTGTAAATGTAGCAAAGGGTTTGTCTGTGTCTTTTAAGAGAACATTACGATTTATTTAGATGTAAGATATTCATCTTGCCTACAAACTCCGAACTTCCAACTTCACCTTCGCATTGAAATCTGGAAGCACCACAATAACTCAGTAATTCTGTCCCTCTCATATCAGAAGCACAGTCATTCACTTAGACATAAAAGAGTTTCTGACGAATATTTCCTTGCTCTTCAGAATTCCTGAGTCATGTCTTGTGTGGAATAATTTTTATAATATTTTGTGTTTATCGAGGGATGTTTTTTTCTTTCAAAGCTATGTTCAGAAAATTAAATTTTCAGCAAGCCATGTGCTGAGAGATAGCTCTTCAAACGTCGCTGCCATGCGCTACTCTTCCTTATTGTTCCATGGACCTTGGCGGTCCTCGGCCAGGCTATACGGTGATGTCGCATTGAGGAAATTCTTCTGTGTTTTTCTCTGCCAATGCTAGAGCTTCCCGACAAAGTTAGAGCCCAAGTACTACAAACGTTGGCTTAGAATGTGTAAATGCAGACCTGGAAGGTTCATATTCTTAACTGTTGAACTGATCTGATGGAATGATTTTTATTGTCAAGAAATAAGCTACCGCTTTTCACCTACAAGGTCTGTGCTAAAGCCAAGAAAGCATATGAAACAGCGTCCCTGTAACCGGAGGCCGTTCTCCCCTGAAACGTATATGTCGATGGGGCTCTGCTTGCCACAACCAAGGGGTGCTGGTGAGGCAGGGCGGCCGCGTGCCTCTGAGGATGTCAACACCGGTTTGATCTCCAGATGTGTGACCATTTCCTGCGTCAAAAGCAAAAGGCAAAATTAGCTCCCCAAACCAAGTAGCTTCTTGACTGTGTGCAAGTTAAAGTGACTTAAGCCTTCGACAGTTAAACATCAGTGTTAAACGCTTCTCTCTCAGGACATGTCCTCCTGCCTGCATGCTTCATTTATGGTCAATTTGGTAATTTGGGGCCAGTTCATCTTTTCTTAGCTGTTCCTACTTCTGTGTCTTGTTTATGCTAATTTCCTCATTCACTTTGATAGCACTTGCTAAAATCTTGCAGCCACTCATGGAGTAAAACTATTGTGTGAAACCTTATAATTTTCAACACTCATTACCTCCATTGTATAATGCTTACCCAGTGCTCACCGGCTTTATAAATTTCAACTGAGTGCTTTCTCTGTCTGCTCTTTAGTAGTGATTCTAAATACCATCATCATAATTTTGTAGCTGTGTTATTAATTATGACTTTAAAGCTTTACAATGAGTCCATTTCACTAGTTTTATTTTAGAATGGCTGTGTCCTCTGGTCACCCGTTTAGTAATTTGTGACATTGCACCTGAGTTTATGTGACTCATCACACAATGAGAAAAGTCAATTGTAGATCCCAAATTAGAACTCATGGAACAGATTTTCATATCATTCTTGCGTTGTTGATTCCCTAGAACTTCCTTGGTCGTATGTCCCTTACATATCAGTGTAATCAGCATCACCAGTGTCTGTATTAGATTCGCCATCCATCAGAGTCCTAATGAGAGGGGAAGCAACACCCGATTTGCTACCACGTGGCTAACTCCGGAGCCTTCATATACTTAATATATTCATATATTCAGTATAAAAAATATTTACATCAGACAGCAACAAAAACCATTCTTTCTCTAGCCCGTTGCTTTGACATGGCCATGACGAAATCCTCGCAGCTCAATATTGTGGAGTTGTTTTAAAACTCTGAGGAGGGGCCAGCAAGTGGCTCAGTTGGTTAAGAGCTCACTCAAGAGTGTGAGCTCTGAGCAACAGCAGTTCAATTCCTGGCCCGAGCTGAGCAGCCGCTGAGCTGCCAACAGGTGGCAGGATGGCTCAGCTAAATAAAAAAAAAAGGATAAAAACTCTGAAGAAAGAGATTCCAGACTCTCCTCTCATAAACTGCGTCAGCGTTCATTTTCAATGTCTTGTCCATGTTCCAACCTGGGACCTCACACTGTTGTCCAGAGACATTCTTCTTGCTCTGTCCCAAGAGCTGCCTTAAAGTTTTTTGAACATTAACTATTTTAATCCACCAAACTCTCCTTTCACTACCGGCAACACCACTTACTACACTGAACTTCATCGTCTTGTTTCTCATTGTGTAGATGTTTTCTCGAATGCGTGGAGGAAATGGGTTCCTCCTCTCTAGCGGTCAGCGTGTCAACGCAGAGTGGTTTTCCATTTTCCGGGAATTACTGGGAGAGTCTCATTGAGAGCCTTGTAGATTTTACTGTAAGGGACTTCGATGTGCTTGCAAGTGGCTATGACACTTTTGGTCTCATGTTCCCTGGGGGACTTTCTTTGTCTGAGTTATATAACCTAAATTTGGCAAGTTCACATGCGCACAATCAGTATCTGCACAGTTAATGAAGCAGGCAGGGCCCGAGCTAGAAAGAATCTCCTTTGTTTCTGTTTTCCAAATTTTAACTTATATTAATGATGGTTTCAATCAAGTATAAGTTATTAACATCGTTTGAGTTTTCTTTTGTTTGGGTTAGGGCCATATTATTCAATGAGTTTTTTTTTTCCCAAACAGCATTAAAGATCAGCTTCAAAATGTATGTCCCTCTGAAGATACTGCGATTCTATTCTCTGTTTTTTTTCTAAATTATTTAACCCTATTTCCTCTGAGAGGAAGCATTCTCACACATTGTTTTTAATTATTTTGATGAAAACAATTCAGGTTATCTGTACAGAAAATAGGATAAAGGACTAAGGCATAGCAGAAAACTCTCATGACATCCTAAGGACACATGTCCGAGTTTGAGTGTTCCAGCTGATCTTGCAATGAACTGAGGAATGTGTAGAGGTTTACTGTAGTCACCTCTTAAGTGATATTAAGAAAGTCAAGAGTCAGCTATATAACATTTTAGTAGTATGAGAGAAAACCTTTCTTCCAGGCAACAGGATGCTACCACAAACTAATTTTACTTCAATTTTCTTTCATCAGTAAAACAGTTGTACTGCTCAACATGGAAGTCATTTATGATGGGCCCTTTTACCTCGCTTGGGGACAGCACAATTCTTTTTTATTTTTTTAAAATTGTTGATGGGGGGGGAAAAAAAGCCTGTTATAACAATCCAACATTCATAAGTCCAAATAAAAAATGCTATTAAAATAATACACTGAAAAAGCATTCTCCTGCTAGTTACATAAAAACTGTTTTAAATAACATGTTGGATAAGTCAGAGAAAACTAGGCACTTTAATGTGATCTGAACAGCTTCTTGTCTGATTAGTTTTAATGGGATTGGATATGTTCTTAGACTCATCAATCACACTAAATCTATGTCAAGATCTATGTCTGAGATTCAGGAACTGGTGCACGCACATGAGTAGTCAAACACTTATCCTGTAAATGATTTCATTTTGCACACTGAAATTCATGTCGTAAATTTGTTGCATTGGAATTGTAACTTTACAAAAATGAGTTGATAATATCTCCCTTATAACAAAGACCTGCTTTACTTTCTTCATGAAGTTTTACTGCAGGGAGTGCTATGTAACTCTAAAAATAAGAGGAAGAAATAACATTAATACATATTTAATGTACCTTGTTAGATGATATTACTAGTTAGAGTTTGATATCTTTGATTTTGTTTCCGTTCATCATCTGGGGAATGACTTGACAGCTTCCATTTAATTAAATGCACATTTTAATCATTTCACCAGCCTCGATAGGCTATTTGTTTTCAAGTTAAATGAAACTTCTCCCTGGAGATTCCTATAACTGCCTCCATTGACCTTCTCTTGGGCTTTCAATCTTTGCTGTGTTTTGGAGACATGGCCCTATTAATTTGTACTTTATACAAGAGTTAGATTATTCTGTCCTTAATTATACGATGTCAGTTCCTGGCTCAGTGATCTGTAATTATGGAGGTCTTTCCTTCTGACCGGGTTCCATGTTGGTCCCCTTCCATCCTTGAGCATTGGCTTCTATTCTAGGAAATGCATATCTCCTTCCTTCAATGTCTGCTCCTTCAGGACACTTGCATGACTTCCTCCTAAACCCAGTAATTTAACGCCCTGAACTTACACCAAAACACAGGCCTGAGAACTTCTCATTTTTTTAGGTCAACCCACAGTATCATACTTGAGAGCTGAAAACTCACTTGGAAGTGATGTGCTCCTAAACTTCGTTTTATCCACAAAGGCACTGACGGTACACGCAGGGGAAGTCAGTGCCTGTTTTTTTATTCCATTTCACTTTCTTTTAGTAGGACTCAGGGACCTAATGCAATGGTGTTTTGTTTTGTTTTGATTTCAAATAATAACAAACCCAAATAACATTGCTTCTTTCTCTTTCAGTTCAAACTACAGTTTAAAAATTGGTTTATATGTAGAAACAGGGAGAAAAAAAACTCAACCATCATTTGCCTCTTAAACTTTCACACAAGATGTTGCTATAGGATAATTTTCCTGTATTCAGTGCTAAATGATATTGAAATGTTAATTTCCAAAAAAAATACCTTAAAATTTCATTTTTAATTTTGAGGATAATTTCACAAGTGTTCTCTTTCTATATAACTCAGGGAAAGAAAGAGGTTAAAATTGTTTTAATTCTCACAACACATTTCATAGCTAATTAATTTTACAGATATTTTAAGGAGGCATGTTTTGACTGCTTCACACAATGCACTTTTCTATTAAGTGTTGAAATTGTAAACACATTTGCTCACATAAAGAAAAGCACACAATGAAAGGCTTCAGAACACTTTTGAACTTTTTATTTTTAAATAAAAATCATTTTTTAATTTAAAATTGCATTTATATTTTTTTTACTTTTTCTCTTTATAAGTAATGTTTTTCTTAGGAAACTGTCACTGCTTAAGTAAAACAGAAAAATGTCTTAAAGTTATACGAAGAGTATACTGTTTTTTCCCTGGGATTGCAAGGTTTGTTATTGATCTTACTGTCTATCTATTTTTCAAATATGAAATCATATTATTACTATGTTTTAAAAATAAGTGTTTGTCTTTAAAATCAACTTTGATTTTAATCAGTTGATTACATGGAGGTTAGTCTACAAGGGAAAATGAATTTATTCAATATGCTGCATTAAATATACCTTTTACTCATTTCATTTTTATTTTCTCATTTCATTTCAAATTTATTTTTTTCTTTTTCCCAATTTTTGTATTTGAAGGAGTTTTATTGCTGTATTGAGGTGAACATATGTTCACCAAGTAAAGACATTGTTTAAGAATCCTGGACTGCCCGTTCACATGCGTGGTGATTCCAGAGGCTGTAAAAGTTTGACAATATTATCATTTTTCCTATACATCAATTTCTGTGGCAATTACATTGATTTTTTTTGTATAAAATTGTTTTCTAGAATATTCAGATGTTTCTTATTCACTAATGTTACCACTATTTTATTTTATTCATTACACACGCACTTCTCATGGAAAATGTAAGGTTATGCCTTCTTCTTTGCTTTTAAAGTGATTCTCAGGTGAGCACAAATGGGTGTTATGCTTCACACTAAACAGAATATCCTCAATTAATATAATACCCAAGTCCCCAGGGACTCCAGCTGGGAGGCACGACTTGCCCGTGTAGTTCTCAGAGGGCCTGTGAGATGCTCCGCAAGTGAGAAGCTAGAGGTTAAGTGACTCGGTCGCTTTTCCAAAACAGTCCTAGAACCAAGCTTTTCTCTGGACTGTTTTAAGAGTGATGTGTTTGTGGGAGAGTTCCCGCATGCCTGCACTTGCGCACACACGGAAACACGGACACAAAGGGAAGCACACCCCCATTTCCGTTTATCTCACATCTGATGAAAAAGCTGTGCCATGGAAAGATGAAATATTTTAATATTTATTTCAACATTAAAAATGTACATTTTATTGTCAGACTGGAGCAGTATTCCTTTGCAATCTCCTCCTTTCAAAGTTTTCCTTCCTTAGTTAAGCAAAGCCGATAGCCTTAGACAACGCCTGTTAGTGTTTTAAACTGTTACGACATTTGAACACATAAGAAAGTATTTTGTTTTCAGCTACTCCAAAGTGTTATAGGGTCAGAGTAAATAAAGATGTGTACAATTCATTCTATTGTATTTATGAATGTTGAATACCTACCAAACAACACGCAGTTAGCATGACTTCCATTTGCATTGGAAAATAGTCAAACAGCTATTTTTGTAATTATCACATAATTTAGGCTGCCTAATTCAGATACTATTTTCCTTCATATGTTTTGCTATTAAGGCAAATTAATCAACCATCTTTATCTATCTTCAAATACATGTCCATCCTTACCAGGTGACAGTGGCAAAAGTTCTGTGTCACTCTCTATCACACGGTAGTTATCTAGAAGGCCTCTGTTATTCTTTTAAGCATCCTGGCTCTTTTCAGCCATCAAGAGATGGCTATCCAGATGATTTACAAGATTTCTCCGAATTCCAAAATTCCATGTAGTCATGTTTCACACCGTCCTGGTGGGTTCCCAGCCATACAACCTCGTTTTAGGTGTTCCAATGTGACATGAATGAACAAAGGCTACGAGGCAGACCCAAAGTGCTTAGCAAAGAGGGAAAAGGTTCATGTTCCCTTTGAGAAGAGTTTATTTTTTTAAGCAAAAGGATAGAAAATCAAAAGACATTAATCTAGAGAGGGAGAGAGAAGAAGCTTAGAAAAGGCGGGACGAGCCGCCTGCCTCCTGCCCCCTGGGGCCTCCACACTTCCTCCTCAGGGACCCACAACGCTGCCCTGTGTCCGCCAACGCATTGCTTTGTTTTCTTGTTTTTATATGTCAGCTAGGTTGAGTGGGTTTCTGCACCTTGCAACCAACAAATTTTGATAAGAACAGGTGGAAAATATAAAAGGGACCATGACAATAATGAAAACGAAATGTTTATCGTGCTCCATGCATCTATATATAGTACCCTTTTAATCAAAGGCACGCTAACTGTCCCAATATTGGCAATGGTGTCCATTATTTTTGTATTTCCTGGAATTTAAGCAACAACTGAGTATAAACTATGCCATTAAATTAGTAATAGAATTTGTGGTGGGGAAATATTACAAGTCGTCCTTGACGCTAAGGCAAATCCAGGTTTCAGGTATCTTAAACATGTGAAAGTCTGTCTTAGAATGGAGAGACGGTCATTTTATGGCTTACTCTATTATAACAGATGAGAATTTTGAGAGCGTGAATGGCACCTCTTTCATTTCTTTATTCCTTGAAGTGACTTTCTATCTTTGAAGTAAACATTTTTAAATTGAATCATACCATTGGTAAGACTGTGCTGTCATTGGAGACTCTAAGCCTCCTGGTTTTGTGTTTTTCATATTGTTTTCTCATTTCCTCCCAACAACACTAAATTGAATTTGTTATTTTACAGCTGCTATTAAACCAACCAAGAACTGCTATCAATAAGCCTTCCTCGTTGGAGAACAATTCCTGTCCTTCCTGAACTATTGCTTCTTCTCCTGACCTTGACACAGATGCAGGCATTTAAGGGTGCCTGTGGTCTGTGGTTGCGCTCACCACAGAAATCTATCTCTTGAGTGGGTTTAAAGCCCGAGCTTTTCTCCAGCGCTAATGGCATGCTTAGAATCATAAAAGATGTGTCACACAGCTCTTCATTTTGCATTTTTGTTATTGTCAATAAGGAAGAGTAAGTAGACAAAATTGAACTCCATCAAAGGGGCCTCATTGTGAAGCTTAGATGCCTTGTTATTGCATATGTGTAATACGTGGGACGTTTCATCTTAAAGCACGGTAAAAATTTCATTGAGAAGTAACTCATGAAAGATATCGCTTTAAGGGCCCCTGATTGTTTTCCAATTATTTGAAGCTGACTGCTTGAAATGAAGTCTCTTTATATTTTAACAACAGAAAAAATCCATAGAGTCAGCAGTGACTTTGAGGCCATGTTCAGGCACAGTGGTGGGCATGCTTTTAAGAAGTGCTCCATGGCTGCATGGTACAGAAAACACGACTCCCAAGACTTCACCTGAGGCTTCTGGGGGGAGTTAGATTGTTAGGGGCTTGCTGATTAATTTCACTTCTCTTTTATAATGCATATATACCTAAGCATGATACATTATTTAAAAAATATATCCAAATAAGTCTAAGTGAGCTCTTTAATCAGACAAACAAGCAAGCCATTTCAATCAATAACAATTCTTTTTTTCTTCTTTTTTTTAATTTTAAGTAATTTGTTAGTGGATAATGTTTCATGCTTCAAAATTCAAAAGACATTAAAGGGTATAGAATGAAAACCTCTCTTCCAGCCCATCCTGCAAGCACCCAAGTGCCCTCCCTAGAGACAAACAATATTATGACCTTCTTGGTTATCCTTTCAAGGCTAGTAGGAACCCTCACACACTGTTAGTGGGAATGTAAATTGGTACAGCCACTTTGGAAAACAGTATGGAGTTTTCTCAAAACATTAAGAACAGAATTACCATGTGACCCAACAATCCCTCTCTGGGGTCTCTACCCAAAAAATAACAATTCTAATAAGAAAGGAATGTATTTTATTTTAATTACCAGCATTTTCTACTCATTATGCTCACTTTAGTCTCTTTCGTTGTATTGTCCCCCTGAAATTTGAAATAGTAGCATCCAATTGTGTTTTCATTTGCTGTATATTTGTTGTCAAGGGGCTTCTTATGAATAGGACCACAGATAAAGTGCGTGCTCAGCTGATGTCTGAGTGAATGGATGAAGATGCAAGCAAAGATATAGATAGATGATAGATAGATAGATAGATAGATAGATAGATACGTAAAACATTGTTCAGCCATAAAAAAAGGAGGAAACCCTGCTCTTTGTGACAACATGGATGAACCCTGAGGGCGTCATGCTGAGGAAAGTAAATCCAGCAGAGAAAGACAAATACTGTGTGGCCTCACTTCTACATGAAATCTAAAACAAAAAGAAAAGGAACGCATAGAAACAGAGAAGAGATTGGTGGCTGCCAGAGGCAGGGGTTGGGGCTGTGGAAGATGGGGGAAGGTGGTCCAAAGGTATAGACCTGCAGTCACAAGGCAAGTCAGTGAGTCCTGGGGTGTCATGTGCAGCATGGTGACAATAGCTAACAACACTGTATTGTGTACTTCAAAGTGCTGGGAATGTGGACTTTAAAAGTTCTCATCACAAGAAAAAAAGGGACTGTGTGAGGTGGAGATGTGAAGTAGGCTTATGGTGGTGATCACTTCACAGCACACACAATATCGAGCCATTATGTTGTACACATGAAGCTAAGTATTATGTCAATCATCTCTCTATAAAACTGGGAAAATGCCGCAAAAACTAAACAAACTATATAAACAGTCAAATCAGACAGACATCCTCTCGATGTACATGCCAACCTATTTTTTTATTTAGTTGAGTTTTCCACTAGAAAGGAAACCTCTGAGTGTATTGTTCAGCCTGGGAGTGAGAGGTAATTGTGCTGACTGCTCCTAAACCCTCTTTAAAGCCATGGTTTTAAGCAAGGCCTTGCTGGTGCTGCTTTCTCCTGGAACCATGTTCTCTGTTTTCATCAGACGGAAGATGGTTTAAATTAGGAGTTTTCACAATTAAAAAAGAAGTCTTTCTCTTTCCAAACAGTCTCTCTATGTAAATTTTGAATCATCCCCCCAAATGAAGAACTCAGGGTTTGATATCAGTCTTTGGGAGAACAAAGCACCTTTAACATAACAGTTGTAATAAACAAGAAAAGTAAAACTCCTACCAGGTGAAAAGGAATTGAAGAAATGTAGGAAATCCATACCAAACATGGAAAACAGACCCGAAAGTGGTCATCCTGTAAAGGCCTGTTTCTGAATAATTGATGACGAACTAATTAATAGTGAATTTTGTGTCTCTTATAATTACTAACATTGGTTAAACTGAACCCTAATAAATATCACATAGGCTATTGAAAAGTTCGTTTTAGTCAGTTTCCTGAATCCTGGCCTCAAACATCCCTGAATAAATTATTTCTCTGAAGTTGAAAGATTCTTGCTCTTTTCTACTTAAAAAAAAAAGGAGGTTGTCTGACTCTCAAGGCCAATAATTTTTACGTTTTACATATCTGTATAAATAACACAAAACAATTCTCAATATTTGAGGTTTTTATAATTCTGTCAAATAACACTGATAATACAATTTGTCAATGGCACTACAAATTTAAAAGACAATTTTTACTTTATCATAATACCATCTTAAAAAACAAACAACTAGGAAGCATCTTTGCTTAGAGTTGAAGCTTACATTACCTTGTAGGTAACATGATATCAGATTTGCTGCCTAATTTTGTCAGACTTATTATCTGTGTCAGAAACAGGTATTTCTAAGTTCTGGTAAATTGCATTTAAAAAAACTAATTCCAATAGAATACAGTTAAGAACCTCATATAGGTGATGTGTTTCTTCCTGTTCAAAACCCTCATTAAAATGTGTAGATCCAACTCCTTGACAGATAAAGTAAAATGACATTGGGTGCGGTTAAAATAGATCTCAAATGAAACTATTCTTTAGAAATTAATAGTAATATTTGTGTGAAATAATAAATACTTATCTTTACTGTTTTTCTTGGATGATTTCTATGCATATCACCTCTTTAAAAGATTTCAGAGCTATAATCGGTGTAATTTGGTTAATACTGTCTGACGCCACTGGTAACACTAGTTTTACTCTTATAATATGTTAAATAAATGTGTTTTTAAAAATGAATTATATAAGCCCATGAAAGGGATATTGATAAAATATTTTGAAGACTCTTCAGATGCTACCAAAGTTGTTCTTGGGCTATTTCTTTATCCATTATGCAAATATTTCAACTTATTAATAATTAAAATAGCAACACATTAATAATTAGGATCTCCATTACAAATCTGACCTTTAATTGAGTTCTATGGGAATCGACTGAAAAATGAGCCTCTTGATTTATGCGAAGAATAAAGGTTAAAAACCATTTTCCTAGTCAATCTAGTTTTTCTCCTTCTCGCTCCACCAGAGGCATTGCAGGAAGACGTTTCCCGGGCCTGTGTCCTTCCCGAGATGACGCTCCGTTCTCCCCGACGCGCGAACAGCCCCTCAGAATGCGGGACGAGCTCGGGGCGCGCTCCGCAGTCTCGCTTTTCCAGAACAGTTTGGGAAGCTAAACCTTTCCAACGGCTTACAAACACGAGGACGTACAGGCGGTGTCTACACAGAGCTCTCAGCGCGGAATTTTAAATGACTTCAGTCAATGCAGGCGCAGGCCTGGGGAAGCCAATCAATCAATTTGACTGCGTTTTTCCCCCATTTAATTAGTCATTGGAGTGCGGTGATTGACTGGATCCCTGTGTAGACACAGCTTGTGTTACACACACAGACTCACGCCGTGACCCTGCAGAAGGGGAGGCCGTCAGGAGGCAGGACGGAGCCCCGCTGTGCGGGCATGGGGGTCCCGGAGACAGGGGGACAGGCAGACCCCACTCCTTTGTCCTCCGTTTGTGAGGCTCGCTGGGCTCTGCCAGAGCCTGGAGCTCCCGCCTGCCCAGCGTCCTGCTGTGGCCAGCACCCCCCGGGTCGCCGCCCGCAGGCGCTCTGCTCAGGGCTGGAGCTGGGGACGGCGTCTTTTTTGAGTGAGGAAAAAGTGACGTCCTTGTCAATTACACAAACAAAGTGTATTTGCTCACTAGGCAGAGCACGCAGATGAGGAGGAGCAGAGGGAAGGAGGGGTCTGAGAGAGAGAGAGGGAGAGAGAGAACGAGAGAGACAGAGAGAGAGAGAGAGAGAGAGAGAGAGAGAGAGAGAGAGAGAGAGACAGAGAGAGAGACAGAGAGAGAGAGAACGAGAGAGAGAATGAGAGAGAGAAAACGAGAGAGAGAGAGAGAGAGAGAGCAAGCGCACAGGCACTTTCCG
>NW_017731427.1:1495528-1514371 GCF_001890085.2 Hipposideros armiger
ACACACACACACACACACACACACACACACACACACCGGAATATTACTCAGCTATGAAAGAAAAAGGGAATCTCGCCATTGATGACAACAAAGATGAAATTTGGGAGCATTATGCTTAGAGCAGTAAGTCAGAGAAAGTGAGTTGCCGTGTGAATTATGTGTGGAATCTTAAAAAAAAAAATGAACTTCTAGAAACAGAACAGATTGGTGATTGCCAGGGGCCAGGGTCAGAGGAAATGGGCCAAGATGATCCTACAGTTATAAGGTGAGTCAGTCCTGGGAAGTAACACACACCATGTGGCTACAGTTAACAACACTGCATTGTACACTTGAAAGTTGCTAAGAGAGTAGATTTTATAAGTTCTCACGACAAAAAATACAAATACAAACTTGTCGCTATATGAGGTAATGCATGTGTTAACTACCCTTATTGTGAAAATCATTTTGCAATAAATACATGGAACAAATCACTACATGTGCTCCTTAAATTTACACAGTGTTATATATCAATTACATCTCAATAAAGCCAAAATACATTAAAAGACAGCGGTTCCACTATACAGGAGGTTTGGGTTCCTGTACTCTCTGAAAACACCAGGAAATATGGCCACACTAGCCTCCCGTTTCTGTGCCTAACCGTGGACTGTAGCCTAGCGGAGGTGTGTCTCCTCCAGACCGTTCACCGTTGGCCCTGCGCCTCACTTCATTACCTGCTGCTTCCTTTACGCTTGGATTCAGATCTTAAGGGACGTGCTACCAAGCCAACCGATTGACCAGCCAGCAGCCCTCCCACGCCGCATTATGGCTATTTGATATCCTCTCTTGTAAGGTCGCGAGGAGAGAGGTGATTCTCATGTCTCCTTTCCAAGAAAGGACTGGCCTTGGATATGTCATCGTTATGCGGGCTTGGATTTGCATTTCCTCCTTGAAAATATTACACTAAATTAAATTCCAGGATATGCAATAAATGAGGTGTTTTCTGCATCTTGGATGTGAAGAGGACCACCAGGATAGTAATGGCCGACTCGTACCCACTGGAGAAATTCCGGAGGTTCCTTCACCAATGAGGTGTCAGCATTGGGCTTTATGGCTGGCAGCACCTAGGACACCCATCCTTGCTTCCTTCTCAATATCAATCCCAGTTGGAATCAGCCCTGCTCTCCAAGAATGCCCCAGCCTTGCCAAAGATCCTTTAGAAATGCCTGCCTCCTGCTTGCCACACGTCCTATGAACGCTGCATTATTATAATGTTATCAATATTAATGTGGTATTTATTGTGCACAATCAGCTCTGGACAAGGCTACTTATCTGTGGTCCCAGAACGAATAATAATTTGTTTGAACAAGTAGATACGACTGGTAATTTAGTTAAATGAATGGCTTCACTGAGGTGACTCCCACGAGGGATGGAAGGCTGGATTATGGAAAGACAAAAGCTGCTCCCCCGCTATTTTCCTCCTACCTTTCCATACACCTGTGGAGAGCCGGGGCACCCCGGCGGGCAGGGGCTGCACTCTCCCGTGTGTGTGTGTGTGTGTGTGTGTGTGTGTGTGTGTGTGTGTGTGCGCGCGCGCGCACGCGCACCTGCATGCAGAGACCTTTGGTCCCAAACTCTGTACTGCAGGCCACCAGTCGGCACAGGGGACCAGTGTCCTGACAGACGCCAGGCTTAGGAACCTCCTCCTCCTCCCCTGCCCAGAGCAGCGTTCCTACAGAGGCACATGTCCCCAACAGGGCCGCTGTCCACAGTGAGACTCGTGCACATGACCCTGCCCTCTGGGCATTAGCGGCCACCTGGGCCGACAAGCACGTGTGTGTCTGCTGTTTGGCTCAGGGTGGCCTCCCAATGTCCTGTTGGACCTCCATCACCTGGATAACCAATTTCCTCATCAAACGCCCTCTTTTACAAAATGAAGTGATATTTCTTTTACTGGCTAGACTCTGACAGGTCATTTTTGCTACAACCTTAACACTGTAGCTGCCTCAGAGGAATGATTCTATGGACGCACTGAAAAGGCAGGTATATCGTGGGGAGCTAGGCACAGCTGCAGACAGACACGGGGACCCAGCAGGTGCGATGGTGACAGAAGGCCAGGGCCCCACACACGGGCCGTGGGCTTAGGGCAGCCGGGCAGCCTCTCCTCCATTCTCTCCTCTCCCATCCCTCCCACTGCCTTCCCTTCCGTCCCTGCTTCCCAGAGACCGATTTCAGAGCCTTGTAGAAAACGCGGCATCTAAATAAGCATGGACCGCTAAGTAAATTAGGGCCCCATCAGCTTTTTCTTTTCATAGTGACATCATGGCCAATTAATGTGTCACACTTGAGGTAAGTGTGTCACAATGTCCTGTGAGCTCTATCCCTTTGGAAGATTGCATTATGATAGAGCTTTTCTCATCAATGTCTTGATTTTAAGCTACGTTTGGGGACCATCCTCGAAGCTTTTAACCCCAGCAAGTGCTGGGGTTGAAACATAATCATTTTTTCTTCCTCACTACCAAAAATTCCTTGTGAATAGAATTTAATCCGAATGGAAACACTTCGTCATTTTGAAACAGAGAGCAGAATTATTACACTCTGAAGACTCGACTCTCTGACCCCTTCTCGTATATTCTATTTCATCACTTGTCCCCACTTCACACTACGTACCTGAAGCTCGTCAGTGAAATCGCTCTCAGTGGGAAGGTCTAGAGAAATAAAACAGGCAAGGACAGAAGGGGCGGATTGCCTGCGACAAGCTCTGTGCTCTTTAATGTCAGTAAACCGGCTCTCGGAACCTTTACACTCCACTCGGCATTTGAAAACCAAAAGTGCAAATCTACAAAAAAGGGACAACTGGGAACCAGTGGAACTAGCCATCCAAGTTATAAGTGGCAGAGATGCAGCTGACAAAAATAAATAATAAATAAATAACATAAACCACCTGAGTTGAGGTGAGAATAACTGTCCCCTAAGAGGGCCACACACCACCTTCCTCCACCTCCTATGGAAATGCCTGGTGAGCCTGTTCCCGGACCAGGGCACCTCGCCACTCACTCACTGGAGTCAGGCCCAGTGTGGGGGACTCAAATTGCCCCAAGCTTCAAAAGCACTGAGTTGATTGTGTGGGGACAGAGGAGAGCTCACATTCTAGAGAAAGTTAAGCGAACCACGCAAACAGGACATCAAATATCCAGGTTCCAGAGCCAGCTCCTGCCTAAGCCCAGCGAGCTGCCCCGGGGGGCCAGGGAGTGAGTGGACCCTGAACGCGGCAGCAAACGGGCATCTCCTGCAGAACGAAGGCGAGAATGTGAACCCAGAGGGTAACGCAGCCCAGCTCCAGGCGGGCAGAGCCAGCTACCCTGTGACAACGCCGAGACACCGCAAAGCTGATGAAAGAAAGCAGCCATGAATTCTAGAAAAAGGTGACTGTCCGCCAAGGGCGCCCTGAGCTGTATCTGTGACGAGCGGGCCCTGCACCATCACACATGGGTTAGGGTAGGTGATGGGAGAGCAGGAGCACACTCTCCACACGTTCTGCACCTCTCGATGATTTCTATGGGATCTTGGATGGCGACCCAGTTTTATTTGTGTTTTTCCTAAAAATGGATGAAAAGGTGAAATAGTAGAAAGAACGTTTTTTTCAGTTACACTATTTACAAATTGCTATTGTGTTCTCAAAAGTTCATGAAACGGTAAATGAACACATGATTCCACATGTCTTGTAATACATTTGTTTTAAAAATGAAAACTATGTTGTTTGTTTATTTATTCAATGGGCAAACACTTAGGGTACCATACTGTACCCTAACTATCAAGATTTTCAAAATTAAAAAAAAAAGGAAAGCACACATTCAGGCACTTACAGACCTCTGTCACCAAACTCTTGGTGTATTAATAGAGTCCCCCCGTACGCTCAGTACTGCCTTGGGTTATAAATTAGCTGATGATATGTTTGTTATAAATATGAAAACAGGGGGCAGGGGGTTGTGATAATCCCAGGGGTTTATATTTTTGATGATTATTCTTAAGCTGATTTAAGACATGAGTTTTTATGTGTATGAGCTATTTTCTCAAATACAAACCTAGTGCAATAAACAGCTCCGAACCATGTAGGTGCTACATGGTTATCGTCGCTCAGAACCTCAGCAGATCCACGACAGCAGCTGGCGTTTCCTCTGCGCAGGCCCAGGGCTGTGCACCGTTCACTGAGACATCAGCGTCCTGAGCCAGTTACAGAGCTGGTTCACCACGAAGAACACATCATCCCGGCTCGATGGTGACTGGACCTCACACTCCTCCTCCTGGGGCCTGGGAGAATCTCAACCTCTTGGTGTTGATGTTTTTAGGTACACGTCATAGAACACTGAATTGGCAGAAAACTCACTGGCAGGAGGAGATAGTCTCACAGGCTTCATAAATGAAGTGGATTATTTTAAACACTCCAACACGGAGAGTAAGACGAAACAGCAAGCACAGTGCTGGGTGTGTCGATGGCACATGGCTGGCCTTGGAGGGTGAAACTCGGGTGGGGGGGGGCATAGCCTCTGGGTGAAGGGCAGGCAGGTTGTGCAGGGGAAGGCAGACGCCCACAGAGGAAAAGAGTAAGCATCAGAAATGTCCATAGAAAGAAAAACTAGATAGCTAATTTGTTTTGCCATGGCAAATTCAGTGTTCTGATTTTAGTTTTAATAAATGGCTGCAAGAGCCAGAATGTAAAAAGGAAACTGAAACTATATATAAAGAAAAATCGATGGAGTCCCTGAAGTCCAGGAAGGGTGATTATTCTTAGACAAAAAAAAAAAAAATGGAGGACATTTGGTCGATGACCAGATAGATGAATATTCCAGTGAATTTAAGGGACGAGCTAAAAACAAACAGATATCGCATTAAATGCTTTGTCTTAACCTGCTCTTACCATGGGTTTGACGACTTTTACAGCAGTCTATTTCTCAGCTGGAGGGGTCCCCCCACCTCTGCACCCCATTCCATGGGGGAGACTTGACTTCCTTCACTTAGTACCAGGACGGACACGCACCGTGGAACACAGCCTCGTGCTGAAGATGGTCTGAAGGACTTGCCCTCAGAAGGCCCAGTGATCATCACCAGGAGAGCAGAAGAAGGGAGACCCTTCATGCTCCCCAAAGTGCAAAAGTAACAAGGAAACAAACACACTTTGAAAATGATGTTGGATCCTCTGAAAAATGGGAGGGGTATGTGTGTGTGTGCGGGGGGATGTTGTTAATACTTGAAGGACAACTATCTTGGTAAAAAAAAACCCAGGGTTTTTGTGATCTTAGCAAGTGACTTTAACTGTTTGTCTCTGTCCTTATCTCTAAAACGGGCCTGATTAGCAGTGGCTAATTCACATCGTTTGGGGAGGACTGAAAGAGTTAACACATGGAAAACCCTTGGGACAGTGCCTGTACATGGTAAACCCTCAACGTCTGTTGGCTTTCGTTAAATTTAGTGTTGAGAGAAACTTGAACATGCATTTCTTTAGATCAAACGAACTACAATGGTACAACTGGACTTATATAAGAAACATATCTGAAATATATGCAAAGTGTGTATGTACCTACACACACACACGCACATGCATGCACACACAAATGCACACACACATGCACACACATGCATGAGCACCATTGTTATCCCATTTTTAAGTATAGCATCACCTTCAGCTTGCACATGGCAGCTGGGACGTAAGCCTGTACTTTTGAACTTTAGAGCCTGTGCTCTTTAATGTCCTCTTTAAATAAAAAAGCATTATTTATTAGTGATACCAGCACATGTTTTACTAGTAACTTAAAGTTGTAAGAGGCAATGTTTTAAATTTTCTTTAGTATGCCTTTGGGATTGTTATCGTATTTGACAAGACTCAGATAATAATACATATTCTTTGAAATAACTAGAGATTCAAGTGGTCTAAGGTTAATTCTACAAATAAAAACCATAGAATCCAAAAGCAAGTTTGCTGAATTATACTTTGTTGTTTCTGCTCTTTCTTCCTCCTACTATTCACCCTGAAGCCATTTCATTTGACAGCGGAAAGATAAAGTAAGGGGAAGTAGGGGAAATTCCAGATTTTATATTGTGTTGGTAAAGGGCTCATCCTCTCAGCAAACTTGTTTTTTGATTCAGTGATCATTACTTGTATACCAACTGTGTTCATGACACTTCACTGAATTTCTACGTTTCTGTACTAAGGTCTTCCAGTTCTGATGTTTCTCCTTACTGTTGCTATCATATTTCTTCTTTAGAGTTCTTTTTTATTTCTTTTTTTTAAATGCATCACTTTTTTTTCATGACTTAAGAGCATCTGAGGAAACCTTTTCACAAACTATACAGTAAATGTATAATAGGCTCCTCACGAAAGAACTGAAGCTTTCATTTTATATCAACAGCCCTGTGTTTCTTTACTGATTAAAAACAATAGTTCACTTTGGAGAATAGTAGGTGCTTTGAGGACAGGGCCTATGGTTTCTTGCTCATTGTACCCTTAGCCCCTAGCAGACTGGCTGGTGGCCATTATTGTCTCAGGATGAGTGTGTTTATTTGATCTACAGCTTATCAGGGAAAGATTGCCCATGTGTATGCACTACTTCTGTTTCTCCATCCAGACACGTTCTCCCCTTGGTGTGAAATCACTGCTTCCAGCCATGTTTTAACTTCACATTTGCCTCTGGGGTGCACCTCCAGCCTGCAGCTGCTGCCCAATGTCCCTCTCCGGGCACAGGACGACTGGCCTACCACTTCAAGGTGTGCTTTCCACTTTGGTACATCATGTCAGCAGCTAACGTTTGCAGAGAAAGATTTGCCCTTCTCTGCTTCCCCCTAATTTTAGTTCATTTTTCACTCTTCTGAGCAACTATCTCTTATAGATTCTGCTTTTGCGTCTTCATAATTTTCTAGTCTCCCTAGAAAATAGAATTTTATTCTCCTTATAAAGTTAGAGTAGTTAATAGGAATTATTGGAAGGGAGAATGGAAAAATACCAATTCTCTGAGCAAAATTTACATATATCACATGGCCTTTGATATTAGGGGAAAAATAATAAATTGTTATAATTTAAAAATAATAATGTGACATGTTTAAATCTTTTGAAGAATGCAAAAGTCAAACATTATTAAACTTTGGAAACTGTTTTCATTTTCTACAATTCAATAGAAGTAAATACTGACAAAAGAGACCAAGTGTCAGATTCACATCCAAACACCGTGGACATTGAGCTGCGTGCCAGCCTCCTGAGGATAATAAACAGGAGGGCATGTTTTGAATAGAAACTTAGGCCAAAAATTGGGTATTTTCATTTATATTAATATTTTACATATTTTCCACCCAAACTCAAACTATAATCAAATGTTTAATCCCAAGAGTAACTATGTAGTCATAAATGAAGTTTGAAGAGTTTTTTTAATCATTTTAATCCGTCTTTGCCACAATTATGAAAACCAATCTTTATTTTCTGTCTGTTTCAGAATTAAAATTACATATCTTCTAACTGGAACCTAACATTTGGAAATTGGCACATATCTATTCTTTTTCTTCCTTTCCATAAGGTGGTTATTGAAAAAAGTGAAAAATGCTGAATACTTTCTGGGGAATAGATTATGTTTCAGTAGTTGCCAATCTTTAATAACTTCAAATAATGGTATTTGTCATGGAAAAGTATTACATGTGCAGCAAGCGCACCCTGTGATCTCCCAGCAGCAAGGCCAAATCAAGCATTGCAGAAACAACATGCTAATCAGCCTAGGGTGGATGGGAAGGTGCGTGAGCATTAGATACACTTGCAGACTGATGACACGCTCACAGCCGCATCTGGAGTTAGTGGATGTGATAGGAAAAGAATTGCTATTGGGAGAGTGATAAATATTTCCTGTATAGCACTGAGTAAAGATGAAGCCTTTGATTTAGTTGTTTTATATATTTTTATTCCTTCATTTTTAATCCTAAATATCAGATGGGTAGAGCTATGTCCACAGATCATTCTAGAAAAAAAATAAGAATTTATATTGCTTATTTAAATGTTTGAACATTCTTTCTACCTTCCCCAGAGAGATCTTCACTCAAAAAAATAACTGAGATGGTATGTAGTGTTATTATTTGTCATCGATGAAAATAATAGTGACTTAGCTGAAGGGTCGTGTGTGACACGAGGTGAGATTTGGGCCATGGAGGGGTTGCTGCTCCTCATAGGTGAGGTCAAACAAAACTTGGTTTTGTTTTTTTTGTCCATTGCTAATATGAAAATTATAAGGATTTTAAATTTGAGGATATTACTTTATAAGTCCTATACAAAATGTGAAATCCTACTTTTATTGGTGGGATGAGCAGCGTACAGGGTGTTAGATTATAACTTGGAAAAGCAGGTGTGTCCTCTTTCACATTGATCCATCAACTTCACTAAGCTTTGTAGCAGAGAGAATACAAATAATATTTTAAGGAAATTTGATTCTTGAGGCTGTTGTGCTCCCTTATACATAAATTACTCTTAAGCCACAGTGGTTATTGAAATAAAAAATCCATTTCTCTCACATTGACAGTTCCTTTGGGGGGCAGGGGAATTTCCTTCACCGAGTTGGAAAAGCAAAATTGGCTGTGACACCAATGTGATTATTACAGTCGTGCTTTTTATTTTTAATATTTTCCTCTTGACAGATTTATTTCTTTTCAAATCAGAAATATTTCTTCCTAGGAAAAAAATATATAGCCCCCTTATATTTTCTGATACTGAAAATTACCAGATGCCAAGCTGTGAACATAAGGAAATTGAAGACCTCTGAGGGTGACCTTAAGAACCACAAAGGTGTAGAATTGTGATATAGTGGTTTAGGCAATTTCATTGTAGCTGCTTGGTTCGTGAAAAATGAGAAATAGGTTTTCTATTACTAAATATAATGAATTTCCTTTCTATCCTGTCACAAATTGTCAAACTTTATTAAATGGAAGAAAGATCTGGACCAAACATTTATAGAGGGGTGGTGTGAATATCCTTGCTGTGCAGTGGATAAAAGCCGTATGATTTTAGATAACTATTTTATTTTGGCCTGAAATTTTCAACTAATGCTGTTAGTCCATGAGGTCGTAATGGACAAACTTTGCCCGATAAATAGACTATTTTAAATGCCACGTACTAGAGTTATATACGTATATATTATGACACATATATTAAATATCACATCTCAGTGGTTCCACGAAGAGGTTAATCATTTTCTAGGCTACAAAGAGGGTTTATTGAGTGCCTGTCAGGAAACAACAGCAGCAATTTCATGGGTAATTACATAAGATCCGATGATCTATAAGACCGTGAGGAAGAAAGAAATGACAACGTTAAGTACCTGGTCACCAGATAAAACACGCCATTGTATTTAAAGGTCAATAATGCCCAGTGAGTTAAAATATCTGTATCATCTTTGTGTTCCATATGCACTAAAGAATTGCATATGACCTTAGTGAAAATAAGCCATTATATTTACTTTTGGTCACTTCATACGGTCAGAAATATTTCATTGTCCTGTTAACTTTCAAATTCCTATGCGATCACCTCCTAAGAAGGAAACAGTGGTACTGAAATTACATGACCAAATTCCTGCTTTTGATCTGTCTGTGTGACCACCCCAGGCAAGTGGCCAAGATTTTCAGAGACCCGGTTCCCTCTGAAACAGGAAAATGACAGCACCTTTCTTACCTGAGGGGGAAATAAGTAATTGGTGGAGGCCCTCTACAAAATGCCTGGCACATGAGGAACATTCAAAGGTTTGTTGAATGTCTACCATTTCTAATTGAAATCAGAAAGGATTGAAGAATAATACCCACATAGTATTGAAAAGCAGATTTAATGGTACAGTTAAGATAATCAGCCATTTTCAGAAAACATGAACACACAGGCTATTGTTACTCCTGAATAAATGATAACTGAGAAGTCACAAGAGGCTTGGAAGGCATTGGCTATGTCTCGTCATCATCAGTTATGCAACAGATGAGCATGCAACACGAGCATGTGGACGTTAGACTTTTTCCTAAAGGCAGGTGGTAAAAAGTCCAGATGAAAATATCAAGTTGGCTTCCTGTCCATAGGCTCTGAAAGAGAAGACAGCCTGTAAGAGACAGAGAGACCGAGGGACAGGGAGAGAGACGAAGCGGGGAGAGAGAAAGATCACCAACAATGAGATGTGTGCACACAAACACCAATGAAGGAAGAGTAAGGGAGGACCGTGCAATGAAATCAATTTGGCAACGGAAGGACTTTTCTGTTCACTTTATATTTTATTTAGCAGCAATCGCAAGCCTATGTTTGGATCCTGGTGTTTAAGAATCTTTATGTTTTCCCGTCCTTAAGAGGCAGAATACTTAAGTTTGTTTGGGTTTTTTTTATGTTTATTTTATTATCTCTCTCTCCTACCGGATCCTAAATCGCTGCCTCAGGACAGGACGCTGAGACTCACGGCCTCAGCAACCTTATTCCCCCTCCTAACCTGCCACCTCACTCTATCCGTTGTCCATTGTTTTAAACCCCACCGTCTGCCTCTGCTCATCTTTGGTAACTGGCTTCGTAAAATGAGTTCGGAAGTGCTCCCTTTTCAATTTTTGGAAGGGTTTCAGAAGAATTGTCATTAATTCTTCATTAAATGTTTTTTAGATTTCACTTACGCAGATGTCTGGTTTGGGGTTTTGTTGGGAGGTTTTTGAATACTAACTCAATCTCCTCACTTGTTATTGATCTATTCAGATTTTCTATTACTTCGTGATTCAGTCTTGCCAGGTTGTATAATTTTGGGAATTTATTCATTTCTTCTAGATTGTCTAATTTGTTGGTGTGTAATTAGTAATAGTAGTATCTTATGATCCTTTGTGCTTCTATGTATCACCCATTGTCTCCTCTTTGTGATCTAACCCATGATCTACCTGGGAGATTGTTTCATGTACACAGGAGAAAAATACATTCTGCTGCTATTAGACAAAATGTTCTATATATGCCTGTTAGGTCCATTTGATCTAAAGTACAGGTCAAGTCCAAATTTCCCTTATTGATTTTCTGTCTTGATGACTTATCCTTTTTTGAAACAGAATATTGCCTACAATTATCGTATTGCTCTCTATTTCTCCCTTTAGATCTGTTAGTATTTGCTTAATGGGTTCAGGTGCTCTGATGCTGGGTGCATATATATTACAATAATTATATCTTCTTGATTAATTGACCCCTACATTATTATATACTGACCTTTTTTGTCTCTTGTTATAGGTGTTTTGGTTTGTTTTGTTTTCTTAAAGTTTCTTTTCTCTGATGTAGTATAGATATTCATGGTTTCTTTTGGTTTCCACTCGCATGGAATATCTTTTTCTTTGCCCTTTACTTTGAGCCTATATGTGCCCTTAAAGTTGAAGTGTATTTCTTGAGGTCAACATATAGTTATTCATCAGCTACTGTATCTTTTGATTAAAGAATTTAATCCATTTACACTTCAAGTAATTATTATTAGGTAAGGAATTACTAATGTCATCTTGTTGTAGTCTGGCTGCCTTGTAGTTCCTTTGTTTCCTTGTCTTTTGTTGTTCTCCATTATGATTTGATGGTTTTCCATAGTGGCATGCTTTGATTTCTCTGTGTTGTGCAACTACTATAGGTTTTTTATTTGTAGTTACCATGAAGTTTACATAAAACATTTTAGAGTGATAACAGTCTATTTTAAGCTGATAACTTCAACTGCATATAAAATCATAACCCTTTTACCCTCTCTCCTTTTATGGTTTTCTCTCACAATTGACATCTTTTGATATTGTGTATTCATTAACAAATTATCGTGGCTACAGTTATTTTAATACTTTTGTCACTTAATTTTTACACTAGAGATAAATAGTTGACACACCATCATATTACAATCTTGGAGTATCCTGAATTTGCCTATGCACTTATTCTTTTTTTACCAGTGTGTTTTATATTTAACATGATTTCATGTTACTATTCACCATCTTTTCATTTTAGCTTGAAGAACTCCTTTTAGCATTTCTTGTAAGGCAGGTCTAGAGGTGGTGGACACCCTCAGTTTTTTTTGTCTATGAAAGTTTTTATCTTTTATTTCTGAAGTATAATTTTGTCAGGTAAAGTACTCTTGGTTGGCAGTGTCTTGTTTTCTTTTTTTCTTTCAGCAAGTTAAGTTTATCAACCCACTCTCTCCTGGCCTGTAGTATTTCTGCTGCAAAACCCACTGATCCTCTTATGGGGGTTCCCTTTTATGATAGAAATTAATTTTTCTCTTGCTGCTAGTAAAATTCTCTTTGTCTTTGATTTCAGATAGTTTTATTATGATGTGTTTCAGAGATCTTTTAGAGTTGAAACTTTTTGAAGTCCTATAAGCTTCATAAAGTTGGTTGTCCAAATCTGTTCCATATTTGGGATATTCTCAGCCATTATTGCTTTAAATATGCTTTTGGGCCCTTTCTGTCCATCTTCTCCTTCTGAGACTTCAAAACTATGCACATTGTCTCTTCTAATGGTATCCTGTAATTCACGTAGGGTTTCTTCACTCTTTTTCATTCTATTTTCTTTTTGTTCCTCTGGATATTTTCAAATGATCTGTCTTTGATTTCACTTATTTTTTCTCCTGCTTGGTCAGGTCTGCTTTTGAAGCTGTCTATTGAAGTCTTCAGGTTCTCCAGCACTAGGATTTTTGCTTGGTCCCTCTTCCAGCCTGTCTCAGAAGCCGGGTGGGGCTGCTAACGTGATTCCCTGCCCTGGGTGGGCCATAGGATGTGCTCTGCTGCTGCTCGGCGTCTCCTTCCAGGAAGACGGAGGCTAAGCTCAGCAGCTGAGTGGGACCTGTGACTTGCTTCCCTGTCTGGGCTTCATGGCCAGGCTGACCCACTGGCTGTGGGTCCAAACCAGGCAGAAATACCTATCCAGACCCCTGGCCAGGCCGGCCACTGGCTTGGCTCTGCCAATGAGCACGGCCACTGGTTGGGGTCTTCATATGGGCAGCACTGCCAGCAGGAATGTGGTTTTCCAAAATTTATGCACTCATTGCTGTGAGTCCCACACCCTCTTCTTCTCTAACTGATTCCCATAGCGTCTGGGGAGACATTACCCCCATGAGACTCCTGGGAAGAGTCCAGAATCACTGGAGAAGCTGCATGCCTGCCTTGGGCTCTCCTTTTCCTGCTGGAGAAACTGTAGGCCTGGAGGGCCTCCTCACTGCAGTTCTGCACCAGCCGAGGGAGGGTAACGTGGTCAGCGTGAAGCTGCTCTCCTAGCATTCTGAGGTGGTATTTCTGCTTTTGTCATCCAAGAGAATATTTCAGCGTCACCCCTGGGTTCTCAGATTTCCACAAAGTCTGCTTGTCTATGGGTAGTCACTAGTTGCATTTTCTGTGAGGAGAATCAAAGTTGGGAACCACATATTTTGACATCTTGCTAATCTATTGTTTTCTTACATTCAATGTTTCTGATAAGAAGTCATCTCTTAATATTATTGCGGCTCCCTTGCACATGATGAGTCATTTGTATTTTGCTTCTTTGAAGACTTTTTTCTTTGTGTTTGGCTTCCAGCATTTTTATTATGATGTGTCATCAAATTTGAAAAGTTTTCAGCCATTATTTCTTTTACTGTTTCCTGCTCCCTTCTCGTTTTCTATCACACTTATGTTGGTGTACTAAGTGGGATCCCACAGGTCTCGGAGGCTGTGCTCAGTTTTTCTCTCTTTCCTTTGGATTATATGCATATAATATCTATTGCTCTATCTTCAAGTTTGCTGATTCTTTTCCTAGCTCAAATCTATCAGTAAGCCCCTTAGTGAAAATTTTAATTCAGCTATTGTTTTTTCATACAGTATTTTCACTTATTTATTTTTATATGATTTCTATATTTTTACATTGATATACTCCACATGGTTGTCATCATTGCCATAATACCTTTTTTACTTCTTTAAGCAGGATTTCCTATAATTCTATAAACATGTATTTATAAGTCCTCCTTTGAGTCTGTGTGTCTAACTCTGGAATCATGTCTCTCTCACCTTTTTTGTTTATTTGTTTTTCCTTTTTTCCCCTGTACCTAGGTTACATTTCCCTGTTTCTTTGTGGTTCTCATAAAGTTTTTGTTGAAAACATGAAATTTTAGATAAAATATCATTGTAACATTGGACACTGATTCCTCGCTACAGAGCTTGTACCATCCACAGCTACTGATTGTTTCAAATGCATTAATGGATGTAAGAATATGCTGATATTTATGTAAAAGATCAATATCTATGAAGCTCAAATCACATTTCCTTCTGTCACTTAAAATTAGATGTGAAGTAAATATTCTTACAAACACTGGAATCTGCCTGAGTGAGTACAGATCCTACCTAGAAACTCATGCCCTTTCATGTTATAATATTATTCCTAATGTTTTAAGTAATCTCGGAGTAGTATTAAATTATAAGGGGGCTGACTTCTAAATATTAACTAGACCTTTGGTTCATCAGAGAATTTCATATCCAGAAATATTTAGTGCCAATTATAACTTCTAATAAAGAAAGAAATGGGCAAGGATTTATTGTAGTATAAACATTTCACAGAGCAACTATTGACAATGAGACAATTAGGGGAAAAAATGAAAATATTAATATTGTTCTATTTCTTAGTTCCATAAAAACAAGTTATTTCTGAATATCAATTCAAAATCACCAAGATATTATAATTGGTAAATGGCATACATTTGGAATAGCTTCAAAAGCCAAGATTTTAAGAATTTTCTCTTATCCATGGAGCCCTCTAGTGGAAGAAAGGGACTCAAAGCTGAATCTGCAGGAAAAATAACCTGATTGGACTCTATGGGGCAGCAGCTGCTTTCTGACATCTGGGCCGCAGCTGTGGTGGAATGACCCTGACTTCTGCTTTCCATGTCTTGCAGTGAGAGACCTTAATCCCCACAGCAAGTCTTTTAAAGCTTGAGTTGTTTATGTTCCCTGCAATGGATGCTGGCTAGTACACAACTGGTCAGGTTTCATGTTGTAAAGGTCACTGTGGCAGCAGAATCAAAACAGATCGGAGGTGGGTAGGAAGGAGGGAGAGAGACCCGTCAGGAGGCTCCTCGGAGTCCTGCTCAGAGATGATCAGAACTGACGCCTGTGGGGCTGTGGCAGGGAAGCAGAGGAGAGCTTGGCCTCCTGGAACATTCCAGACAAAATTTCCATAGGGCAGATCAGTAAGGAAGGGCGGGCCAAGGATGCTCCTAATTAACTAGATTAAGCTACTGGACAAGTGATGTGCTTGTCCCTGAGATAAGGTGGAAGGATTACAAGTTCAGCTTTAGAGGTGTTGAGTTTAAGGTTTTGTGAAGACTCGAAAGTGGAAACGTCACGTAGATAGTTCGATGTGCTCATTTTTGTAGTTCACAGAAGAGGCCAGTATCTGATAAAAACCTGAGCATTTTCAATAGGTAAGGCTGGTGCAGAAGAGGATAAACACAGAGAAACAGTGGCAGTGGCTGCTGCGTGCTCCCTGAGACCTATTGTTTATCTTCCTCTGCCTTTGTCTCAACCATCAGTGACCCACATTGCCGGCCACTGTACTTTCTGAAACCTCTTTTTCTTCCTCCTGCCCCTCAATCACCCGTGTCCAAATGCATTCACAAATGTTACTTGCTCTGCTCACCCCTGAAACACCAGTATTTCTCAGCGTTTCCTGCCTGGCCTGGATCTCTGGTCTCACAGGTAATGGCTTCCAGACTGCCACCAACACATCTGTCCTCCATCAATGCTGCGTTTATTGCTTTACTTCCACAGAGAGACTCACCTCGGAGAACCTGAGCTGTTGCAGTAGGAGGGTGTAAGAGGGGCTTTGTATAGGCGCTGGGCTCGTGCTGCGTGATTTGGGGTCGGATTCAAAGAAAAGTGGATTTGCACTGGATCAGGTGCTGTCAACAGCTGGGCAAATTCTGTGACTGGTGTGTCCACGAAACAGAGCAGGGCTGAAGGGGTGAAGAGGTGGTAACTTGTGACATTAGTCAGAAAAGGAGATGTTTGGCCATCATTGCGGTGTGGCCAGTGGCAGCTTTCTCTGTCGCCACAGAGGCATTTCCCATTGCTGGTCTGTGTCACATCCTGTCACACGGGCCGCATTTCATGTCACACACCCACGGGCCGTCAGCAGCCAGCCTCTCCTTTTGCGCGGCTCCGTCCCCACCTGTGTGCGGAGGAGTTGTGCATCAAATCCCAGGGGTCTCTCCAGCTTCGTCTTTGTCAGTGCCCCTCCCTGTTTGATATTCCAAAGGTAGTAAGTCCCAGAGAGGACTCATCACCGCCCGCAGTTACTCCCCAGGTTTCCATGACACGAAACTCACCTCTGCCATGACAGCCCTTCAGGCGCTCACTCCGCTGAGCCTCCGAGCTTCCTCAGCGTGAGTCACCTCAGGACTCGGTGACCTTACAAGTCCCCGAGCTCATCTGGAGTGACTTTCCCTGGCCTCTATGCCTGAAACACACCTGCTGGCTTTCCACAACCAGACGTCCTTCCCGTGTCAAGTTTCGTCAACAGCCCCAGTCAGGGGAGCTGCTCCCCCAGCTCTCAGGACGCCCAGATGCCACCCTTCTGTGCCAGCCAGCACGACACACAGCCTCTGCCCCGAGAACGTAAGGCCACGCAGGGCAGGAGATGCCTCTCACATGTGTTTCTATTCTCCACCTAGAACGTTACCTAGCTCATGGGAAATGCTGAGTAAAACGAGAATGTTCCCCACCAAGCAGGGTTCTATCCAGGGTGTTCAGCCTGTGAGTTGGTTCCATTCGGCCCCAGCAGATGCCAGAGTTACTGTCACAGCTTCTGGTGGCCAGAACTGTCGGGGCTGCTTTTCCAGCCCCTCTCTGCAGTTGCCCTAACCTACCTTTCTGGTTTTACTCCCAACAGCTGCCCCCACACGCCCCGTTTTCAGCTGACTCGAGCCCCTCCGTGTTTCCTAACTGTCCCATCTCCATAGCTGTTCTCATGATGCCTGCCCTGGGGTTCTCTCCTGCCCCGCTGCCTCTGCTCCACGAGTCTGTGCCCAGGCCCACGGCCACCACCCTCGCGAGGCCCCGTCTCGCCCACGGCCAGCTGTGAGCACACCTTAGGGCACACCGGCTCTAAGGCACTCTGTGAGGAGCACTACCTGGGGATGTGCCCTAACACCCCCTAACTTCCTTTTATCCCTCTTTTCTAGACAATGAGGAAATGGACGGTGTCTAACGAGTTCTTCTATGTTTTACAATATTTAACCGTGATAATTTAAAACATATTCAGTACTCAATGAGCACAATGTTTTATATTAAGGACCTTTCAATACATTACCTCAAATGTGACTTTCTTATAATGTTTCACCCTGCTTTAAGACAATAGGTTTTCATAATGATCTAGAGTCTACTGGAAGATACTGAATCACTCTCTTAATCATATCGAAAAAATTATTTACAATACAAGTGTGTTCTTCAGTGTATTTTCTGATACATTATATGTTTGCTTTCTCAGGGAAATAAGTGGAAGTCACACTACTTGCGACTGGGATTAGATTTTTCTGAAAGCAAAATAAAACCTGGAAGTGCATTTTGATAAGCGTCCTGAGCCAGCAGGTGGCAGCATTTCATACAGTTTTGGAGGAAAGGCCCCCATTGATGATCAGAGGTGAGCTGAAGCTGCCTTTTTCCAGAAAGCTTTAATGATATTCATACTGCAGTCAATTTCCCTAATGTAATTGTGTAACCATAAATTATACACAAGCAGCAGTCAAACTACATGGTTGGTTGTTATTTGTTCAATTTCCATGATCTGGGAACAAAATTAAATGATTAAAACCCACTTATCTCCTAACTTTGCAATATTTACCATTAGTGTCTGCATGAAATCACATTATCTATCAAAATAAGCAATTTGACTTGGACACAACAGCACGTGTCAGGCTGGTTTCCAAACCCACCTTCTCTGATAAGGGAGTTAGGGAGGGATTCAGCTGTAGTTATACAAAATTGAGGAATAATCTATATCTATCCTGGACATTCCAAGAGACCTACAGTCTTGCTGTGTTCATTTGTCCTGTTCATGATGTCTTAGTACTCAAATCATCTTGATTGAGTGTAAAATATAACAGGGCGGTTAGTAACATTTTCAACATATTTAGTAATAATGGCGATGGTATATTCTTAGAGAACTTGCCATGTGAGTCATGAAATCACAAAACCAGCGAGTAGAGTTCTCGTCCTTCACAACGGATGTTGTTTCCCCGAAACTCCGGAAGCAGGAGGCAGGCAGTCTGTCTAGTTCATCACTCTCTCTCTCAACTGCCCAGGCTGGTGCCCACTCGGCCCCTAAGTGTTGGCACTTATGAACCTCGCCTTTCACATCCGCTTAGGGTTTCCCATCACATTACATATTAACTTTACATAGATTGGTCATCTCTCACCTGTGCCCTCAATTCTCTATTTCCTACTTTGTCTAATGCGTTTCCATTACGTCTTTAGTTCCAGTAAGTTACATTGAATATTGTCTACTGTAGAAAGGTAGTTCACCATTTGCAAAGTTTTATTCACTTTTTCTGATCTGCCGGCCAAGTTCTTACATTTTTGTCTCTTGCTCCTTTTGCAGGTTCCATCTTCTCCGTTTTTAGATGTGTCCCATACTTACTTTATGTTGTCTATCTGAATAGCTACCTGAAGTTTTTGAGGACCAATTTGATGTTTGTCATTTCTTCTTTAATCTTCATGGCTCTGTCCCTGTCATCTTGATGACCTTCAATTTATCCTGTGTGACTAGAGAGATGAAAAGTAGGGGTGCTCTCCCCCAGAGTGGACGTACCTTTGCTTCCACTGGACAACAGGGGCAGTGCCAAGCCCAGGACAACTTAAGTCTCATTG
>NW_017731427.1:1515821-1576038 GCF_001890085.2 Hipposideros armiger
AACACTCCAGGTGAATCTGAGGCATGTGACTTGCCAGGCTGCATGCTTTGTCAGACAGCACCTGGGATGTGGTCACTGGTCCTCATGGGCGTTAGCATCATCCGGGGGCTCATTTACAGCCACTGTGCTCCACCCACACCTGGCTCCTGGTCTGCTGGGCCCAGGAGCCTGGTTCAGAAGCTCCCCAGGTGTTCCTTATGTGGAACCCGAGTTTGAGAACTGATACCCTAAAGAGAGAAATCCGTGGTTTACATCTGAAATAAACTATAGTATAGTAGAAACTATTAGAAAGAAAGAAATGGGCAAATAGAGCTCCTATATTTAAAACATCACCGTGGAATAGGGGCGTGAGGCAGAGGTGAAGTACAGAGTCGGTGAACGAGGCCTCAGACCTGAACTGCCAAGGCTGCGGTGGGTGTGGGGGCTGCCAACTCTATACTGCAGGTGGGAGAATCAAGCGGGGGCGTTGTGATCGTCATGATTGTGAAAATGCCCGCGGCTACAGACTGCAGGGAAAGGACTGGGTGAATTCCTGGGGCAAAGCTGGGCACACGTGGGGATGCTTCCACCCGCTCCCTTGCACGACCCGGCTGTCCCTCTCTCTTCTTACTGAGTCACTCTGCAGCTCTGGGGCCAGAACGGGGTGGGAGTAAACAGCAGCCCACAGGCATCGCGTGCAGTGCCAGCTGCATCTTCTCCACAGTTTTGTCATTATAGGTGGAAATGGAGGTGAAGTTATTGGTTGCTTTTATAAAGAACCACATGCGACAAATGTGCATCTATTTTCACAGAGCTTAGCTCATTGACACCACAAGTGAAGAGAGATGGGTCCTGGGCATCTGGGAACGGGATGAACACACCTCTGACGGGCTGCGTGCCATGGAGAGGTCCACCCACAGCTGAAAGGCAGAAGAGAAACAGCATGTTACATCCAATTATTCCATTTTCCCACAGACTTCATCTGCTTGATAATTTGGGGAAGGACACGACAGAAGTTAGCAATCCTACCAGGGCATCACTGTGTAGGAGACTTTAAGTTTTTGTTTTTATTTTTGTTTTGAATGATTGCTTCTTTTTAGTATTTTATGCTACTTAGTGTAATGGCGCCTTAGAGCTATTAAGACAGTCATTTGTGTCTAGATGTGAGGGAACATGGCATTACCATTTTACAGATGAGAGAGAAATCCATGATAGAGAACAAGGAGACTTGCCTAAGGTCGTGTTCAGAACCACAGCTAGGCCTGGAGGAGACATCCACATGCGTCAGAGAAGCGAGGGCCGCGTTAGGGAAAATGGAATAACGCGCATTAGCATTCCTTGAATTGACTCAAGAATGTATTCAAATTCTTATGCTGAGTCAAATCTGTAGCTTGGGGAAACGAATGGGCGATTTGCAGATTCCGTGTTATGAAAGTAATGAGTTTGAATCACATTTTCCTAGTGGAATTATTCTTCTCCATGTCAAGTTGGTTACCCATTTCTGTGCTTTAGTCTAATCATCGCAAAGTGTTCTTCACTTAGGAAATAATTTAAAATTCTCATGAGAAAAAAAAGATATCACAATGTCTAATGCTTCAGAATGTTTTAAATTTTCTTTCAAAATGTAGCAAAACCCTGCAGTGCTGAAAATTTGGAAATAGAGTCCAGGTTGAAAGTTTTTGTTTTCATCTGGATCATTGTTTAGTGACCAGTTAAGTGGGGAGGAGATTCGTACCAGCACATCAAAATTCCGAAACCCGTGTTTAACCTGCCACCAAAAAATTGAGTTTACTGGGTGCATATTTGGGATGTCCCAAGCACAAGAACCCACTTGCATTTAGACAACAATAAAATCTCTGTCATCCCATATACATATTTTATAATTAATAAGCTTAAAATCATTTTTAAACAATTTCAGTGAAATTAAAAATGTGTATCACATCTTTATATTTTCCAATTATGATCCAAAGCTGATGAAAGGAACCCAAACAGCCTATTTATCTGTGTTTAGGAACATTAATTCAAGTGTCCCCAAGATTTCAAAGGCTTCAGGGGATGTGTTTGTCACAACAAAAGACAGGATATAAATACAAGTAGAAATGACTCTTTTCCAGTTTTAGTCTAAGATGATGTCTGCTCACATACATCAAATAGTGTCCTCACTTCCAAACACACGGAAGACCCGTGTGATCATCCTTTTTAAATCTCAACATCTGAAGAAATAAGTACTTGGGTTCATTAGGAAGTGTTTCAAGATGGCTGAGTCCAAAGATACACATGATGACACGTTGTTTTTGCCAAGGTCTAACCTCCTTACAATAGGAATCGTTTTACATCCAGCCCTTTGGGAAATCAGGTGGCCCTACCTTCATAGGTGATCCAGGATGGCTGCACTGCCAACCGTTTCCACGGCGCCAGCAGGCACAGCTGCAGCGGTCTCTGATGCGCAACTTACAGCAAACGTCTTGACAGTTGTCCATACGTGACCCTGGCTCCCACCCTCTCTTCTCCAAAGAGCAGCCAGAGAGATTCCTGTCAAATGTAAGCCCCGCCACGGCTCTCCTCTGCTCCATATCAGAGGACAACCTCTTTATGCACAGAGAGGTGCAGTGGGACCTGGTCCCTGGCCTCTCCAACCTCCTCTCCTGCCCTGTCACCCCATTTTCTCCAGGCAATGTGCCCACTTTGCCATACTCATTCCCATCTTAGCATCCCCCAAAGGACTTCTTCCTTTTTGAGCTGAAACACTCATTCTTCAAATGTTTGTTTGGTCAAGTCCTCCTCTTAAGTGTTTGCTCCAATGTCATGTTTTGGGCCAATACCTCCCATACACCACAGCTGAACAGGGAAAATGTTACCAGGAGAATTGGAGCGATGCTGTTTCAGAATTAAGTGCAGACTTTCAGTGGCAATGTGAAAATGACCAAGCAGGAATCAAAGTCAGGTGTAGACATTGGCAGGTTAAACAAAATTAGCTACAAATCTAAACTGATTCAAAGCCTGTGTGTGAAGCTCTCCGAAACCCCTCACTTTATCCGACACTTCATCCTTGGGCTGGGCGGCAGCACCTGAGGGCAGCATTAGATGAAGGGACCTCACAGGGTGCTCTGGAGGCTGAGACATGCGTCCCTGGCACACCTTCTAATTTCCTCCAGCAAAGCCAAGTTTGTGAATCAGTGTTCAATTGGTACAGAAAGATGCCCTCCCTGCCTAGTTCATTATTATTATTATTTCCAGTAAATCTGCTCTATGGAAGCTGTGCCTAATCACCTCTTCTAAGCAGCCCTGGAGCAGATGTGAACGCTTCCCTTATTTTCTCTTCATTTACTTGTTAAGTGATGCTCAGCCTGTTGCTTTTGAAGACATGTCACTAAGCAAAGATGGAATTAATGTAAGTGGATGTGGGTAAAACCCTTATATCTCTCACACATTGATGTCAAGTCCAGAGACTTCTGGCAATGCTCTCACAAAATTAAAGGATACTATACAGATTCAGGGTGTCATGGGGATACTTATGTCGATATTTCATTAAATATTTTGAAATGTGTCTGTGCCAAGGACAAGGTTCTGTGGCTGACAGTATATTTGAAGATACAAAAATCCTGTTTATAAATCATATTTTCTGATTATAAACAAGTAGATGCTTATTCCAGAAGATTTAGAAAAATGAGAAAAAACATAAAGAAGAAAAATACAGGGCCAAAATTTCACTACTAATTAGTAGCAGTTGTTAACATTTTTAATTTTCTTTCAATCTTTTTCTGTGCAAACATATACACATTTTAATGATATTGTGATTGTGAGATACAATTATGAAGCCTATGTTTTTCATTTCACGTATCATGGCTTTTGTTTTGTTACTAGGAAGAATTTTAATTTCAATGACTGTTTAATATCTCAGGATAAGATAAAAGACTTGCTTATTTTATTTTGTTAGGTAAATGATGGTGTGATAATTCAACTTTAGAAGTTCTTATCAGTTAGAGACGTATATTGGAGAAATATTTAGGAACAAAATGACATGATGGATTTGCTGGAAAAACTTAATCAACAAGTGAGAAGGTCGATGAACAAGTTTGCCAAAATGTTTATAACTGTCGAAGTTAGAGGATTAAGCCATATCCTTTGCAGAACTATGTTTCTAAGGGTATTTATGTGAAAGTGAAACTCCTACTTTATTAATAATATATTCAAATTACACTTATGCTTTTAAAAATAAATTTTTTCCATGCCTATTCTTACTAATACGCTCAGCCCTTATATATTCTGAAGTTAATCTCTGGTTCTCTAATTTGCTCCATTGACCTGCCTACGTTTGCATCAATACCGCACTCTTAGTGGTTGGAGGTGTTAATTAAGGCTAAACTGATGGAAATGAGCCCCACTTGCTGTCTTACGTGGTCTCCACGCAGCAGCTCCCGGTCCTGCCTCTCAGCCCCCGTGTCCGCCTCACGCCCTGCAGGCCAAGCTGGCGTGTTCAGCACGGCTGACAGCACGGTTGGGACAGCCTCCTGCTGAGCGTGGTGAGTCACCCCCTGTCACCAGTTTTCTTCTGCGCCTTCAGGATGCTCCAGCCTTTTCTTTTCGGGACAGTCAGGTAGGGTGAATATCATTTCTTTTCAGTTTGCTCGTAATTGAACAGGGAGCTTTCTCTCTTACCCAGTTTTTGCTAAATGGCAAGATGTGTGGTGGGCGCTTTGTCTAATCCTTGAAATGCGACGGCCCTTGGCGGCCTCTTTTCCCACCTGTCGCTGGCAGACTGTTGACTTGAGGTGCTCCCCGTTTAAACCCAGACCCCTCGTGTCTTGTGTGGCAGCTCGTCTGGGCTGAGAAGAGAGTCCCTGATTCTCTCTCTCCCTGGCCACTTGTCACTTCGGAGTTATGAACTGGTTGTCACGTTGGATCCCCAAGGTCAGTGCTGCTGCCGTTGTGCTTCAGAGAGAGTTCAGGGGGCCCCCGCCCTCTGACACACAGTCACAGAACATCCTTCTGGGGGCCTTGGGGACGAATTGGATGAATGAGGGGTGACAATGAAAGAAACGGTATGCAAAAAAGCAAGTTAGTAAATGAACACCATAACTTCAGATATTGTGAGATAGCCTGAAGCGTACAGACTACACTGATGGGAAGGGATGGGCACGCTGTGCTCCACTGTGTGGTCCGTGCCTTCCCTTCTGAGGACAACAGGTAGAGCTGAGGCAGAGTGTCCAAGCAGGAGGGAGCCACGGGTCCCCCGCAGGCTCCCGCGGCAGAGGAAGCACACCGGGGCTGGGGCAGGCGTGAGCTCGGCGCATTTGGGGAAAAGGGAAGCCAGGCTGGCTAAGTCGTTGAGAAAGCGAGCGGTGGCCCAGGACAAAGTCAGGAAGGGGGAAGCGGACGCAGCCCAGGGACTTAAAGCTTTAAAGTCACTCGGGGCTTATTCTAAGGCTGGTGGGAAGAGCTTGGGTCTCTGGGAATTTCTAAGTGGACAAATGACAGGGTTTGCTGAGTGGGGATAGGACTGCACAAGACGTGACTGAGGCAGAGGCCGGAAGAGTTTGTACTTGTAGAGATGGAGGCTTGACCTGGGGAGACGGAAGGGATGGCTCACATCAATGGCTCTGATGTGTTTCAGGGGGCAAAGGTTGATAGAAATAGTGATAGATGACTGGGGTGGGGTGAGGGAAGGAGGGAAATGAGATGATTCCTGCTTTCTCCATGACGAAAAGGCTGCGACATGTGCTGAGACCTCCATAACTCCCTCTGAAGGACGTGTAGCCTACACCTTCCTCTCCATCTGAGAGGGGACACGACCCAGACAAAGGGTGCCCCGTGACCTATTCTTCCGGAACACTGGCCCCTATATTTCTGACCAGTACGTGGGCACCAAACTGAGCTTTCTGTGTAAAGTGGTGTTTGTCGGAGCAGAAACTCACTCTCCAAACTCGCTGTACTTGGAGATTAAACACACCTGAATAACCTAAGATAAATACACACATTAAGCCACAGTAAAAGTCACCCAACTTGTTAGAGAAAGTAATTGAAAACCGATACTTCCTAGAAAGAAGAACATACCTGTGAAGAATGTTACACTAAATGGTTTTGGAGAGAAAGTTAATGGAAACATTTTTTTTTTATATGTGTGAGTTTCCAGGAACACTCGCAGGGCACTTCAAAGTAGGATCCACCATCATTTGTCCAATGACAGAAGCAGAACGTAGGATTAATTAGGGCAATCTCTTTGCTTGCTGTCTGTTCATATGCTTCAGGAAGACACTTCAGGATGTAAGAGAGCTGAGTAGCAGTAATCTTCAAAAGTTAAGTTATTTTCCACACCTGGAGTAAGATTTGCTCCTGCTGGTGAGGCCAGCGCCCGCCATGTTGGAGCATCTGCTGGTGCCATTGAATCCGGGCTCTCAGCCCACCTGCACTGACCTCACGGGGACCACAGGAGGTGAGCAGTGCTGTCCCCATGCTACAGGGAGGACCCTGAGGCTTATACAGGTCATTGTGGCTCTAAGCTCTTTGTCACTTCCTAGGCTCAGCTATTTTAGCACAAACCTCATATCCCTTCTTTCAATATCATTTCTTAATTACTTGATGCACATTTTAATGGGAAAATGATGATCAAGAAGGTTTTAAGGCATATTGGTTTTTACTATTGGATATCCGTTTTATCAAGAAACTAAACTTCACAACAGATATTTTCCTTTTTACATTCATAAAGTGTTGGGAGCACGTGGGCCACTGGGAGGTCAAGGGTCAATGTCAGGACATCTCGGTCAAAAAATAAAAATAATTTTTTTAAATGTTTAATTATATTGCAGAAAGTAGAATCCTGCATACTCGTTATTTACTTTATGTAAACGTAGATTTTTTCATAAGAAAATTTTAATTTCAAACATTTTCATCCAGTTAGTTTTCTGCATGCATAAATAACAGCCATAACTTACAGATTTTTCTCTTAAGGAAGTTGGATTATTTCCTTGGGAGAATGTAAGGACATTTGTGGCACCAGGAGTAAGACCCTCTGGGCCCCATGAACAGGAAGAGAAAGAGGAAGTAGGAAGTTATAAATGTGTGGGTGCCACCTTTCCTGGGTGGATAACCAGCCCTAAGATTTCAGGTGGCGGAAACAGGCATTTCAAGAAGGTGTCTTGTTGCTCACTTAAAACCACATGAAATGAAAAGATTTAGTGTGGGGGGACTTTAAGATATATATTTTCTAATAATAGGATTTGGATAACCACTCAGGCAATTTATTTCACTTTTCTAAGACTTAACCATTTTGCTTCTGTATTATAAGATGCAGCTTATCAGGCTCCCAGGACTGCTAAGAAGCCAACCCACATGACATGTGGAAGGCACCCAGCACAGGGCCTTCCCCAAGGCTGACTCACAGGCCACAGAGCTGCCGTCACGTTCACGTTCGCCACCATCCTTTAACAACCACAGCCCCTTTCTGTGGCCTTGGTGGCCCAGGCCCTGCTTAACTCTTCACTGCCACCTCCTGTCACTCTTGCTTTTCATCACAGCACTCCGGCCCCCCCTGGAGTCCTTTTCATCCAGTGAATGTCACTGGCTTCGTCTTTTCGCGGGTACTATACAGGAGCACTTCCTCCCAACCTCCCCTTGGCTGCCTGTTACATGTCACCCTGAACTCAGCTCAGACGTGTGCCCCACATTCGCTCAGCCCAGTCCCCTCTGCTTTATGGGGTTATTACCACACTTCTCACCACCCAGGTCTTTTATGGACTTGTTTAACTACGTTCAAGTGCAAGCTCTACACAGCATCTCTTGTCAGTCGTCACTGTGTCCCAACAGCGGGCCCCATGCATTCTGTATGGCGTACGACTTACAGGAGATAATTCCTCTCAATAACCCAACTAATCCAACCAGGTTTCTTGAGATACACAAGTTCTTCTCCTTTCTGTTGTTTCGGTTTTACTGAACAAGAGGGTGTCTTACTCTAAACATTCATTCATTGACTGACCTCAGTCCTTCTCTTCTTGTTCAGTGTGAGGAAAATTATAGGGCAAGAGAAAATAATCCTTTTTTATTAATAATTTGTTGAGGAAATATGATATTTAAGATTAAATGCATGATAGTTGACACAGAAAATGTTGATTATATATAATCTTTAAGAGTTGAGGGAATTTTTGTAAGCTAATGTGTAGACCTTCTATTAAATTACCTTAAAAATAATTTTAGAAAAAATATAATGGTAAATGAAACTCTTAAAATAACATCAAAAATCACCTAAGAAAATAAAACCATTTACAAGAGAGTGTTATATACATGTCCCATGCCTCCTCTTTTAAAGAGATGAACTAATCCACATGGTTGCAAATATCACTTAAGTCACTTCTCTGCCACTGTTTAGAGGAGATTATTTATAATGCAGCTATTTAGGGTGGTAATTGAAAAGCTGATTGGATTCATCACTTTGTCCTCCAGGTAATAGCATTGTCTTAGAGGTAGGGGATACTGACATAGGATTACTCTCTTTCTTTGGGTATTAATGGGATCTTGGCTATCTGTTCAAGTATTTCTTCTGAAACTTTGTGTGGATGGGGAATACAGACAGGGAGATAAAGTTTAAAAGATGTCTCCGTGAATGCCCAATTATTGTGTCTGATGAAATAGATTGATAATCGCAGGCGCATTACTCTTACTTAAACAAGAGGCCATTACAGTTTTCTTTAGAACATGATACTGTGTAGTCATATTAATTTGTCATGAAAACACCCAAGTAAACATGAATTAAAATGACTTTTTGTTTACTTTCAGAAGGAGTGATGTGCTAACCCTTTACCTTCAATATTTATTTATTGCACATGTCACACTCTTTGTAATTAGAAAATGCACTGGACTTAGACCTCAAACATGGCTGCTGCAATTTATTTGTGAGGCAACGTGGAATTCCATCCTTTCAGTGCATGCGCCATGCCTTTTCAGGGTGTTTGATTTCGACTGCCCCAATCTTTATGCCACATTTGAAGTAGTTTTTGTCTATTATCTAGTATTTAGCAGTAATTTGGGAAAAAACAAAATTGCCCACTGCCTATTAGGAGCCAGATATTTCCAGGCATTTTCCATGTGACTTAATCTGAGTTTCAAAAGATGTCAATTATTTAGTTATTATTACCACCATTTCCCCCACCAAATACTTATAGATAGGGCTGGAATGAGCCTCTCCCTGGTTTGCGTGAAACAGCACACACCTCCTCATCCCAAACTCTGTTAACAAGTATGCATAAAGAGAGTTGTAGCACAAATAAAGAAAAATGATTGGCATGAAGATGAACAGAAGGCGCTTGAAAAATACATTCTATGAGAAACAAAATTCAGGGGTTTTTTAAGAGTACTGGGGTAACATTGGCTAATAACGTTGTATACGTTTCAGGTGTACAACTTTATAATTCACCTGTGTACCCACTGTGTGCTCGCCATCTGAAGTCTAGCCTCCTCCCATCACCGTGTATTTGACCCCCTTTACCCTCTTCATCTTTCCCCACCCCCTTTAGTTGAGTAGTCAAGAAATGACACGTCGAAACATTTCTCCACACAAAGTGGAACACGGTGAGGTCCCTGTCCCAGCGATGAGACGCTGAACAAACTGAATGATAGCAGTGCCAGCAGGGGATGAAATAACAGGAAATCAGGGTCTTGGAGAAGAAGCAAGGGGGTCGTGAACTGAGGATCTGATTAACTCAGTTCTATGCTACCAAAGTCCAAAAGAAGGAACCAATGCCTGTGCGCACCCATCTTTGAATTCCACAAAAATAAGCTTCCAGAAAAGTGTTTTTTAAATCCCCATGTCAGGGGAAATTATTCGATTCTCCTCCCACTAAGAAGTGTGTTATTGGAGCGTCAGAGCAGGCCTGCCAGCCCTGTTCACGCTACGTGCCGTCTTGTGCACACACCCGGACACACAGATGTGCCATCAGCCGTCTTTCAAACTGTTTCACACTTTCCAATGCTAATATTTCACCCACATAAGTTCATCTCCAAGTCTTTGATTCTTGCAATAACACATTTAGCACTTGTGAGCATACTTTGTCAGGCTGAAAAAGATGTCTGCATCCTGTTATGTGTTATTGAGTATTATAATAGCTTCCTCACTCCTTTCTGCCTTTCCAAGAGAAACCCATTCATGTGCACCCAGCAAGACTGGAACGTGAAACGCCCCTATTGAAGTGTTGTTGATGACTCAGTTCCTATACGCTAAATACTTTACATGGCCCAGTACTTTGGGGGGTTTCAAGCATCTTTGCCAGGCACCGTGTAATCTCACTGTCACAAACGCTGTGTGTGTGTGTGTGTGTGTGTGTGTGTGTGTGTGTAGGTATTACTGTATACACACTATCAGGTGCTCTGCCCAGGGCGTGATCTTGGCTTTGGTTCATGAAATTGTTTCATTGGGTCTGAACAATCATTACTTGACATAGAGATTAAAAATTTGTCTCTGCCTCTGGTTAGCTACCTATCTAACCAATGTCATATCCAGCCCAGAAAGTCATTGTTTTGAGTTTGGGGCAATGCTCTTTCCAGTTTCCACACTCCCTTTCAGTTCTTCAGACAAGTGAGCAAGTGGCCCCTTTACTGCCCTTCCTTGGTCTACCAGCCTCTTCCCAGAGGGCTTTGCTGTCTGCCCTGTAAATGCACCTGGGTCTTTCTCACCTCCACCCATGCACACCTGCCATGTCACCTGCCTGGGGTGCTTGTCTGCCTCCTCTCTGTCCCCTTAAACTCTGTCTCTCAAAATCTAGGTCAAATCCTACTTCCCTTGTGGAGCCTTTCAGAGCCCTCCATTTGAACTGCCGACGCAAACAATGGCAAAGAAATGAGTGTGGCGGTGAGTTAAAAAAAAAAGGGGGGGTTGAGGTGTTTTGTTATTTTACTCATGTATTTGTATGTTGTTTCGTAGAATCGGTCCTAAGATTTTTCTCAGCATGGATGCCCTTGAATGTTTATAATCACTATGGCATATAATATGTAACAAAGGCACAGAGAAGGTGGTCAGTAAATCTTTGTTGATTTTATTTGACATGGAAATAAGATTTTTTTTCTCCCTGGAAATACTGTTTTCTCATAAAATGTTATCATGCTTTGATTTTAAAAATATGTTTCTTCTAAAACTTTCTGAGGATAGATGATAACTCTTTGCAATTACCTAGAAAAGAAAAAAATATATTATTTCCTTGTAATAATTTAAACTGTAGGTACAAGTTAACCTTTGTACCCAAAATGCCACCATTAGAAATGAGCCATGGGTAACCTTGCACATGGTTATTGTGGTTTGGAAGTTTCTAGTAGAGTTCTCAGAAAATCAAGAAATAAGACAAAATGAAGTTGCATGGGGCCAAAATGCTCTCTTTGTTACAGACAAAAGCTACTCAGAAGGGAGAAGCTTAGCCTGAGAGCCAAAGTGGGTCCTGGGAGAAGCCCGAGGTCAGAATCCCCTAGTGGCCACAGGGAACCCCCACACGGTTCTTTCCAGTGTAAGCAACCCAGTGAGTAACTGCATTCTGTAAACAACACAGATATTATATCACTGTGTCAGTGAGAGAAAGAGAAAGGAGCCTAAGGAACAGGACATCTGTTTTGGCTTCTCTTGTATCATTTGTGTCTGTTCACATCACCTCACACAGGAAAATTCCTGCTAAGAGCTGTGAGCATCTGGCATTCAGGGCCCAGGCTACCAGTGGGCAATCAAAACTCCGCCAGGGACCACAGGCGGTAGCAGGGCTTCGAGGGAGCCCAGGCAGCCACTCTGGGCGGCCAGGACACCAGCACTCAGGCCCAGTGACATCTAACGGCACACTTGGCCGGAGTCCTCCTGTCCACAGAGCGCTTACCCCCACACTCTTTACACGCCAACCTCAGATGGTTCCCCATCGGGCAGGTAATTCCTCTGGAAGCCACTTATGGTCGACGCTCTTGCTGAGATACAATTAGTTTCACTCCTCTTTTAAAAGGCTCTTCGCAAATGCGTGTCCTGCTGTGCCATCCACACCGCAGGGTTCTTCTAATGATGGTGGGAAGCTGCTCGTGCAGGTTCTGCCAACTTTCCCTACATTCTCCACCTGGGTAAACGCACGCAGGTGGCTGGAGTGGAACCAAGTATTTGCCAGGAAAGACTGTCCACGGGGGAGCAGCGGAGGGAGGCCCGGGCACCGTTATGTCCATGCGCATTTCCTGGGCTCCGTAAGCGATGCGCAGGGAGTGAGGGGCGTGTTGTGTCTGGGCGAGCTCTCAGGGGCTCCCAAAACCACCTGGGAACCAGGCAAAGGCTGGACTTCCGAGGACCCTCCTCCGTGTTCTGTGTAGACAAATCCCTCCCTTCTGCAGGCTTTCTGGGCCATTTCCTGCTCCTTCCAGAAGTGCTCGTGACATTTGAAATATTCACGCTTTGCGTGTGCAGGCACAATGGGCCTGTTCAAATGCCCCAAGTTGGATATAAAGAGAATTTGCCCCGAGGGCAGCATCACGGGAAACCTGAGAGGATGTCGCTGACATGTGAATGGAACATTCTCAAAATTAAAAAAAAGAAAAAGAAAACAATACCTCATCTCATCACAGTGTGGACAATTTGTGTGTTTTATGAGCGAAGGGGGTACTGCGCTGTAAATGCCAGTTTCTCATCTACCCCATTCACGCTGCTCGTGCATCATAGAAACCGGGGGGAGAAAAGAAACGACTCCTCGCAGGAGTTCTAAGTACACATTCGGCCCCTAATGGTCTCTGGAGATAGTGTACCAATACAGAGTGGGTTTGAAATAGAACAGTATTGCTCTAGCTGCTGTTTATACTATTAATATTATTACTGTTGTTCACTCTTGTCACAGCTGCGGGCATTGATGCTATAAATGTGTCCCACACAGGGGATTGATGACAGTCTAGCATGGATGTCACCAGCTGGGGCTCTGAGTGAAGGGAGATGAACTTCAAATTCCAGCTCAGTCACTTACACGCTGTGAATGTGACACGTAACTGTTCTCGACCTTACTCTCCTGTGATGACAATGCCGTGGATAACAAGTATGTATCACAAAGAATGACTTAGATAAGAACAGACGTTAACGGCGTGTGTGTGGCGCCAAGGAGACGCTCCCCAAGCACTGTCCGTGTCACCAGCTAGGGCAAAGTCATCCACGTAGGCACACGCTCGCACGTCCTGTAGCAGCTGTCACCATTCTGTGTTATCAGCAACCCCTCAGCTCCCCCGTTCACCTCACCTCTGGGGAAACCACACTTTTTTTCATTCCATACATATTTTTAAGGCAAACGAAGACAACAGTCCAGTGGAAGGGAACAGACATTCCCCTAGTGTCTCCTCCTCTTAGATGCAAAGGAAGACGCTGCCCCCTCCCTCCGGAAAGCACAGGTGGCAGGAGCTCAGCAGGGACTGCGTGTCCTGAGAGAGAGGCTTCCCCCAGAGACAGAAGGGTTCGCACAGGCACAGCGGGGCGTCTTCTCTCAGCCCCTGCACTGGAAATGAGCCCCCAGCAGGACCCGCCCCCCCCCCTGCAGGGGACCTGCAGATGCCAGACAAGGTGGGGAGGGCAACTAAGGTCAAGCGGGGGCCCTTGATGTGACCCCAGTGCTCAGGTGGGGTCTTTCTTATAAGTGCTTCATCTGTTTGCTTTTAGTATTTTTTTTCTCTTTTAAAGCATCTCCAAGACCAGCTTGATTTCTCAGTCTTGAGTGTCCCCTGCATCTTGGAGCTTTCTTCCGGCATCTTACATTGCTCACGTGGATGGTGCTTGGGCGTGCTGACACGACGGTTTTGCTGGGTGTTTCTTCCTGACGCAGTTCGCGAAAACTGCACTTGAAAGGATGCAGTCATCCCCTCACAGCCTCATCTAAGCTCAACCGCCTCTCAAAGGCCCCACCTCCTCCCACTGTTGCATGGGCAATAAGGGCTTTGGCGTTTGAGTTGGGGAGACACCACCACTTGGTCCCTGGTACTTAGGTATTAAACGTAAATTTTAATTGAAGGGGTAACACATAAGTGTCTTTGATCTAAGAAAAACGTGGTCTAAGAATTCGTGTCTTTGCCTGGGAAAGCCTCACCTCTAATACGTCCACCTTGATAAGTGGAGCTGAACTGATCATCATAATCTGATTCTGTGCAAACACTCGGCAGCCATGCCCTTCCTACTTGTCTCACGGGGATTTCCCTTGAATTCTCACACCCACATGGGCAGTAGGAATCAATTAGCTCATATTTATAGAAAAGGAAACTAATGCTCAGAAATGTTGGGGTCTTTGCCCAAAAGACAAAGGAAAAGCCCCAGCCCAGAATGGCGACTCCAACACCCCCGCTGGGCACTAGGGTGCTCCCCCCACCCCAGATGTGATACACCGTGAGGTGGGGTGCCCACAGCACAGGAGTCTCTGGGGACTGGCTGCTGACAGCACCCCTGCTGAGACAGTGGAGGGGGAGAGAGGCCCTCTGCCTGGAAGATTTCTTTCTGAGCTGGCAGACGCCTGCTGGAGACGAACGAGACAGTCATTTCCTCAGCGTGGCCCCAGCCCCTCACTTCCCATCCTTGACAAGCCGGGTAATGGGACTCCCACACCAGCCTCTTATCTATGGTAGAAAGGAGGGGATCCCCGAAAGCCAGGGAAGAAAGAAGAAAAAAAACGGAATTTTCAAGTTAAAAGAGAATTTGAGGGGAGAGCAGCAGTCTGACCCCGTAAATAAATCAGCATGACAGTGCGCAGCCCTGCATGTTGTAAGTTCGACCCTGTGCTATTTCTATGTATCTTATGATGCCCGTGTTTCTTTTTAACTTGGGAAGGCAGTATGTTTTGATAATCTCAAATTTTTCCAGTTGGACAAAAGCAAAAAAGGACAGTTTGACATGGGGGAGGGAACCCCTAGTGTCTGGCTTGGAAGAGGCAGTCACTCACGTGACAGGACGTGGAGTAAGGGCCCCCCACCTCCCTCCTCATTACTCAGCCTGGAGACCACTCCTCTCCTTGGCCATGGGGATCAAGCCAGTCATGCCCTGTCCTTTACCTGCCAGCCATCCATCTCCTGGAGGGAAGAGCCTTGCTCACCTGGCTTGCTGTGCGGCCCCTTCCTAAATACTGAGCTCATGGTCCCTTCAGGACCCCAGTCCAGGCCTCCGCCCGGAGCCAGCCCCCACTGTGACGGGTTTCTTCAGCGTAAACCGCGTGAGTGGCTCTAATCGTCAAGAGACGGTCACATCCCAAAACACGAGTAGGAGGACACATTTGAGCCCCTGGTCACCTGGCGGTCCCCACTGCTCACCTGAACCTGTCCTGGTTTAACGCTGGAAACCTAGGAGGTTTCCAGACACTCAGACCCAAGGTGCCCTCTCATCCACAGACTGCGATGTCACTGGCCTGTGGGGTGGCCTTGGGGAGCCCCACAGGTCTGCTGGTTCTAACAGCAGCCAAGGCTGAGGCTGGATGGTTAATTTTATGTTCACCATTCACTTTGCTTAGCTTTTATCCCACTTAGGCAAATTTCATCTACCCCCATTTTATTTAGAGCTTTTATTAGAAATGGCTGCTGAGTTATACCTGGTGCTTTCGGCCACCTAGACATATAAGCATTCCCTTTAATTTGCCAATGTAATAAGCCTTCTTCTATTACCTAATAACAAAGTATATTTCCCTTCCAGTCAAATTTACCATAAGATGTGTCCCAAACGGACGCCCTGAATTTGGTTACCGCGTTTTCTGTTTCACTAACATCCTCTCCCGTCTCAGATGTTCTTTCTCCATTATGGACCCACAGCAGCATCAGACAGATCAAATTTGGATTCCAGCTCAAATGGGATGATAATAGCTCTTACCTCAAAAGCTCATTGATAGGATTAAGCGGTATAATATGTGTAAGGAATTTAGGTCAGTGCCTGGCACATGACAGGACCTCAGCAAACGGCACTGCTGTCGCCACCGCCATTGCATGTTATATTCCTTGCAGCGGAGAGGTTCTCCCCAGATGCCACAGCAGACCAGCGGCTTCTCCCTCATGGCCCCACCTGCCCTCCACCCTAACCCCTCCCCAGCAGTGCAGGTGAGCTGGGTGCTGAGTGTCCTGGGCTTCTGTGCCGACCCTTCAGGTGGGGGACAGCCTCCTGTCCAGCCCTGTGGGGAAGGACAACTTGGGGACCTGAGGACGAGCCAGCCCCAGCACAGCTGCACGCCACACTCAGCGGGGAAACGCTGGTCATGGCGAACACAGGGGTTTGCTAAACACAGAGCCTGAAACTAAAAACATCCGGGAGTGGCCAAGACCCAGGAGACACGTCGGTCCCTCACCTGAAATGAGAAACTGGTGGCTGTCTGTCAGGGGAGGGCTCCGTCGTTGATCCCCGCATAGCAGCCTAGACTGTGCAATTTCTGAGAACTGGAAGTATTTTAATTTTCTTGCATTTTGCTGTCATTGTTAAGAAATTTATTATTCTCTTCTGACAGCTTCCAAGGACTTCAACAGGCAATTGAGGAGAGGAATTTTTCAGCATTTCTCTTCACCCTGTCATCTTAACTCAGGCCAATGAATATTAGAAACTGGAAAACAAAATGTAACTGAATCATTGGATTCTAACACTTTCACCACTGCTTGCCTGCTCACGGGTCGGTGTCATTGTCATTGGCTGTGAACGTTCACTAGCACTGAGGGGTCAGCCCACAGGTGGCAACTGCGTTTTACAAGTTAGATCTACCCAGAATCGCAATGATTCACCATCCAGATGAAAAAGATTGAAGCTGTGCTTTTCTATATTAACAATAATGACATTTTATTATATTATATATAGATAGGGTACTTATTGTTATTAATTAAGTCACATATATGACCAATGAAAAACTGATTCTCTGGAGGAACTCAAATACTCAATTTCCAATGTGTTCAAAACATCGGAAATGTTATACAAATCTTTTCATGTATTTCCCAGAAATATTTTGGTTTACCCTCAGCCTGCCTTCTTCACGCTGAACTTGGCCTCATGCCTCCAGCACTCTGTGGTGTCCCGTCCCTCTCACCTTTCATAGTAACTTTCTCTCCATGTGTGTCCCAGCACATCGTGTATGTGCTAAATATCACAACGACAGAAAAACAAGCAGAGGCTGTACTTACAGTGAATATCTCCTTCACACGAAAATTAGCACACACGTCATCCTGGCAATTGGAAAATGTGCCTTTTGAATATCCAGGGATGGCCACTCTCAGAAATCTACTGTCCCGTTAATCTATGGCCACTTGCATCCATCAGACCTCCAGCCCTCATGGGGAATTGGGGCATGGAGGCTTTATTCTAACAAGTTATCTCCACCTCACAGAAAATGATGGATTCACAATAGTGCAGATTGTAATGGTTGTACTGAAATATGCACCTATATGGAAAGGCACTGTAAAGTCAAATAAGAATTCTCAGCAAAGGGTACACAGTACAAATTAAAAATCACGCCCCACCCCGGGCCGGCCGAGTGGTGCGATGGTTAAGAGCTGGCTTGGCACCCCGATTTGCAGAGGGCCCCGGTTCGGATCCCACATATGAGGGCCAATGACACTGCCCTCCACAGCTAAGATGCTGAACAACAGCTCAACCTGGAGCTGGGTTGCCGTGAGTGGCCAGCAACGGTGTGGGTGCAGCCCCTGTGGCAGTGGGTTGCCATGGACTACCGTGTGTAGCCAGCAGCCAGCGTGAGCGGCCAGCAGCCGCCGTGAGCGGCCAGTGAAGCGACATCCTCCACAACTAGACTGAAGAACAAAAGGACAGCAACTTGTCTGTTCCCCTTCCCCCAATTCCCCAGCACTGTTCCTACCCCTCCAATTCCCCAATAAAAATCTTTTTAAAAAAATCACCCCCACATTATTTCTAAAACCACTCCCAATAAGCAGAAACTGTAAGTATGCTATTACTTCAGATTAATCTCATCAACTGACAAATGTCAGTGCATTGCATGATTAGAACAGTCAGTGAAGGAGAAAGTTCTACAGAATAAAATCAATACATGTCATTATAAATTGTGTTTTAGTTATAAAAAGTGATCTAAGATATTTCTCTCTTTGTAATGCATTTCATATAAAATGTTCAATAACATTGCATTCATTTTTTCTAATCAATCACTACGACTGAGTGCTTTGGATTAATATTTCAAGCTGTCTGACGTGTCTTCATAGCAGTCACACTCAATTTGTCTTAGAGCATTACATCAAATGCAGCATCACAATAAATTATACTCATAAAACACTCTGTTTATGAAAGGCAGTAATTAAGAGGGGATGATTGCATGCACAAATAGTTCATCATGGAAACAGCTTGATATTGACAAGTTCATCTATTAATACTTCTATGCCTATAATCATGTCATACCTACATATACCAATGACTTGTTTTTCTTGAGAAATAGACTAGAGGATGCCCATTTTTCACTGTTAAAATAACACAGTGCAGGTGAAAATATCGGTGGTATAAGCAGAGGACAAAGATCTTTACTTACAGACATAAAGAACAATTTGTAGTAGTTTTTGGTCAAAACTGAACTTCTGGTGGCCATAATATGAGTACCTGCAAGCACAGCCATTTGTTTGATGTACTTTTAATGATGAGGACAAGCAAGATATGTGTTATTAGGAAGAAGGGAGCAATGTGTTCTTCGATTACGCAGCTCTCTGTTTTAAACAAGGATGACTCAGATCTCAGTGAAATTCGTTTTTATGCAGTTCTTCCAATTACCGTGGGCCAATGCCCACTGTCTAAATGAGTCCATTACAAGTGGCTGAGAACAGGCCTGGAAGAGTACAAACGCCAGGAAGTTAGGAAAACAGACAAAACGACAGCCTACTTTATTTCCCCATACTTTGCAGATAACAAGTAATACCTCTAGTGCCATTTATTAAGAAACTAAAATTCCTCATAGAAATTAAATTAACTCTTTAAATTGAAAAATTAGAGAATGATGGTGAGTCATAACTGAAGAATGATAATCAGATTTCTCTCCTGGGTTAATTTGATACTAGTTTCCTACTGACCTATTCTTCCTAGAGGAAAGTGTTTAGCTTTCATTGAACAAGACTTTGGTGCTCTATCATGACCCTTATCAAAACGATCACTTCGTTAGGCTTTTGAAAAACAGAACCAGAGAAAGTGGGTTGAGTGGGAGCTGGGAGGCCACCTCCAGAAAGGAAAGTTCATAAACTTCCCTGGGAAGATTACATCAACTGCCTCCTTGTGCTCCTAGAAACTATAGGTTAATATTGTTTTTGTATTATAGATTCTACCTAAAAAAAAAGTAGTTTTTCCTTTTGTATAAAATGCATTGTTTCCAACAAATATTTTTATGTTGTGAAATGGAAAAGACAAAATGTGCAGCCGCAATAGTCACATAATTCAGTGGCTATTCAATGCAGGGATGTATTATCACATTGTATAGGAAATAAGGAAAATGGCTTGATCTCACATAGCGAAGGTGAGATCTAGTCCGTACAGTTTTTATGGATGCGCCCTGTAGAGGACAAGCGATCCAGCCTCATTTCTTTAGCTGAATTAATTATTAAGAAAAAAAAATTCTACTTAAGTGAAACTAATGGAGATAACTGTTTCTTTGCTTCAGAAAACAAATATCCAGCCTTTTACTTGGAAATGAAAGGAGGGGAATACATGTGGCATTTCTGACACCCAGCTATGCCCGTTCTCCGGGAAGTCCCTAGGCAGGGCAGAACTCAGTAAAAAGTCAAAGTTAGAGCCCTCAAGAACGACTCTCAAACAGGGATTTATCGACACTCAAAGGCCATCTGCTCAGACTGACAAAAATCTGTGCAAACCATTTGAGACATAACCATGTTGATTCTTCTACTAAAAAAGTGAGACCTGCTGGCACCCACAGATATAGAGAATTTTCTTCCTGTTTCTAGGTGTCCAGAAGAGATGCCAAGCACTCATATTTCTTTGGCATGTTAGCTCATTGAGGCCATCATATTTTTACAAATGAAATCAGAAGCAGGCCTGTGGTGATTACAACAGGTCTTGGGCATTATAATATTTATTTGATTGTTCCTTCATGTTCCGCCTAATTTCTTTTTTAAAGATTTTATTGGGGAATCGGGGAAGGGGAACAGACAAGTCGCTGTCCTTTTGTTCTTCAGTCTAGTTGTGGAGGACGTTACTTCACTGGCCCATGTTGGTATTATCATTGCGCTCTTCCCGGGTGAGGCAGATAGGTCTCCGACCATTGGACGGCTGCACATGGCAGCTCACAAAAGCTCACGCCAGCTGCCGGCCAGCCCCACTGCAGCCTACACCGTTGCCAATGACTCACGGCAGCCCAGCTCCAGGTGGAGCTGTTGTTCACCATCTTAGCTGTAGAGGGCGCAGCATCACTGGCCCTCATGTGAAATCTGAACCGGGGCCCTGCTGCTCAGAGCTGGTGTCCCAAGCCAGCTCTTAATCAACGCACCACTCGGCCGGCCCCCATCTAATTCTTAATGCATCGGACTCTCTGGGGAACCATGACTCGCCTGCCTACAGCAATCATGAAGTGTGAAAAGTTTATTATTTTCATCTCCACTTGGAAGACAACCCACATCTCCAAGTCAGATTCATTGTCTTCCTTCCAACGCAGGTAACGCAGATACTAAGAAACTGGGAGCCAAACTGCATGACACCAACGACTGGACAGATACTCTCGGGATCTTAGGAAACAGTCTGGGGCTCGTGTCTACTTTCACCGCTGGTTCCCTTGAGAGGATAGTTTCTGAAAAGCTCCCTAACAAGCTACCAAATTCTACTCCAATACTACTTGGGAGTTTGAGAGCATGATGTCACCTCATCTTGTCTCTCAGGCTGAGCCCCTGGGCACAAAACAGGCAGAGTGGATGTGGGCTCTGAGCAGCCAGTTTGAACCAGTGATTTCTGGTACAATAGACTTAAGTTAAAACAATTGGAACTTTAGTCAAATGTAAATTAACATTTTTAGAGAAGAAAGGTATTAATAATCATAAACACAATTTGGTCTTCTAAGGATCAGTGAGGCAGAAGTGGAAGCAAAATTAAAACCCAGAAAGTCAATTTTTGTCACTTGAAACATAGCAAAAGGTTAAGGACAGGAAACGTGAAAAGAGCAAACAGAGGTCAAAGCGTATTAAATACAAGTTAATGAAACAGGAAAAAGGATGAAATTAAATTTTAAAATGCTTTAATCACATACTGAAATAAAGCTTCTATGAGGGACATTGGGAACAAAGGGCTTTTGGAAAAATGTATGCTGAGATGGTGGCTTATTGTATGGATAATTTATTAAAGAAGTGAATCCAAAAATGTTAAGTTCCAGCAGACCACTATTTTACAGATGAAATGTAGGTAAACTAGTGTCAGAAAATGTGACAGGTTTATCAAATACCAAGGTTGTTATGAGTATATATGTGTATGTACGCGTGTAATACATGTGTGTCTATCATAGGTATCGCCAAACCGGGAAGTGTCTCTCATACAACCGATCCGGTCACTGTAGATTGTGGCATGCATTTCCTTTCTTAGTTTAATTTGGTGTACAACCATTTAGGAGAATAACTATGAAGATTTGATATTTTGATAAAATAACATTTAAATTGTATAGCATAATTCCTGTGAATAATGCAAAGAATTTTAAAAGTTATATTTTATTTGTTAATAAATTTTTTGTGCAAACAGTAAACCAGAACCCAACTATTAATACCTAATGTCTTGTGAGGTGGCATCAGTGTCTGAGCTCCCCCCCGCAATGTACAATGCTGTTTGTGATTCGCTGTCTTGGTCGGGATGGGGGCATTTCAGCGGCTTTCTCTGGGTCTTCCACACAGGCACCAGGAGGAGTGCAGGGCTTGGATTAGTTACCTCCGTTCGTGCAGGACCAGGGAAAGGACTGCCGGGTGCTCCCGAGTCAACGAGCTGCCTGGGCTCCATTGCCCCCCCCCCATCCCCATTCCTACAGGTGCCAGGCGGTGCTGCAGTCCCGGGCTTCAATGCCGTGTGGGCCTGTGTGCACCTGTCCTGGTACCTGTGGGATGGTCGTCTTTCCAGGGCCTGCTGCTCAGCGGCCCCCAGGCTCACTGGGGAAAGTTGGTGAACCCTAACGGTGTGTGCTCATGTGGTATTGCAGGGTCCTTCCTCTTGGGGACACGGCCCCTCTTTCAGTCACGAGCTCTAGACAGAAAGCTAGTTCAGGTCTGGACGCTGGGACTGTGAGTTTGCTGGGAGGACGGGCACGCCTCCTGACAATCCATCCTGAATTTGTATTTATTGTGCAGATTGAGCAGGACCATTGTTGTCTGAGCGCCAATCCCCACAGGCTTGCTGCGTTCTGTCCACCGTCTCCATACTCTTTGCACCCAGCTTGCCATGGGCTGTGATCATCGCTACCAGGTGGCTTGGAGCAGCCTCATCTGGCCTCTGCGGGTCCGGGGTCTTTTGCTTCTCATTACAACCAGTAATTCAAGTTCAGTGAAACCAGGGTGGGAGCCCCTCAGGGCCTAAAGCTCACATACACACACACGCACATGTACACACACGCACACACACGTGCGCGCACACACGCACGCACATGAATACATGCTCATGCACACAGTAATAGGTCAGCTATTTTAAATTCATCTCAGATCCACTGTTTACTAAATTAAATCATATAACTGTGCTTTATAAAGCCCAAGTGTAAACTCGATGCTGTTGTTGCATCAAATACAAATACTCATCACCAAGCAAATAGCCTGAAAGAAAATACTTACTGAAGGAACATTCAGGGGCCCCTTCATCCTTCATCGACTTGGTGACAATCAGCCCACCAAGAACGCGTCCAGAACCACGTGTCCGCAGCGTCACTCCCGCTGTCCCCTTCCCCTGTTACACTTGAGGGTGCTTCTGGTGGCTTCTCACTGCCACTCTCACTTCCTCTACACCCCTGCTTCTAATTCACCACCCATGTGGATGCAGGACGCAGCCCATGCTTACTGTAAATGAAATAGCAGCGGTCGTAGGGCCTCAGCCATCACGGATCTCCACCCTCGTGTGTCGGCCACGGAGCTGCCTTCCTCAGCCTCCTGCCGTCTCAGCCTCATCGCTTTGTCAGGATTTACAAATTCCCAGCTTACCCTACAGTTCTTCGCCTGACCGAGTTGTCATAGTCTCTATATGGCAGGCTCCCTGCTATTAGAGGTTCAACATTTGCTATTGTTGTTGTTGTTGTTGTTGTTGTTTGCTATAGAACAATAGACAAAACTGTTTCCCCACCTCCAGACAGCACGCCCCTTTGTTTACTTGCATTGTTGCTTTATCTTAAAGGTTTCCCTCTGAGATCTTGCAATGAAAACCGGGTCAAGTTGTTCACGTAGGTGTTAGAATTCCTGAGGAAAACGTCAAGAACATGCCTGTTGTCCATTACAAAATAGATTCCTGAGGAAAGAGCCCATTTCTTTCCAAGAGATGAGATTTTCCAAGAAAGTGACTTGGGCCAGTCACTTCCACTCTTGTGACTGAGGAATGAAAAAATGTATAACATTGAGCAAGGTTTTCGCTTAAATCACTTCACTAGACTTAGTTTTTTCTGGAAAAAAAAAAAGGTAAACAAGTTGATTAAATTTTTACCTCTAATAATTTCACAAGCATCTTAACAGCCCTGATTACTAAACTCACTAAATCAAGTAGAGGTGATAGAATAGGCTGTTCTGGCATAGATATGGACATGCAGAATTCCAGAAGCACAGCTCAGAAACTCGACTTAATTGCATTGAGATAAAGTCAAAAGTTTCTTGGCATGTGTATCTCATGAGATGAGAAACCCCAGACCAAATTATTCTGTTCTAGTCAAAAGTGTTTTCAGCCTAGGATATGTGGAGTCACTGTAATGGAGGTAAATTATTTTAAATTATTGACCAAGTTAACTGCAGGTTTGTAGTTCCCCCGCACTCCGCGTCTCCCCTCCACACTCCACTAGTGAAGGAAGGCTTCCTTTGTCGTCTCTTCTCCCAGCTCCCAGCCCCGTGTCCAGCACACAACCCACAGGCAGTGGAGGCTGGCCGAACGGAGGGGAGCTCAGTGGTTAGGGCTTTTTGGTTGTTCAGGTTTATTTCGACAGATTCTCAATGGCATTGCCAGAAATTTTGTTGGATAGAAGGAGAACAAAAGTCCAAACAAGCCTTTTTCTGGAGAAAGTGGCTTGGGCCAAGCCCTCTATAAATCAGCCTTCAGTGGAGGGACTTCTAAACAATCATTCTGAACTCTGCAGCTTCTCAGAAAACAGACCAAAACCAGAGTTTTGCCAGGAGAATAGAGGAAGTGAGCAGTGGATGCCCCAGCCCAGACATTCCGGAGGCCTGGCGGCTTTAGCTCCTCTCCCGGAAAACATCACCACCTATGTTAACATCTCCAGTCTAAGTTTACTTCCAGAAATAACATATTTAAAGAGCACATGTCCAAAGATACAGTTCCTCCAATAGTGTTTAAACTGTTTTTAAAGGAATGAAAACATGCATTTACCTACTATAAGTTTTCCCTCTTGAGTTCATTTCAAATTACAAAACATCAGAGTCAAATATTGTAATGAATTTACAAGTATTTTCACCAATGGCTGCAGGTTCCAGAGAAAAAACCTTGTGCTAGGTAAGGTCTCCAAAAATTGTTTTCCACCGTGTTCTTCCCCCACATACCTGAGGAATGTTTACTGCCACCAGTAATTTTTACTCTCTCTCAAAATGATCCTGGCAAGTGGGAAGGGGGGTGTGGGTCTGGGTGGGCTGGTGGATAAGCTTCGAGGAAGGGCTTGGGATCTGGGGATGCCGGGGGTCCCTCCTCCCTTAAGTGACAATCCCTGACTATATGAAGCCCCGTCGCTTTTCCTCAATTTAGAGTCAGAAATCTACACAAATACCAAAGCCAATAATTTTCAATTGCCATCCTCTCTATGTTGCTGTTTGCAAAGTAAATCATTCCACAGGATTTTCACTGGGTCAGCGGTCATGGGAGAAATATCAGCGTTCTCTCAGTTCAAGAACAGGTTAAATGTTCCAAGATCCTGAGGACGCTGATTTAATCCTCATTTAACCATGGTGATTTGCAAAACAGAAACAGGAAGTCTTCTAAATTCATTTACAAAGAGCTCTGGCTCTCAGCCTCTGAAGGGGAACGCACAAGTTATTACAGCTGTTCCTAGGACTGCACTGGAGGCTGTGTCTGAAGTCAGAAACCTGATTTTAAGCAAGCCCTGAGTAAGGAGGGACCACCGCTGACATCAGCTGACATCAACCAGGAAACCCGTCCTCAAGCAGAAGCACAATGACAACTCCCCCGGGGGCTTCTTCTCAAGGACTGAATTCCTTTCTCATGTAAAACGAATTTTGGTACCCCATGAGAAACACATTTTCATTCTCCCACTGATCTGTCAGAGTTTGTATAAAAAAACTCCAATTTGAGAAACATTGTACTGTAGCCTTTCTGATAGAATGGGGTTTATCCAACTGCATATTTTCTTTAAATATATTTGTGAATGTAATGAGTGACTAGCATGTACGTAAGAGTGAACGTCTTTTTTTTTTCATTTCTTTTTTTTTTTTCTTGCAATGGCCTTGGATCAGGGTCATCAATTCTCCTCTTTCTCAAAAAAGAAAATCTGCTCTACAGAGCATTAGTGAGAAATGATTATTTTATTAGTAATTCTACAGGGGAGGTAGAAGAGGGAGCAAATTATAGTGTAGAACACACATCACTCCCTGGTTAGATGCATCTTTTCTCCAAAATTCTCCCCTCTAATGCCTCCTTCACACCTTCCAGCCCCAGCTCCCTCCTCCAGCCCTGGCTGTCTCAGTCCCCTAGGGTCCCCCTGGTTTGGTTTCTCCCATCATGGTTGCCATGTTACTCAGCGTGTGACCCATCATTTATGAGTAAACATTCTCCTTAAAAGGCAGCGGAAAAGGTACAAATAACTTCACATCAAGTTGAACCATTTTTTTTATGTTCCACAAATAGTTGTGCAAATCAAAATATATGTGGAAAACATCCTATGTTCATGGAAACTCTCTCACCTATCTTCCAAGCTAAGTTGTGTGTTCCCCAGAATAAGAGTGCACCTTTATCACTACTCCACTGATTACTATCTCAGGAAGTCTGGGAAACATTGGACTAGAGGATACTTCCCATAGTTCATTAATTCCCAAGAGAAAACCCATAAAGTAAACAATTACTCCTTATTTTATTTGCACTGGTTTTTGTAGAGTCTAATCGTTTTGTGTGTTTTTTATTGCTCCTGGATCAAAAGAAAAAAAAAAGTCTGCAAATTCAATGCATTAGACAAACTGTTCTCGTAAAGATGTGTCTGCAAAGGATGTTCCCCTCATTGGGATTTCTCTTCCCTCTAGTAGCCTATTTTGTTAGATTTACTCGCAGAGCAATTTAGAGCGAGTTTCCTAAAGAAAGGGCCAATTTTGTCACCAACAGCACAGCTTACACACCCGAGCTGTGTGTAAAGGAGCAGGGCAAGCACACACTTCCTTTCCTAACTCACCAGCATCCGCCGTTCTTTTTCCACGTTTCTCAAAATCCAGCTTCATGGTTTTGGGGTCTTTAGCAACTCTGGGACACCAGACGTACGTGTCAGCTGAAGTTGGGTCTTAACTAGCTTTCTTGAGAAGTTTTCTATAGCCTGAGAAGTGAATGTCTTTTCAACATATTTACCTCTAACGTGTCATGGAATATTCAAATAGAGTAATAGAGTAGAACATAGCCTACAGTGTCCATTTCCTAATGACAAGAGCCAAGTCCTGTGAAGCTTTATGTCCCCATCACCTGGCACAGCGTGCCACAGCTGTCGACATGCACAGCCCTTCACTGAGCACATTCACTCAATGTTACAGTTGAACAAATTATTCACTGGGTGTTTCTAACAAGTGATGGGAGCTGAGTGGGCATTTCTTAAATTAAAGACTGAATGAGTGTTGTATAGTATTTGGGGGGTGGGGTCACAAAAAAACTTGCAGGGCCCTCGGGAGGGATGGATTTATTTGCCTAAATTAGGAATGTATTGAATTGTTTCTATACGAAAATTTTTGTAAAATTTTCTTTGTGTTATGTACACTTCAAGATTCAGATTAAAATGATAGGTGAGAGGTCAAACTGTTTTGGAAATTTTCCTAGTGCATTTCCATTACTTGTTTTTTTCCTTCTTGGAGAATAAACACAAAGTTATATTAATGCTTATCTTCAAATAATAAGTATGTTTTGGCTCCAAGTGTATCATAAATCAAGAATAATAGCTCTTGTCAAAATGACTCAGGCCAAAGAATGTATGATTTATTCAATTTTTCACCCTAAATAAGTTAGAGTAGTTCATTCAGGGGTAATTAGATTCTCACACATTTATTGGATCTTAGGAGGACACAAAATCAGGAGCGATACGCATTCTTCCTCGGGTGTGCCTTCCTCATGGGGCAGAAACAGTGCCATGCAGGCCGGAGTTCCAGATGTGTGCTGGGTCCTGTCTCAGAGCCGAGCCGTGGCACACACTAGCTACTCAGCTTATAAGAATAGCCCAGACTGCTGAAAATGGAGCCCAGCAGCCAGCCCGTTCTGGCCCAGGAAGGGCTATTGATGTTGTATCTGTTTTGACCACATTTCTCTCTTACCTTGGAATGGCAGCAGGGCGCGTCAGGGGGATGGGTGACTGGTTTCGCTTCAGCCACACTTTCCTCTTTCTGTCTGTCTACCTGCCAATCAAAAGCAATCAGCCATCATGTCCTTTTTTTCTTGACCCCAAATGCTCACTGCCTCTGCTCTCACCTCTCACCACATCACCACACGAACACACCTCTGGGCCTTTCACATCAGCTCTCCCTTCTGCGATGCTCTTTTACACTCCACTCAGAGTGAATTGTTATTTGTTAAAGCAAATGTACTGATGTCATTTCTGTGCTGCACACATCTCACTGGACCTGTGTCCCACTGGGAGTGAAGGAAGCAGCCCTCAGCAGGTCTTCTGGGAGGCTCCCCAGTTTGCTTTCCCCTCACTGTCCAGGGAGCCCCTGAAAAGCCCTGGCATTCCACCCTGGCCTTCTTCACATTTAGCTATAAATGTGTATTGCAAACTCTAGGGCAACTGTTTAGAAAATAAATAAGTATAACAGATATGCTAAGAAAAGAGAGACAAGGGAATCATATCAAATGATCAACTGAAACTACAAAAGGCAAAAACAAAAAAAAGTGGAAGGCAATGATAGGAATAAAGTACAAGGGAGAGTAATAAATATGGCTGCTTTTAATCCAACGATATCAGTAATCACTTTGAAGGTTAATCGTCTGAATGCACCAATTAAAAGAGTGAGGTTGTCAAGGTGGATCAAAAAGCAAAACCTGACTATGTGTTGCCTATAAGAAACCCACCTTATATATAAAGACACATAGATTAAAAACAAATAGATGGAGAAAAACATATGCTAACATGAATCAAAAGAAAGCAAGAGTCACTGCATTAATTTCAGACAGAGCAGACTTCAAAGCAAGGAAAGTTCCTGGGATAAAGAATGGCATTACAGAATGATAAAGAAATCAGTTCTCCAAAAAGACAGACACAACAATCCATAATATGCATGCGCTTAAAGCCTCAAACTATGTGAGGTGAAAACTAATAAAATTGCTAAGAGAAATAGATGAATCCACGTTGTAGTTGGAGATTTATGCATCTCTCTATCAGAAATGTTCAAATTCAGCAGAAAATCAGTGGGGACATAGCTGGACTCAACGCCATCAATCTACCGGGTGAGACAGGCATCTACAGAGAAGCCCAACAGCAGCAGGATGTGCTCTTCTCAAGCTCACATGGAACATGTATCCAGAAAGACCACATTCTGGGCCATAAAACACATGGGAATAAATTTTAAAAATTAGAAATCATGCAATGTCTGCTTTCAGGTCACAGTGAAATTAAGCTAAGAATCAATAACAGAAAGACAACTGGAAAATCCCAAACTACATGAAGTTTAAACAATACACAACTAACATATGAGTCAAAGAAGAAAACCGCAAAAGAAATTTAAAAACATTTTGAGCTAAACAAAAAACAGTTTATCAAATTTTGGGAATGCAGTGAAAGCAGTGTTGAGAGTAAAATTTACAGCACTGAATTGCATATGTTAGAAGATCTAAAACCAATCACCTAAGCTTCCACCTCAGGAAACCACAAAAAGAGCAAATTAAGTCCAAAGTAAGCGGAAGCGAAATAAGGAGTGGCACAGAAATCAACAAAAACAGAATATCTATAGAGAAAATCAGTGAAACCAATAGCTGGTTTTCTGAAAAGATCAATAAAATCAATAAACCTCTAGCCAGGCTACGTAAGGAAAACAGAGGGGACAACCACCTGGACTCTGAGGCAGGCGGGCACTGCTGTCAGACCTGGTGACCTCTCAGATTCTCATCTTTAATCGCCATGCATTCATTCATTTATTCAGCAAAAGTTGTATGCCAGAATGCTGTAATATCACAGCAGGTATCATGTCTGCTCACATAAAGCTCAAATCTTAGCTTCCCCTGATGTTCTGAATGGAATCATAATTTTACTCTCAAGATTTGGGGATTGGCACCGAAAGGCCAATGAGGAAATTGACTGAATCCAGTTTGTTATATGTGCAGACAATAGAAGAAGCAAAATGAACTGATTCATTTATGGATCGTCTGAGTTCAGATGCCAGTCTCTGTCTCTTTCACTTCTCCCGTGCTGTCAAAACCATCCCCTGAGCTTTCTTCACGAAAACCTCTGAGCTGATCATCACACAGAAAGTCCCAATCGTGATCTCAAAGTCCTCGACACTTACGACCTTTTCTGGAAGGAAAGAATATTATAACTTGTGAAATCTAAAGCTAATGTAATCATTTGTTTGGGTTTTTGTTGTATTTTGCAAAGAGGTTTTAAAAACCATAACAAATCGGGCCAGGTAATAAAAGGGGGGGGCATATAATAACTATACTTGTAGCTATGCTCTATAAATATATATTGCACATTTACAACTTATTAAGCATCATTCTGGGAGCTGGCATGAAAGAAAGGAGAGAAAAGCATTCAAGGTGTGTTTCAGTGTGTCTGTGTGTATTATATATACAGATATATGTTGAATTGTGGTTTTCATTCAAATGTCTTCCTTACGAATTTAAAGGAGAATGTGAACTCCATGGATCCTTTTTCCATGGGAAAAATTAGCCTATGATGAGAGTGAAGAAGACAAAATTAATTTTCCTGTAGAAAAATAACAGTCATAGAATTATGAATCAGCCAAATGTAGTCTTTAGATTCAGTAGCTCTATTAGTATAGAAGATGAATCTCTGAAATTCTTTCTTGTTCTAGTCACAACTCAAGCTTAAAGAAAAACAAGAAGATAAAGAATAGCTTCCCCTTCAACCGAAAAAGAAAGTGTCATGAGCCATGAAATGAGAAAAGTTCAATCAAAAGTGATTTTAAATTTTCTACAAACACTCAAATGATTAAATACTAAATTATTTCCAAGAGTACTTGAACACCGAGGCTCATATAATTTCACTGAGTGCTTTGTTTACATCCTATTTCAGATGGGTTTATTAGAAAACGTTCCTGACAGGCTGCAATAATGACTGAGTGACATCCAATACAGCAATTACCGAGGCTATAGCAAACACTTTAGCATTTTGCTTCTTAAGCAGAGCACAGGTGAGAAAATGCAGATGTTAGAGTGACGGGTTCAAGGCGATGACAGTCTTCCTGATGATTCACCTGAATTCTGTCCTAACACACCTTAGTGGTCTGTGTCCCCCGTTTTGGTTTAGTGCTTCATTGCTGCCACATAATAGTTTCAGAGTCGAGGTCAGTTTTCCAAGCTACTTTTGCTCATGGGTATTTATTTTTTATGACAGAGAAAACAGAATCATAGCACTTCTGAAGTGAAGAGAATCTCTAAAGATTTAGGACTCTTACAAGAGATTTGTTCTCTAACCTTCTGGAATGTTAAGGTTGTGATGGTCCAGGAAAAGCTAAGAGGCTGTGCCGAGCTGAGGAGACTGCGGGGTCATGACGCCTGCCTGAGTCTGCTCGAGCTGCTCTCACAGCACACCAGAGGCTGGGTGAGTGTAACAGCAGGCATTGACTTCTCACCATCTGGAGGCTGGAAGGGAAAGATCTGGGCTCCAATGGCGCCGTGTCTGATGAGGACCCTCTTCCTCGGTGCAGACAGCCATCTCCTCACAGCGCCCTCACATGGTGGAAGGGCAGGGGGTGAGGGGTGAGGGGGGGATCTCTGGTGTCCGTTTTATAAGGACACTAACCCATTCATGAGGGGCCCATCCTCATGACCTAATCACCTCCCAAAGGCTCCGTCTCCTAATCCCATCACCGTGGGGATTAGGGTTTGAACATAAGGCTTGGGGGGAGCCCAATCATGTAGTCATAACAACTAAATGAAACATGTGATTCTGAACTGGACCCTTTGCCATAAAGGACAATACTGAGATAATGGGCAAAACTTGAAAGTGGTCTGAGGATTTGATTGATGGTAGTAACTTATGCTCATCTCCTGATTTCAATGTTCTTGTTTTTGTTTTTTTGTGGTTATATAGGTTAACGTACATATGTTAAAATTTAAGGGTAACTAACAAAAATGGGAAAAAACACCAATGGAGTTGTTCCATTATACTGGGATTTATTAAATTGATGGCCATGGATGGGTTCCAGGAGTTTCACAGAGACCTGAGTAATATGGGTGAAATACAATAGATGTATGATTACATTTCATTTAAAAACAAATAATGTCCATTCACCAAATTCTCATGAAGCCGGTGACCATTGGACTAACCTGAGTTCTACAAGAGAAGGGTCATTGTCAATTTTATTCTCCCTCTTATATTATTATCTGTTTTTGAGTGCATGGATGAATGCATTTATTCAGGATATTAGTCACCTATGATAATATTTATATACCTTTACCAGGTAAACTTGTTAGCCTTAACCAATCTCTGGTAATGAGGGAGTGATACTAGGGATTTTCACATGGTAGAGAGAATGGAGAATGTCCTTATCACAGTGTCCCACGTGAGACTAGGGTTCAGGTCAGTCTGTGGAGCCACAGGTCTAGCTCTTTGGAACCTTTCCTCACAGCTTCTATCACCAGCCATGGGTTCTCCCCATAGAAATTGTTTCATCCGTCCCCTTGGATCTTTTCCCGAAGCCATTTCTGTAGACACCTTGTCTGGGTATTATTTGCTGGGTGTTTTTGCTTTCGCCTTGTTTTGTTTGTTTGTTTTTGTTTTCCCACATTTTTTCTTACTCAGTTTTCTAGCAGGCCATGCTATGTCTTCACAACTCTGCAATCAGCATCATTGGACCATTTGGTTAATTAATTCCCAGTTTCCAAGGTTCGAAGGACAAACATTTCCCATTAATATCCCACTCAAGTGCTCACAAGCACAGCTCATTTGCTTGCTGAAATGCCTACTATTTTCCCAAAGATTGTCCCCATTTTCTCTCTCACACAAGATGTAAGACACAAATTGAATTTGTTTTGTAACTAATGGACTTCAAATGAAGTTCCCCTTTCATCACTCTTTGGAAGAAAACAATTATTTTGCCCCAGGGCATCATTCATTTTATACTTTACTTTCAAAAGGTGTATTCAAAGATTGGAAGCATCCTAGCATTGAGGTTTTGATAACTTGGTAAGGGAAATAAAGGGGTGATGCATTAGTAACTTCATGCTCCTTCAATGTAAAAGGTGTAATTGTCATAAAGTGCATTTTTCTGCTCCATTTCTTTTTTTAATATTTAAATTCTGAGGAACAGATTGTGGGTTCTACTTTCTTTGAAGTGTGTCCTTGTATCTCTCTTAAAACTCAGTAGTCTAGAAAGAATGAATGCCAAACGATATTAGTTGACCTACAATGAGTGCTTAAGTCATCATTATTATTTCATTTAGCATTATTGTTGTGAGTATTATGAGTTCTTCATATCCTTGTGTGTACCTTTTTCATTTTCTATTATTTGCTATTTGTGCCTTTTTCTTTAGTCATCCTCTCAGAAATTACAGAAAATAGTAATGACAAAGCTCCTTAGATTGCATTGTTCACACTCATATTAAAATCTCAGTCATGTTCATGTGCTGGCCGGAACAGGGTCTGAGGCAAAAATTACATGTATATGTGCAAGCAGAGGCCTCTGAGTCTACCGCGCTAGCCAGCCCGGGGGAAGTGCTATCTTTGGAGACTTGGTTCCAGGACTATTAGGTTAGTTCTTTGAATTTTACTCTTCTTTTATTTTGGTTTTGAATTCCCTTCAGAGACCAGGGAAAAACACCACCGAAGATTTATCTTTAAATTTGTGTGTTTATCTATAGCCCCAAAAGCCAGCCCCCAACAAGATTTTCAAGTGAGTTACGGATTTGTTAATTACATGTGTTGTGTCCATGGATGGCCTGAGATTTTTGAGATCCTATTCTACGTGGCTCACCTAAAGAAGAGCTGTAACTGCTATTGAAACTAGCAAAAGGAATGGGGAAAATGGAAAGGATGCCAGCTTGTGGCATCAGATAGTTACTGGGGAGTGGTGTCCCCCAGATTCATCTCCCCCTACAACCTCAGAATGTGGCCTTATTTAAAAATTGGGTCCTTGCCAATGTAATTAAGGATCTCAAGATGAGATCAGTCTATATTTGGGGCAGCCCAAAAGCCAATGATTGGTGTCCTTGTAAGAGGAGAAGAGGACATGGAGAAGCAAGCATGAAGAAGAGATGGCCACGGGAAGACAGAAGCAGTGACTGGAGTCACGCAGCCACAGTAAGCAACACCAGCGAAACCCCAAAGCTGCAAAATGCTGGAAGGACTTTCCCTGGAGCCCGCAGAGGGAGCCAGGCCTGCTGACACCTTCATTTAGAACTCCCAGCTTCCAGAACCATGAGAGAATGCACTTCTGTTTCTCTAGCCATCACATTTGTGGTAATTCGTTTTGGCAGCTCTAAGAAAACTAATGCAGTTAAGAAGCAATTCAATGACATTTCAAATCCAAGGCAAAGCAGGTGTATGAAGGTCTCTGCCTGGAAACCTCTGCCACCAGGAACTGAGCTGTCCAGAGGTTCAAGCTGCCAGTAGGGAGGTCTGGACAATAAGTTTCCATCTTGCAGCAAAACAGGGGCAGAGGTGAAATGAGAACACAATAAACATCATTACTTACACTAAGAAAATAAGAGGATTGTTAGAAAGGATGAGGCATGAGAAAACAGCAGGGAAGATACGGGAACACCTGGATGGAACGGCGGCGAGAACTGGATGGCAGCGATGGGAAAATGGCGTCCACCTGGGTCCATCTTCCCCTGGTGCAGGGAACTGAGAGGGGGATGTTTTAGTTGCTGCAAAGAATGATGGGGACAAAGAAACTCTGACAGAATAAGGGTAATCTCAGTCACTAGACAAGTGAGACTGCCAGAGGGAACCGGGATCCAGGAAAGTATTGATTTGTAAAATACTGATGCATGCTTTGTCAAGTGACAATAGAACACTCTCCAGTGAATTGGGTTAGGACCGCGCTTTGCATGGCGTGATAGTTTACAAAGTGGTTTCAGAAAACTTGGACAGATTTGAGTGTTTTCTCAGGGAAACCGGTGTATTACAAAAACTGACAGTGTTACCATCTGTTTTGTTTGCCATGGAGACCCGAGAAGATGGCAATGCTGCAAACTCTTCTGTGAAGAGCAGCTGGTACGTGGGTGGATGAACAGCCCCTTGCACTTGAGTCAGGACGCAGGACCACTGGCCTCAGACCACCTGGAACCCTGATGGGCACGCTGAGACCTTCCTGCCTCCCCCCTCACCTCGCACTTCGTTCCTCAGGTCTCCCTGCCAGGGTCCGTGGCCAGAGTAGGCACTGGGTCTCCGAAATCCTTAAGCAGGACAATCCTGTTACCGTTCATTCATGTTGGATAACCCTGCATGAACCGGGTGTTTTCTCTCTATGTCTTCTGAGGCCGAGGCCAGTGCTGTCACCGCCGTGGGTGGGGACTCACCTGAGGCATGGAGACACGGGTCGCTGCTGATGGAGGGGCAAGTCCTACGCCACGGAAAGAACCAGCCCAGGCGTGGGGGTGGCCCTGAATCCACTGATTGTGGTCGCAGCTGCAGGAAGCGCTGCTTATCCCCCCGTTTCCACCCGCAGGAGCTCCTCGAGCTCAGGCTGAGATATAAGATGAGATATGAGGATAAGAAACAGGGAGGAGGACGCTGTTCAGATTTTAGTTTCTTTGGCCATTTAACTCACAAGAAACAGATAATTTATTTTGGGACTTCAATTTCTTTGGACTCCAACTTTCTTATCTAGATTTTCGGCCAGGACTTTTGTAAAGGGAATTTGTATTCAAAGTTGGGACAACTTACACTGGTATTTCAGCGTTTCAACACAGCTTGAAGAACAAGTTCAATGTGACTAGTCGGAGGAGGTTATAAAAACAGTAAATAATGCGTACGGCTGACGTGCAATGTTCTCTACTATTGCTCACTGGATTGTTGCTGGTTCTGTGGGGAATGTTTCTTTAGAGATAGAAATATGGCAAATGCAGAACAGGGAACATACTTGTTGGGAAATTAAAAAAAAAACAACAGAGTGATTTTCCTTCATGACTAGGTAGGAAACTGCATCATCACATAACAGTCTGAGCAGAAGGACACAGTGGTTAAATCAATGGAGACACTAGATTTCTGTTTTAACACATGCGCCCCTCGGGAGGTAAACAGAGCCACAGTCTATGGGATGGCCTTGAAGTTGTAACTAAGGGCAATATTTTAGAGTTGTATGGACTAAATATACAAGTCTGAAGTTCCTACGTGATCACTTTAAATGTCATAATTATGGTATTCGCATTCACCTGTGCTATGGCAAATTCTCACTCCTTACAGTACCACTCAGATAATGCAATTTGGAGCATCACTGGGCCATTTGCAGTTAAATGGACGTTAAGTTCCTTTTCCCCCTGATTTGTAGGAAAAGCGCACTAGCCTTGCAGTTGTGACCTGTGAGCTGGAATCTTGGTTCTGAAATGTGTTATTTCTCCAAGCCAACCTAATACCAGGGCCTCCTACTGGAGACAGCAAAGTGAGCCTGTCTGGCTGCCTCACAAAATATGAACTGTGAAACGCTTTGGAACAACGAAAGTCTGTAAAGATAAGGTACTTTTACCATTATTATTATATTAAAGCTGCATTTATTTATTTTTTTTTTGTAGAGTACTATTTCTAGATACTTTCAGAGAGCTAAAAGGCATTTTATAGGCAGTACACAGTATGAACTACATAAATGATACAAGGAAGGCAACATGGTAGTGCTTTTTAAGAGACCAATGGGAGGACGATAGCAGGCCTCACTTTCTCCTTCCCAGACACCAGTAAACAGGCTTTGTTCTTCTTAATACTGTAGTGAGTAGTCAAGTGTCACCCTTTCCACCAGGTGGAGTAAGGAAGATTTGGATAATCTCCTCAATTCCTTGGACAGACAGTGGTCCAGGAATGCCCCCAGTAGAGAAACTGGTGACAAGGTACAAAGGGAATGAGGATTTTAATTGTCTACGGGATTTTAACAAGTTCGAATTGGTGAGGACAAACTCGGAGCATGAGGCTTGAGGACAGAGGTAGGAACCGGGAATTGGTTGTAAGAAAACCGAAAGCCCAGTTTTCCCGGCTTCTCCTGTTCGCTCCCACCTCAGCAGGCCGCACTGCTTCCGACTGAAGACCCAGCTGCCAATGAATGGGGGAAATCTGACCGGCGCCGGGTATTTTCCGCAGGCACTGCCCACACTTACACATTTGGAAAACAAGGGTCAAAAATTGAAGATTATATGGATGGGATAACGAGCTGAAGACGTTTGCATACGCGTGTGCTTTCCATGTTCAGAGCACTCACATTCAATTTGAAATTAGGAAGAACCTCATGGAAGCAGATTCTCCTCTAATAATTTGCCAGGAAATGATACGGTTTGAGAAGTTCATCCATTTAGGAAATGTAGATAAGAAGCATGTTTTTTTGGGACAGGGACGTAGCTTAGGAGTTTGGTCAAACCATAGTTGTTTCTAATTAACACGGAGCCCCACACTGAGAAGGGGAGAACAGAGTGAACACAACATGTGGTCATCAGCCACCTTCACCGACAGCGAAGCTGCCGTCTCAGCTGCCGACAGACATGGCCGTGCCGTGTTGATTGGAGACAAAAATATAACTTAATAACCAAGGCAGCCTCTCCACATGGACTCCATGGCAACGAAGTCATGCCCAACAACCAGAATTTCCTTCCTTGGTGATAAATGAATCAAAATACGCTGTATGTTTATGGCACGGCCAGTCAGTGGAGGAAGTCCCACGGCCTCTCCACAGGAAGGAGAACGGTATCGGAAGTGGGGGCTCTGACACGATCAGCTCCCATAGCAACTCCATGAAGCGTGTGTGTGCTTTGCCCGCTTGGCTTATCCAGGAAGTGGCCCTCCTAGGACAGTGGCTTTGTCATTTAGACAACGTCCCATCTGAGACACTTCTGTCACTGATAGCTATGGGAAGTTTAATCCAGCCGTAGTATGCACGTCCATGTCTCTCAGGTTCTGAAGCATATTCTCAATGCCAGCTGAGACACTAACATGTCTCAACACTAAAGGGATAAAAAGAACAATAGGTTAGATGCAGACTTTTTATTTTAAGGGAAAACATTTCTTTTTCTCTAAGGTCATCTTAGAATGGTTCGAAGTTTCCTCATACTTAATGTAGATGTGTACATTTTTGCTCTATTTGGAGCAAAGAAATATCTTATTTATCCCTTCTTCTCTGGGGGTGATGTTTACCTAGAGGGCCTTTGTACCTTTTGACATAGCTCACAAAAACAAAATTACTTTGAGATTGTCAATAATTTTTAAGAGTAAAAAGGGATCCTGAAACCAAAAAATCTGAGGACCATTGCTCCAGATTATCACCAAATTTCACAGCATGTGTTTTCTAGACTTAAAGAGTTGAACACGGTTTCAGCACATCGATTCAAACACCGCCCTGAAGCTTTCCTGGCGTCGAAGCGTAGGTTATTCCCCTCAAGTACGGAATGTAAAATTGCTGTAGACATAAGCAGCAAGGGGAGGAAAGCCATCTTTTGCAGTTTACTCAGATTTTTCTCTTAATAATTTCATTATTCAGCCACTCTTTTAAAAAAGAGAGAGATTACAGTGATATTACACTAAATTCATTGTAAGTGCAGTCACTTAGGGCATCTTTTTAGTCTGCATCTCTGAATCCGAAACTTGATTTGCTTTTCTCTCCCAACAAAGTGGGGAGCAAACACTCCATTGCTAGTGGCTGAAAGAGAATTAATGATTTAATGGTCGTGGGCATCTGTCCTTCGCAACCAGCCTGCTTCCTTTAAATGAAACAGATGGCATACACATGTAGGTCATTGAGACAGCTATAGATTTCCGTTGCCGTGGGGACCAAGAGCACTAAGCACTTTAGACCTCTTCTCGGTGGTGGTTTAGAACCGCATTTTAGGGATGGGGGTTCGTACCTAACTGGATAAATAAATGGATGACCTCCAGATGTCTGGAAACAAAATATGGGGGCAAGGACTTCTGGGGATCTCTCTCTCATCTCGAACTTAAATTTTAAATACTTACGTTGCATTTTGGCACCTTTGAAAAACAAGTATAGCCAGCAGAGACCCACACTGGTTTTAAAGCCACACAGCTGCTCCCCGTTCTGTGCAAAGACACTGTGTAGATTGGAAAGGGGGCGCTGGGGGAGGGAAGTGCTGGGTCTCACCCCCAGTTGCTGAACTTAACTCGCTGCAGGACCCTTGACAGCCCCTTCCCCCACTGCCCTTTGACTTTCTCAATGTCTCCATAACGTGTACATGAAACTGGGACCTGGTTCCGTTGGATGTAGAATCAGGGGACAACGCTGTGTGTGGACCCACTGGGCACCAACCACACAGGTGTTTTCTAATCCAGGCGCTGGTTGGTCCCGTTCCTAAGGACAGCATTTTATTGCAATTGCTGTCGCTGCTTTTCTCAGGGCGGAGGGAGGGAGGTTGCGGAGAGAGGGGGCTTGTCTTCTGAAGAAGAGCTGGGAAGAGTCAGGGGCCCCCACTCCCGTCGCAGCGCCACATGGAAGCCCTGCCCTCTTGCTGGGATCATTTCAGTGGGAACATGCACCTTATGCTGTAAATAGTCACGTAAACAGATGGCAAATCGCTGTCCCGGACACATTTGCAGGGGCTGCTGTTCTTGCATCACTCACCCACCGGAAGGTACGAGCTCAGCTGGGCTCTTTCAGCGTCAGTGCGGGTCGTAAATGAGAAGAGGAAATGGACGTCGGGGAAAGAAAATGTATGAAGAAATGTATAAAGGTACTAAGAGGTCGTGTGGGGATTTTACATTTGTTCATTTTTCTATGGAGAAAGTCATATTAACATTCAGGCTAATGTTGGAAACGAGTGGAATCTCTAGAAGCCGCAGCTGTAGCAGATAGAAGGTCCACGTGAGGCCCTCTGCATGCAAGCCGAGTCGGGGGACCGGGCACCAGTGAGCTGAGGGAGCCCCTGCTCAGCCAGCAGCCTGTCCCTGGTCCCTGGGTCCCCTGCTCAGCTCCTGAGCCAGCCAGGGGCAGCCCTGGCACAGGCACCACCACCGTTATCAAGCCTGTTAACATGTGCTTTCATTGACTCGTGTTAATTTAAATAAATGCTATTCCAAACACCAAAAATCTGTTCTACTAAAGGGGCCTCCTTTTTTTGTATAGAAGCTTCTCATATCCCTATTGTCATCATAATAACAACATACCCAGAATATGCATCGATTTAAGGACCTGCCCTAAAAGTGGCAAATATTTCAGGCGCCTCCTGTGTGTGGAGGGCAGGGACAGGTAGTCTTACCCACCCAGGCCTGATGGAAGCCCTCAGAAACGGGCATTATTGTCTCTCTGCAGGTGATTTTACTAAGTGCTCTGGCATTTGGTGTCATTTTATCCTAAAAACCGCGCTGGGGGAAGTATCACATAACACGGAAGAAGGTCGCAGAGAGGAAAGATCGCAACAGCGTTTGCTGCTGCCTGACTTTTAAGCTACAAGAGATTTTCCAATATACAGTTTGGTTATCATTGCATTACATCTCAAATTATGTGACGTAAAGAGAGTGGTAATGCAACTGCTGAGAAAATGCTATGAGATTATTTTTATTATGAAACAGAACAAAAACAACAATAGAAACAGAAATAAAAATTTCAGTTGACACTTACAAATGTTACATACATTGATTAGCTAAACACTATTCCTGTATGACATCAAAACAGCTCAAAAAGAAAATCGTGTCAACTCCTTGATTTATTTTTTTGCGGGGGGGGGGAGAATTAATGCATGAAGCTTTTAGATGGTGGATTATTTAAAAGATAAAGTGTTAGTCTAAATGCTTAATGCGGGTGTGTGGTTGTGTGGGAGTGACGGTGTGAGAGAGAAAGAGGAGGAACCAGGGTGGGAAGCGAGGTACCAGCCCGTATCGAGTTACCGTCTCCCGCAATCCCAAACTGTGAAGTACAGAGTTTAGAAAAATCTTCCCTGAGTCTCACAGACTTCTAACAGAGAGTCTTTAAGAAAGGAGCTTTATTTCTTTTTCATTCTATAGCTCAAACCAAGATTAGATGAACCTGGCGCCAGGCGCAGGGCACGAGCCCGCAAGGGGCTGTCGGGCTCTGGTCCTGCAGACGGTTGGCTCTGCAGGAATGGCCCCAGATGACCGCCCGTGGCGTGAGGTCGTTCCTGACCCCTCCATTCCCAGCCAGCACATTGTCACAGCACTGCCACTGCAGAGCCTCCGGTAGGACTGGCGAGCTGGCTCAGCCCTCGGCCACATGCCTTCAGGCCAGGCCGACCTCTCCCACAGAGACAGGGCCGTGTCGCTTTGCCCTCAGGCTCTGCTCGCCTCGTCTGTGCCTGGAGGGGCCCCGTGTCTCCATGTTCTGCCCTTTGCAAAGACACGCTAGACCAGCGGTTCTCAACCTTCCTAAGGCCGTGACCCCTTAATACAGTTCCTCATGTTGTGGTGACCCCCAACCATAAAATTATTTTCGTTGCTGCTCTATAACTGTAATTTTGCTACTGTTATGAATCGTCATGTAAATGTCCTTTTGTTTTCCGATGGTCTTAGGCGACCTCTGTGAAAGGGTCATTCGACCCCCAAAGGGGTCATGACCCACAGGTTGAGAACCGCTGCTCTAGACAGAAGCATAGGCCCATGTTCAGGTTCATTCTCCACTTTAAAAGGATATTGGCTCAAGTGCCCTGTGCATTTGGGGTCATGCAGGGGGCGGGTCGGCTGCCCTAGTGGCTGCTCCAAAACCCGCTCCCCAAACTGGAGTCCCTTTGTCTCTTCCTGGAGGCACAGAAGGCACCAGCCTCGGCCCCACACACACTTGAAGGGAGGCTGCCTTTAACTCAGCTGGGGGCAATTTTAATGCCTTTGCTCTCAGCACATAATTCCTTAATTCTCTCCATAACTCCAGGGAGCAATTTACCCTGGTCAGCGTGGAGGCACCAGGTAATTCACACTTTCAGGATTTCTTTGCACCTGGTTCCACCTCAGGGGAAAACGGCCACGGGGATAGGAGCTCTGCTTGGGGGTCAGATCCCTGGGATTTGAGTCCCAGCAGCACCCCTTCCTAGCTGTGTCACCTTAGACAAGTTACTTTACCTCTCTGTGCCTTGGTTTCCTCATCTGGTAAATAGAGCTTACCAGGTTATTATGAGAATTAAATGGGCTTGTTCATATAAAGCACATAAAAACAGTTTCTCATTCACAGTGTAAATGTTTAATATATGATTACATAGTTATTTTGAAAACAATAAATGAGAAGTAACAGAATGGTGTCCAGACCTTCAGATAGAACAAAAGAAAGAATGTGTTATGGGAACATAGACTCACACAGTATTACAAGTTCAGTACCCTGTAGCATCAACGTTTTTAAAGTTTGGCAAAAGAGAGGAATGTCAGAAAGATTACGCAAACATCACAACAAGACTTCATGATCTCCTTCAGGTTGGTTTCATCCAAAATAAATCTCTTAGGCTAAAATAATAAAGTGTCCAGCTGTCTTTCGTGGATTCTATGAGAAGCACTTGACCTCTAAGCATGAGATTCCAGCATGCTAATGAAGTAAAATTGCAATTACACTAAAATCCCAAAATGTCAAATTACAAAAAGATTCTTTAAATATTGCAAATGTGTGGGTGCTAAGATGATATGTCATCCTTAATGGAAACAGAACGTTTCTAATTAAGCCATTTTACAGTGAAATAGCCTACCTGGGACTGTGATAGAAAGGTTATTTATTGCCCTGCATTAAGAAAAGAAAATGAAAATGACCTGCAATTCTTAGAAAACGGAACATCTGCCTCAGGAATACTGTGATTTGGGAGGACCTCAAACGTCATTCATAGCGTGAAAGTGGGGTAAGGCGTGTGGCTTGGAGTTGCAGGAGGACCAGCGTCCAAAGCGGCTCTTGACTTCCGTCCGGTGAGCCTGGAGTTACCTAACGGCTCTTACTTCAGTCTCTGCATCTGTAAAATGGGGGATAACAGCCCCTATGATGTGGGCTTCTGTGAGAGGGGATATGACACAGGGACTCAGCGAAAAGGATCTGATTCACCTTAACCCTGTATCAACCTGAAGGAGCCATGCGAATTCCCGGGTTTGCTCTGTAGCTTGGTATAACAAACCAAATGGATTCAGAGTTCCTTAGGAGAGGAGTTAATTTTAAATATGTAAATTCCTAAAAAAAAAAAAAGTAAGTCTAAAAGTAAACATTTAGGGAATAGTGATTTGAAAATAACAAATAACAGTCTAGTTTTTTCCCAAGCGTTTCCATCAGCTCCAATAAATTAATTGCTCATTCATTTTAACTCCCTCTCCATCTGCCTTGCAGATGCGGCCGTCTTCTCAATACCTAACTGTTACTGTAAAATTTCAGAGGTCTTCACTGTTGAACCCAGTGAAGCTGGTTCACATTCATGCCTGCTAATCCGAAGGGGAGGCTCCCACAACCCCGCCTGGGGTGAGAGCAGAGCGAGTGAACACGGCAGACGGGAGCAGCGTGTCTTTTCTCAAGAGTCACTCACTTAAGGGGCGACAAAACTATTTGTACCTAAATTTACTTAACTGGTACACTCTCAGAGGCCGTAGAAATTTCAAATTTATCAACCTTCAAAATTAATGCATAATTTAAAATCATGCTGTTCTGCAAACTATGAGATTTGGGTTGTTCTCATTAAATTCCTCTCCCATTTCACATGTAAAGAGGACAAAAACATCTAAGTGAAATTTTAGTGTCTCAAAGCATCTTAATTTTGTTTACTTCCAGGAAATGTTGGTTTAATTAAAATAAGTAAAATATAATAATATAAAGCCTATAGATTAAAAGGTTTAAAAATACCCTTTCTCTAAAAGTAATTTAAATAATTTACTTTGAGTTTAGACATGGGGATGTACACTAGCTGTTAGAGAATTGGAACTTTTATTCCCTCTCACTCAATTCAGTGAGCAGAGATGAAAAAAATAAGAGAACAAAATGATTCAGTCTTAACAAAGCCCTCAGATGAACTTACTGAAGGCAGCAATACACTATAATCCCCTGAACTATTTATTTTCAAAACCAACTTTTACTGATAGAATTTTTTTCTATAAAGACAACGAAAAATGTAGACCAAAAAAGTGTACTATAGACCTTTAAAAATAAAATGGACTTTTTTTTAAAGATTATGGAGAAAAGTGATTTGGAAAGTAAAATTTGATATCCAGTTAAATTATCATTTAGGAGACACAAAGTGAATTTCAGACATGAGCAATCCCAGATCATTATATTTTCCATTTGGAGAAAAAAATCATTAATACTCAAGACCCCACCCCCCCCCAAAAAAAATCCAAGTAAGTAGACATGAAATCTAAGAAACAAAGTGTGTAAACTAAAAATGCGTTTAAAAAAAACCCTTTGGATTATAAATAAGTAATTATTTTAAATAAACTATTCAAACAATGATACACTATTTTTTACATGGTCACCTTATTTACATTTGTTTTCTCAATTATATAAAAGAAAGGGTGGGAAAATGCCCAATAATTTACATAAGAAAATTATGGTCTGTAGATAAAGAAAACAATAGGAAAGGTTATAATTTGGGGCCACTGACGGAAGGTTAGGCAGAGAAAAAGGGACGGGAGACAGAACCAGTGACGCTGCCATGGCACCTGAAACATTTTAAAATGACTCCTGTCTGCTGAGGTGTAATCACATTTTTCTCCAAGAATCCCACGATATTATGTGGCTCAGTAGTAAAACCCTTTAACATATTCCTCACAGTGTTTATGCCATTACTGATTTTCTATTTTAGAAGTAATTTATAAATCAGCACAAAATTACTAAAAAAATAAAATGTTAAGATACTGATAATTTTTAAAAGGACACAAGTGATATTAGTTATATGAGGATAGGTGGGGGAGAATAGGTGAAAAAGGAAGTCTAAGGAGCACTCAGGTTTTCATTTTATTTTGTGAGTGTTGAGAGTTACTGGATACTTTAGATCAGCGGTTCTCAACCTGTGGGTTGCGACCCCTTTGGGCGTCAAATGACCCTTTCACAGGGGTCGCCTAAGACCATCGGAAAACAAAAAAAAATTTACATTATGATTTATTAACAGTAGCAAAATTACAGTTATAAAGCAGCAACGAAAATAATTTTATGGTTGGGGGTCACCACAACATGAGGAACTGTATTAAGGGGTCACGGCATTAGGAAGGTTGAGAACTGCTGCTTTAGATAGACTCAGAAATGCAGATACACATTTAAAGTTATAAAGTGGATGCTAACATAATTGCACTACATTTCCTCATCTTTTATCACAGCAAGTCGTTATATAAAATCTGAAATCAAGAAATTAAATGTATAAACATGTCACTTACAATTACATTGGTAACTCAGCAAAAAAACTAAAAAGAGGTATTAAAGGTAGTGTTATCCGAGAAGGAGATGGGGGTTGAAGACCAGAATATTTTACCTTCTATTTAATACCATTCTATAATTTTGTAATAATTATGTGTTATTACAGGTCCACAGTCCCTTCAAGTCTCCACAATCCCCCCAAGTCTCTCGGGGACTGATGTGTTTCAGAATTAAGAATGTTTTTGTGCCGTACGAGACCCCAGCGGGTCTGGGCGAGCGCCTTGTAACCAGGCTCTCCTCACCCAGGTGCAGGTTACAACCGGGCTCGCATTAGTTCTGGGCAGTTTGACTGGAAGGGACTCAGAAGAGCCTCATTCCCAGAGCTTTGTGGACTTTGTCACTGCAGGTAAGGAATCGTGGACCTGCATGGAGCCAACAGAATGAAATGTCCACGCAGTTTCCACGGCAGAATCAACGGGGAACTTCCAGCCCACCTCCCTCTTACCCCACTTTTGTTTCCCTTTGCAGTTGAGTGTTTACTGCGGCAAAGTAAAGGATAAAACATGGTGACCAAAGGCATTTTCCCTTTTGAAATAACAAAATACATGTGTTTGTGTAGCAATAACGACAATGATGAAAAGTTAGGGCAATTTTTGAAAGAGCGTTTGATCACAAGCGTGATACAGGCCCTGCTGGGATGCTGATGAAAGCGTTTCCATTCCTTTGCCCAGAGCACGGAGGGCGGGGGCGCTGCAGGCGGAGGGTTAGCAGCCAGGGGCCACATCCTTTGCAACCCACAAACCTTGCCACTCTACCTTTCAGTCATAACTAAATTTATTCATAGTTTCCTACTAAAATGATAATAATTGTTTCTGTCAGAGAGGGGGAAAAAATGCCCACTCCAGATGAACAAAGCATAGAGTGTAATAGTAGGTGGTACAACTCAACTAAACCCCACGTGTTTCATTGACACATTTACAAATGTAAAAACCAGAGAACAGGATGCCACAGCATAAACGAAGGTGACATGGAGCTGTAAGCCAGGAGTTCAGAGAAGCAAAGTTCATGAAGATGACCACCGCCCATGCGTTCAAATTACGTAATCAGGAAGTACTGCTTGGGTACCGAATGGGACCGAGGCAGCATGACAGGGCTACAGGAAGCGGGTGCAGGAAACGCCCTCCAGGGCTCAGACACAGCTGTGGAGAGAGGACTCAGGGGCAACAGGCAGCAGAGGGTGGACGCCTGTGCTGGGAGGCTGGGGCGAGAAGTGCTGATTAGAGAACAGCAGGGTGATTGCGAGGGGGCTGAAGACAGCTCGTATTTGTTGCAATGCTATCACTTGGTCTGACTCTTGAAAAAAGGCTAAGGCTGACATTGTTGGCTTCGGGACATCCCATGGGACCCCATGACCCCATTGTCAATCAGATGTGGAACTGGTCCAGTCAGTGCACACAAAGCTCTGAAGCCTAATTTGTGAAAGATCATCGTTGACGGATGGCAGGGGCCTACCAGCCTGGGGTTTCAGGGTGCTAAAGAGCCATCGCTCTGGAGACCTGGCTGTTCCCAGTTCCTCCGGCCATTCCTGGGTCCCAGGTTCTCTTCGGGAAGGCTGCGATGGCCACTGCCACAGAGGGGAGAAGGACTGACAGTGTAGAGCAAGAGGTTGAAAGAAGGTAACACAAACAGGAAGGGCCAGCATGAAATATTCCATGGCCACTTGGCTTGAAATGCTTGGGAAGGAGTTGAGGTCAAGTGGTGAGTTTTAAAAGGAAGTTACCTAAAGCTTGAACATGTTTTGGGACATGTTTTGGGACAGCTTTGGGACATGTTGTAGAGCACCGTGCAGGTCAGAGTATGGAAATTATTCTATCAGGAACAAGCATTGGTCAGCGATGGGGGGGACAGAGGAGCCATGAAATGCAGACTTTAGGACAATGAATGAGATCACATGCAAACCAGATGAGTGGGATAAAGACACTGTGGGCAGAAACAGTGTGTTGAATAACTGAAGTTTGAAGGAATGGAGAATGAGACAACTGGAAAATAAGTAACACTGACCGTGAAAGGAGTTTTAAAGTCAGTCCACAACGAAGCGATGACAAGACTAGCTACAGGGAGCAAAGGGGACACTTGGATGGCTTCTTGAGTTTTGAGGCTTGGGGACAGAGCCTTGACAAACAACAGGTCTGAAGAGAAAAAAATCCATTTGGATTCAGGTATGAGGCGAGCATGGTACGTTCAAGGAGGAAGTTTTACAGAGAGAACAGGAAGTGAAATCAGGGTGGCTAGAGACCCGGCTACAGATGGTTGAACTATAAGAATTGATGTAATTACCAAGAAAAGGGGAACTGCAAAAAAGCTCAACAAACTGAGTTGTGTGGCACATTTACAGTGTGGAAGAGGAGCAGAAACCAGTGTAGAAGAGAGAGGAAAACACGGCCAGAAAATGAAAGACAGAGTTGGAATGCTGTGCGACCACAGTGCTAGCTGAGGCAAGGGAACATCGAGGCCACATGTCACATGCGACAGAAGTTCAGGGGACAATGGGGAGCTTAACCGGAGGACAAGTCCATCACCACCGCCAGGAGGAAAACCCGTCCCTCTCTGAGGCCTCAGGCCTTTGTTGTCACTTAGGCCATAGCGTACCTGGAGGAAGGACCATCAGCCCCACCTACATGAGCTTCCACTAGTCCCCATACATCTGGTACCATGAACTCTGCAGAGTCCCCAGGGTCTCTACTGGACCCCTCATTTGTGCCCATTTTGTATAAACCGCTCCCATTTTTATTAGTGTGATTTGAGTCACATTTGAGTGAATTTACTTTCATCCCTCAAACAAGCTGATTGTTACAAGATAGAGTTATAACAGGCTTCAGCCTCAGTGTTTGCAAAGAATTTGAGAATTCGAAGGAAAAGCCATCCGTGCATATACCCAGCTGGACATTGACTTGGAAGGTCAGAAAGAAGATGTGGCCTGAGTACTGGTCACACAGCCTGGTTCCAGCAGCACAGCCTCGGTGACTCTGGTGGTGGAAGGTAACTGCTTCTTCTCCCGTTTCGTTCTCAGATGTGTTCTTACGTGGATGACAGATTAAATGTCCACCTGACCTATTGCAAGTTTACGACATACTTACATCACTAGATGTTGATTGTAAAGACTTGCAAACTAGACCCAAGAATTCAATATATTGAAGAGTCAGCCATAGAAGCCCAGTGTCTCTCGGTTGCCCTGCAATGTAATGACTCAGGTGTCTGACAGGCAGGTTTCTTAAAGCGTCATATTTTTAATTGCACAGAAATGCACTGTTACTCTCTTTTCTTATCCCAGTTCTCTTAGGTTTACAACAAATGACAAGACATTTCTAAATACAACAAACAGTATCTCCATTCCAGATGGACTCACCTGAGAGGCTAACTCATGTCTGTCAGAGAATTGTTCACATTTTTTGCTTAAGTGCATAATGTGTCCTGAAAATTTTCAAACAGTGTCACACTTTCATTTAATGATTTTTTAAAAATTTAATTTGCACAGGTGCTTGAATCATAAACATTTTATTTATGCAGAACTTTTCAAGCACTGATTAAGGGCTTTTAAGTAAAAAACTCAAGACAAGTTAAGCAAAACAGATTGAAGGCACACTAAAATGTAACTGAATTATAAATACTTAGATAAAACCCTGGCAATCATTCCATTTCACAACATGTGGTGTCAAATAACCCTACAGCAGGAGACATTTTGAAAATAAATGTTTAATTTTCAACATGCAAAGTGTTATACTTGTTCCTCAGAGTTCTTCCTCTTTTAGAACATGCTTTCATTTTGTATTAATTCCAGTCCAATACAACAAGAGCAAAGGAAAGAATGTTATGGCATGACCAGCGATTACATAGCCCAGCTTTTCACCCAAGCTGACAGCAACCCAGGACCAAGGCAGGAGCAACTGATGACGTGACCATTGCTTCGGCAGCTTCCGCTCAGCTTTAAGAGATGACTGTGGCAAATGAGTTTTCTTCATTTGCTGCATCCTTTAAGACATTGCTCTACAAAACTCCTTGGTGCCGTGTGATGGCATGTCCACGCATAACGCCGTTCAGAATTCTGTTAAGATGGCTTGTCTCAAGAATGTACACCTCTCTAAAGCCTTCCCTTGTTCCCCGAGAGTGTTCAGTTCACGTCTATGTTCTCTCACTGGTGATGTCCCATTGCGTTACCTGTCTGCACAAAACTCTAAACGATACAAAACTCTAAATGAACAGTCCGAGCAGAGTGATGGAAATGTTGTCATTGCCTGGGGATCACAGTAACCAAAGGACACCTTCAAGGACAAAACTTTGCACTTACTGTAAAAAAATCCCTATTGAACAGCTCAGAGACAAGAAAGAAACATCTAGATAAAAGGAAGGAGAAGAGCAAATGAAAGGTCTCAGAAATTATGGGTCCATCTCTTTTATCACATTAAAGCACACAGATAAAAGGCAATAAATAAAGGCCCTCCAGAGCTGTGAAGCTAGAAATATGTACATATCGCCTATATTCTGGTCCAATTCTCCCTCAAAGAAAACACCTCATTTTACTTCAAAATAATCAAAAGAGAAGAGAATCTCATACAATTTGATGAGATTCATATAAAATTATTTTAAGAAAAAGAGTTAAGTACAAAATACTACCTTTACAGGCAATGAAAGCACGCAGGTAGGCATTTTTATAAAATAGTTGTACCAAAAAGAAAAGTACAGACCAGTCTCACTTATGATATATCAATGCAAAAATCTGAAATAAAATATAAACAATCACAGTGTTAGAACGTATTAAAAAAGAAGCACATCATGAGCAAGGAGGCTTATTCTAGAAATCCAAGCATGGCTCAGTATTAGAAAAACCCATTAACAAAATTCATCATATTAATAGAGGTAAAGAAAAATCATATGACTTCCATAGATATATAAAAGACATTTGACTCACCTTAAAATATGCAATAAATAGAAACTGATGATTTTTTTTTATATGCTTCAGCCCAAACACAGCATCTCCCTTAATGGGAAAAATCTTGAGGTTTCCACAAAACTTAGAGATAAAGCAATTAGAAAAGAAAACACAATCAGAGACATAACAATTATAAAGAATGAAATAAACAAACTTGAATTTCTGATGGGAATACCATAACAAAAATAAGAGAATGTAATAAAGTATTAATAGCAGATTTTAAAATTGATGTAGAGAAATAAATTGCCTGATGTCCCTTTTTTTCCCAAAAACAGAGTAGCTAAAGTTTCTCTAGAGCTTTGGCTCTTGGAAGTTCTGTAAGAAGATGCTAGTCTCTCTGCTATATTTTAACTATTGTGAAAACAGTAAGTGGGCCGAACAAACTTTACAATAGTTAGAATGTTGGCTATTTTTGTTGCATAGTCTAGAGATTTCAGTGCAAACCCTTTGTCCTCTCATCTGTTTGTTGAGGCCTGAAATATGTATGCATATAGACGGGGTCAATGTCATTCATTTCATTTCATAATTAGTGGATGCATGACATATACAGCACTTTGAAAAGTAATACACTCATAAGATAAAACTGCCATATAAATAGCCAAGAAATCCTTCCCAGGAAGCAAGCATGACTTTAATGCAAGAGAAGTAGGGGGCATTTCCCGGGGCCACCTAGAAGGAAGGTCAATGGAAATTAAAAATGGGAGACGCTCAATACCAGAGTCATTGATGTCACCATTTTGGCCATTGTTTTGTTTTAGTTTTACCCCCGTCACCACTCCCCAATCAACCCTTCCCTTACCAGCATTTTTGGAATGCAGAGAAGCTGCACGACTACGAAATCCATTTAGCTAAAAAACCCTCAAGTAATTTTCTTTTGAATGCTTTCAATGTAAGTCATTATTTCTAATACAGATGAATAATGCAGTGGCCATTCCGCACAGTATTATGGGAGCATGAGCTAATGTTTTGACTGACTGCTGCTTTCCTTGTGTGCGCTTCTCTCTTGGCATTCTTTTCTGCTTTCAAAAAACTACTGCTCCTATGGAAACAGTAATGGACCATTGTGCTGTGAGAGCAGTACACAAGGAAAGATTGACGGTACATAAAAAAATGTCTTTAAGCTTTGTGATCTTTTATCCCCAAAATATGTATAAATATTTATGTATTATTATCCACGATGTCCAGAAATGGGGAAAATTAAGAAAGCCAATATAATTCATTAGGCAGTAGAAATGTTCTGTCTATTTATAACACTAAAGGCCACATATACATTTTCAGGCAGTGTTTTCACGAGCTTCACAGCAGATCTGTAAGGGAAGAAAGAGGAATAGTGGCCCGCCTCACACTGACCAGGCTTGGTCACGACGTGGGGTGGCCTGACACTCCACTCCGGAAAGGCTCAGCCTCACACACCATATGTACAGCCGCCCTCGTGTCATAACCCCTGGCTGATTGGACCGAACCAAAAGTTACGGGGTCAGCTGACATGGAGAAGCCTGACCCAATAAAAAAAATCTGCCCAATTGACACACACGAGACCTACCAGACACCTGTGTAATATTCTGCAAATTATCTTATCCCTCTGAATGTCAGGTTCTTCATCTGTAAAATGAAGGTGGGCTGTTGGTTTCAAGATAAGGAAGTAAAAATCTTTACAGCCTTTCTTTGCACTCCCAAATGAGAAAAGAATTAGGACAACAAAGGCAAGAGTCAGATTCAGGAATTGGGAGACACATTTTTGTCAACTGCTCACTTTGATTTCAAAAGCCCATCTGTCATTTAGAAAATAATTTTAAGTAAGTAGCGGTGATGCTGTACTCATTGGTCTTTAAGTTTATAGAAAGCTGACTTTGCTGGTAATAGCTCCTAAATCTGCACAGGCTACTGCAGAGTCAGACTGAACGGTAGTATTTCACAGGGAAACTCAATTTTAGGATTCTTTACCTGCTACCCCCTCACTTTAGGCCTTCATCTCTTTCGTGGCCATTACTTATGTCGTGTCACCACCATGCCTCCCGCACTTAGCATGATGTGTTGGATGACAGCCCCCCAGATTCCAGTCTTGCCTTCTTCCTATCACTTTCTCATACTGCTACCAGAAGTATTTCACAAAAATGCAAATGTTATCACATCACTTTCTTGCTTAAAACCTTTCAATAACCCCAATTATGCATAGAATACATTTCAGCCTCTTCATCGCAACCTACCAGGTCTACCACCTGAATCAGGCTGTGCCCTGGACTTCCGGTCCCCCCCCCGCTGCACCTGTGCAGTAGGCGGTCCGCCTTTTCACACATCCAGAAGCATCTTGCCCCCTGCACACATGGCTGAAGCCGGTGCACCTGAGAGCTCCTGGACGTGCCAATAGTTCTAGTCCAGCAAGTGAGCGCAGGGAGAGGTTACGGGTGCTAGAAATGCCAGCACACCGTGCTAGGGTGCAGAAAGGGACCCTGAGCTCAGGTAGTTGTCAGGTTCCCCAGCATCACAGATGTGAACAATAATATTGACATTTTCCCCTATGTTGTACATTACACCGCCGTGGCTTATTTCTTTAAAGAAACGATCTTCATTAGTATAGGTGAAACAAAAAGATATTTACACAAATAAGACCAGCCACAATTCTCTTCAAACCCCACTTAGTATTAATTATTTTATTTTTTATTAAGTTTCTTAGGGTGACTTTGGTTAGTAAAATAACATAGGTTTCAAGTGTACAGTTCTGTAATCCATCACCTATATATTGCATTGTGTGCTCACCACCCAGAGTCAGTTCTCCTTCCATCACTGTATAATTGACCCCTTTTACCTCATCTACCTCCCCACCCCACTTAGTATTAATTTTGACAACAGGCTAAGCACGGCAGCATACAGTCAACATGCGAGTGTCTCTTAAGTCCTTATTGCCCATCTTTTGGCTGCTGCATTCCTCTTAACTGTTCAACAAATGCTCTTTGAATAAATAAATCAATATGTACCTTCCAATGCTCAAAACACCAGGCCAGTCTGAAACCTCTGGCTAAAGAAAAGGCCTTACAGTCTAGACGTGACGTAAAATTGCAGACATTGTCTATACCCAGACCTTAGAAAACTGAGATTCTCATTAACATGTTTCATTTCTTTCCTGAACTCAGAGTTGAGAAGAATGCTGGGAATCTGTTAAAGACAAACAGATGGAGAAAAAACAGGACAAAGAGAAGTTGTTGTTTTGTGCCTCAGCGTTTGGGATTGCAGGGGCACACCATGGAGAGTCAGCAAGGACACTGCTCCCAGAAGAATCGATGCCTGAGTTCAAAATGTCTTCATGAGACAACTCTCTTGTACATCATTTCAGGTTTTTTTAAGTTATAAATAAAATAATTAATTAAGAAGTAAAGACATAAAACTAGCTTATAATGAATCCTCATTCCATTCCCACACCAAATCAATCACTTTGTTCTTTTTCCTCATAAACAATAGAAGATATGACCGCTATTATATGCAATTATTTCTGTTTTCACTTCTTTTGGCAACTGAAGAACTAACACGGGCTTTCAGAATAGATGGACTTGCCTTGGTGCTGAATAAACGACAGCAGGTCATTTGTGTTCTGAGTTTAATTGCCCTTCTGCGATGACTCGAGAAGCGCCTACCTGGTCCATAATGACTGCTTCATAACGACCTTTCTTCCTGTCACACACACACACACACACACACACACACACACAATGTGTTTCTCCTATTGCTAACTCTAGCGAGTGTGGATTTAGAAACACGCCCTGCGGGAGCTCACAGCAACCGTCAGCACGGGGGATGCAGAGCTTGCCCAAGAAGCCCGCTGTGAGTGGCCCTCCCCGCCAGCACCCCACTCTCTGGCACCTGCCCCTTCACTCCCCTCGTCTCAGCCTCATTTCTTCTCCTCTACACTGTCCTGTCCAGGGACACTGGTCTTCCCTAGCTGCCCCAATACCCACACGTTTTTCTGCTTTAAGCTCTGTGTGTAAGCTGTGCCTCTGCTGAGCCCTTCCCCAGTGATGTGCACACGCGCTGATGATTTTTTTAATATATTTTTTCAATTACAGTTGACACACAATATTGTGTTAGTTTCAGGTGTACAACGTAGTGATTAGACATCACTTATGTAACTTACGAAGTAACGCCCCCAATAAGTCTAGTACCATCAAAATGTTCACTGTATCTATGAGTCTGTTTCTGTTTCGTTTGTTCATTTCTTTGTTTTTCACATTCCACACCTAAGTGAGATCGTATGGTGTTTGTCTTTGTCTGTCTGTCTGATTTCACTCAGTATAGTACACTCCAAGTCCATCCATGTTCTCATGAATGGTAAGATTTCATTATTTTTTATGGCTGAGTAATATTTTATCGTATATGTGTACCACAAGTCTTTTTGTCTGGTACTACTATTGCTACCTCAGCTTTTTTTTTTTTAAGATTTTTATTGGGGAATTGGGGGGATGGGAACAGCAGTGGGGAATTGGGGGAAGGGGAACAGACAAGTTGCTGTCGTTTTGTTCTTCAGTCTAGTCGTGGAGGACGTTGCTTCACTGGCCCAAGTTGGCACCATCATTGCACTCTTCCCGGGCGAGGTAGATCAGTCGCTGGCTTCTGGACGGCCGCTCACTGCGGCTGCTGGCCGCTCATACTGGCTGCTGGCTACACACGGTAGCCCATGGCAACACACTGCAGCAGGGGTTGCAGCCTACGCCATCACTGGCGACTCATGGCAGCCCAGCTCCAGGTTGAGCTGTTGTTCAGCATCTTAGCTGTAGAGGGCAGCGTCACTGGCCCTCATATGTGGGATCCGAACCGGGGCCCTCTGACGTCCCAAGCCAGTTCTTAGCCAATGTGCCACTCGGCCGACCCTGCTACCCCAGCTTTTTTGTTTTCATTTCTATTGTCATGAAATCTCTTTTTCCATCCCTTTACCTGAGTCTGTGTATGTCTTTCTTATCTTAGCCTCCGTCGACTCCATCCTCAGAGACGCCTCAGCTCTCCTCCCACAGCCGGCACCGCCTCTCGTGCTTGGCCAGGCCCTCACATGAGCGCTCTCACAGTAGGCGCTTTTTCATTTTTTTCTTTTTTTGCTTGAGTTCTGCTTCTCTCACCTTCCACAACAGGGGTTAGAAAACAACCCCAGGCCTGTGAGCAAACTATAGCCAACCTTGTGTTTGTGTATGGCCTGAGTGCTGAGAATGGATTTTACATTTTTAAATGGATGAAAAACATCAAAATCAGAATAGTATTTTATGGCACATCAAAATCTTAGGAAGTTCAAGTTCTAGTGTCCATAAACAGAGAGTGTTGGCAACATAATCTCACCCACCAAATACCATGTCCGTCTGACTTCATGCTGCAAACAGAGCTGAGTCGTAGCTCCAGAGGCTGCATGGGCCACAGGCCTGAAATACTGACACCTGGCCCCCGACAGAAGCGTCTGCGCCTCTCTCTGCAGCGGGGCAGGCTCTCGCCTTTGCAGCTCTTCTCAGCGCCCAGCCCCTGTAAACGCTCAGCACATGCGGCTGCATGAGGCTGTGTCTCCTGAGTGCAGAGGGGTCGCTATTCTCCTCTTCACAGGAGCAATCCTGGCGCACACATACAAATAACGCTGCTCTCACAGCTTCTAAAAATGCCATTGATTCTATGTCACACCGATACTTCAGGCACTGAGACGTAATGGTGGCAAAGGGACACAGGTCACTTCAAGTTGTTGTTTTATTCTGATTTAGAGAAATTTCAGATTTATTTACTACACATTTCATCATAAGTCTCTCCTGTGCTCATGTAATATATGTGAGCAACACCAAGTGGGGAGGGTGTTCCTCAGCCTTCTTCACATGTGGAGGGTGACTGCTCTCAATCCCTGTTTGATTCAAGGTCACCAGCATCCATGTTCTGTCTACATAATTCTGTCCTCTGTCACCCTGATAGTTGGGGACACAGCCTGTGTAACAGCAGGTGAGTACTGACGCCAGCACGAAGCGTTCAAGTCTAAGAAGGGTTTGTTGACTGGGTCACCTTATTCTTTTACTGTTCAGGTTCACGTTCAGGAAAAGGCACTGAGAACTAGCACCCCTTTATCCACAAAAGCCTCTTTCCCTGAGCCTAGAAGAATTACTTCCTAAGAGAAAAACTTCTCTTTTCCAGTCCTTATGAGATTCCCAGAATTCTCTCTTCCTAAGAGCAAAGCAGTTTCTTTTTTTCAAACAATTCACATAACACAGTTGAATCCATGACTATGTGAACAGCTATGACCAAGTCTGTGCATGGATCTGTGGACGCCCAACCAACAGCGGTTTTAAATTAGAAAGACACTTCCAAGTTCCAAGAACCTTAAAATATGAACTGAGTAGACAAACTAAAATTGATGGAATATGGCAAAGACTAACGCTGTGAGCACTTATTACATGCCGGGAGCTTTTCCAAGTCCATTACATTTATTAACTCATTTAATCATAATAATACACAAACCTGCATAGTAGGTGGTATCGTTTTCCTTATTTTGTAAATCAATGAGAGGTATGTAATGCCCAGACCAGCAACCATCAATCCAGCTCTTATTTTTGCAACATTGTTCTACCCTTGCCAAACATAGCATGATGCTATTGAAAAAACAATAAAACCTCAGGATTGTCAAAAAAAACCCAAAAAACCTGTTTTTCAATAATCACCCACTAGGGTTGCCAGATAATATACAGAACATCCAGTTAAATCGGATTCTCAGAAAAGCAAAGTATAATTTTTAGTATAAGTATATCCCAAATACATCATGGGATATACTTACACTAAAAAGAAAAAATTCTAGTTTTGTGAAATTCACTTGTAACTGGGTGCCCTGTGTTTTTATGTCAGATCTGGCTGGCCTGTCTCTTCCACACCGAGCAAAGTTCTTTTTACACATCCTCGCAAAACCTCGCTTCCCTTCCACCACAAAGGGAGAAGCCCACGTGTTTTCGGCATATTTAGCACACTGTATGTTTTTACAGGAGTTTATGCAGTCCTTTCCATATGCCAGGTGCCTTGTGTACAGTATTAATGGTCCTGAAAACAGCCTGACAAGAACACTGTTTGCTGGCCACATTTTATAGATGGGTGCAGAAAAGGTGAATAGCACCATAAAGTTACACAGAAAGTAAGTGGTGAAGCACATAAACAATCTCATTCTGTATGGCTGCAGAGGCCATGCTCTTTGCAGATGAAATAACAACTTTGTGCTGTATCTCTCATCTTGACTGTTCTGAGCCATTTTTCAAGTGGAAATTATTGTTTCTGTGCCAGCTCATCTGAATCCGTGGGGGTTATTGCCCAAGTGTGTGTGCTTCTGTTTTCCCTCTCATTACTGCCCCGCAGTGACCTGGGAAGAAACGGCCAGCCGGATGCTGCCTCACCCCCAACGCGTTCACCAACAACAATGAGTAAACAAGAAATCCATGCTGACTTCACACTCGAATGGAAAACCAGGTGTATGAATCAATAGGTGTGTGTTTTCCACATTGAATAGGAACCAGTTCATTAGGCAAAAACACTCATGTTCAGAGGAGAGAAAATGAACAGAGGGCTCTTTGCTCCTAAGCTGTGACTTACAGCGACACATGACAGGCAGTAACACCATCGTGGTCCAGGCTACACGCTGATTATGCGTGATGCTTTTTGGTGGATTAATGCAGAGGCAAGAAAGAAGGAAGAAAGTGAGATGTAGCCCACCAAGGGAGCAGAGCCGACAAGCTGAAACAGAGCTGGTGTCTGGGGACACACACAGACATTGTGAATATGGTAAAGGTTGCATCTGGGGTTACCAGATAAAGTACAAGATTCTGAGTTTAATTTGAATTCCAGGAAAACAGTGAATATTGTTTAGTATATATTTTTAGAGTGCTATTTTGATCTAGGAGCCACATAAATGTGTTACTAATGTGTCACTTATTTTAAATGTTTAATAAGTATTTTAAAACTCCTTTTGCCCCCTAAAAGATTGGCAGCAATTAAAATGGAGACATATGGGGACACCAGACTCATTTCTGGTGGGTGCGCACATTTCTAAAACCAGTGTGGACATCAGCTGGGTTCAATAGTAAAGTTGGAAATGTCCCGTCTGTGACTCGAAGATTCTACTCCCAGGTACAAATTATGGAAAGTCTTGCTCACATGCAGCAGGTGGCCGGACGACAGTCTATAAGAGCAAAACTCGAGGACTCAGGTAGGACAGAATTGTGGTGTAGCTGTAGAATGCAATCCTGTGAAGAAAGTGGGTTCACTGCAGTGACATTAACAAGCAGCCTTTTCTTTTGTTGAAGAAGATGTATACATGTACCATCAAGAAAAGCCAAAGGGAGGGAATTCTAATAGATGTGTATCACATGGGGACGGGGAGTGGGGCGGCAGGTTGGGGAAGAGGATTGTTACTTTGAGGGGTAAAAAGTATAACTATTGCACTGTGTTGTACAGCTGAAACTAATTTAAAAAAATGTTTATTTCACAATAATAAATAAATAAATAAATTAATTAATTAATTAAAAACCCAAAAAAAACATAAAAAGAAAAGCCAAAGCAAGATAATTTAGGGTTGGGGTTACACAGAACTGCGGAGTGTAAGACTTCAACATTAACAGGAATTTCCTAAACTGAGTGGTGCATGTGTGTGTAATTTTTATTCATCATTCCTTACTCATAGTCCATAAATGCTTTATTTATTCAACACTTTCAATTTTAAAATAGGTCCATAATTACATTGGAAACCTGCCTTCTCACCCCTCTCTCACACTCCTGGCCTCACACTCACTGAGGCTGAAGCGTTAGGAATTGTCTCCCAGGTCCTGAGGCACTGGGCTTTGAAGAGCGGAAGGGATGGTCCTGGGGCTGCCTCAGTCACGGTGGCTTCCGGCATTTCTTATCTCTTAAAACTCCCATTTCATCTTCCTTTCAGAGCATCCTGAGCCTCTGGACATTGTTAAGATTGTGCTGAGAGATATTTTCATTATCAATGCCCCTCAGTGACAGACAAGAAGGAACCTGAATATTTATCTTTCTCATCAGTGTTACTGGCAGACTGAGGCTTTTATGCTTAAATATGCCTTCAGCATCCGTAAGTGTGTTGCTTTCTAAAATATGAAGGTCCGCAATTTACACTGGTTTACCTCAGATTTTCTAATCAATGGTTTGATGCATTTCATGTAGTCTAAACTCACTCTGAAAACAAAATTCATTAGTCTGCATTTACATGGCTTAAAATTAAAGAATGACTACCCTTATGAGGATATATGCTGTCCTGGTAACTCCATTATTAAATATGAAATATACTTAAGTGTCTTTCAAATAAATTAAAAATATTGTATAAAGACAGCACATTTCAAAATTAATTCAGATACAGTTCCTCCTTTGCCCTAATGATACTATTTCACCTCCTAACTCAAATTCATAATGCTAATCTTTTTCAATAAGCAGACATCTAATTAAATCAAATTGAAAGAAATGGAGTTGGATGCCAGGTGTTCAATGAAGAAATCTGTGTTTAAAATGAGGGACACCCCCTGTTATACCAAGGCTTATAAAAAATGCAAACTAGGACTAGATCTGTTGCCAGCACACCGTCACCTGAGGTCACCGCTGAGACGAGACATCCTGCCTGCACACGCCCCGGAGACTCCCTTGTCCAGGCTGGTGAGGGGGACACCCTGCACCTCGAAGGTCACCGCCGTACTCTTGTTCTGTCACCTGTGGTTAGCCTCCCTGGCTCCAGACTGATGCACAGAGAAATTTAGGACAGGATTTCAAATTCCCCCGTTCTCTCAGTGTCTTCACCATCCCACCTTGGTCCTTGCCTTCCAGGCTGAGCCATGATATTTCAGTGCTCTTCTGGGCAGTTTGTTGAGGGTGGAGGGTGAAACGTGAATCCTGGAGAAAAACAGTGAACTGAGTCCTTCGCTGAAACCTGGAAGCTCAGACAAGAACAAGAGCAATCGAGGTTCTGACCAGCCTTTTTTAAATGTCAAAAGGGGAAGAACAACAAAGAAAGAAGGTGTTCACAGGATTATAGGAACTACGAGATCACAGAACTGCGGAGGCAACATGAGGACGTAAGAACTGGGACAGCCTAACAGCGGCAAGGGCGCGCATCCTTGTCTTGTTCCTGACCCTGTAGGGAGAGCTCGCGGCCTTTCACCGTTGAGTACGATAACAGCTGAGAGCTTGTCCTATGTGGCCTTTATTATGTTGAAGTGCTTTCCGTCTATAGCCATTTTATTAACAACCACAACAAAAAACCCAACTCACAGACACAAACAACAGAACGGTGGTCAGCAGAGGGGGAGGGGCTGGGGGAAGACAAGAAAG
>NW_017731427.1:1576763-1581000 GCF_001890085.2 Hipposideros armiger
AGCAGCAGCTTTTTAGGGGTTTTCTTTGTTATTTTTTTTAGCTGAGCCATCCTGCCACCTGTTGGCAGCTCAGCGGCAACTCAGCTCGGGCTGGGCATCGAACCGCTGTTGTTCAGAGCTCACACTGTTGAGCGAGATCCTAACCAACTGAGCCACTCGGCCGGCCCAGCTTTTTAGTTTTTGTGCCGTCATGATGGTGTTGCAATGACCTTGCAGCCGTGCCCCCTTTATTCCTGGGCCTGACCCCCACACGGCCTGCCCAGTGCCTCCCGTAACAAGGACCGGCGGTGCCATCTCTCCAGCAGCTTCTGTCAGAAACAGGGGCCGCTCTCTCTGACCTTCTAGAACCTCTTTCCCACCAAAACAAAATCAAGGGCCATTTAAGTGTTAACATCCTTGACAGTTAAATTAAATGAAAATACCCTCACCCAGAATAGTGTCTACAAAAGGAGAAGTTGGGGATAAAGTTGGCTTTTGTTACCATGGAAACTAGCTAACCATCACCATGGTCTTTCAGTTAAAGGCTGTAGCTCAGAGAAAAATCGCTCTGCATGGTTATCGATTAAAAATGCGAAATGCACCCATGGGCACCTTCAAGTGCCGTTATTATCAGGATAAAATGGACAGGTTTTTCCACTTTAACTGATGTCTAGAGAATATACTCTGAAAAAATGGGACTCTGCACTAACGGTCAACGTTTGAAATGAGAAAAAAATGACTGAATCTGGGTTGTCTGGAAGAGTTGCAAGTCAGGAAGAGAACTTCCTGAGCTCTGACACCTCTGCTCTCAGGAGTCCAAAGTTATAAGTGACCTTATCATCAGGAAGTCATCATGATGTAATTGACACTTCTTCTATCAAATAAATGTTTTTGGTAATATAAGCTACTTTTCTTGGAAAAGGAGGAAAAATTGTTTCCTCAGTTGTTTTTGCTTGGCATTGAAACTGTTTCTGTATGTCCTTATCGTTACTGTCCTCCTATGGTTTACGCGTTCTCATTTGTACCCCAAGTTAAAGGTGCTGGGCGTCACCTCTTCCGGAGTCCTCTGTGGCCAAGAGTCTCAGCTCTGCCAGTGACCAGCAATGCTGCCTTCCTCAGCCCACTGAACGTCCCTATTCCCAGGGTTTCTCTCAGTGAAATGGGGGTGGGACTGCACACACAGCACATGGAGCCATGAGAGGATGAGTAAGGCCTGTAAGCCTCTTCCTGAAAAGCTCTGGCACCAGCAAACCCCAGTAGGTATGAGCATGTTGAAACTAAAGCCTAGGCGTCCCTCTGCCTTCCCAAAGCTGCAGGTGACTGCTTGTCACCTATGGGCTCCGTCTCTCCTCCAGCAGAAACTTTGCTGAGAGCAGGGCTTCCCGAACGTCCTTGGAACCGGCATGCGATCCCCCCAGAGAAGACTGTGGTGGCCAGGTGTCCTCTGCCCAGCTGGACAGGAAGCCCCACTGCCCATCAGCCTGCAGTGGTGAGCATTGCCGATTTTGGATTCTAGCCATCGTCCCCAGCTTACTCTTGGTCCATGTGGTCATCTATCCTTGGAACCCCTGTTGCCTGCTATTGCTAGTCCCCACTGAACATAATGTTCTGTCCGGCAGGTGGACCACCTGTGCTGGAAGCTCTGTCCACAGCAGCCCCTCTGGGACCTGCCTGACTCGGAACATCTGATCCCTGGCCTGGTTCTTTCCTGCACACTTGGTCCCACCAAAAGTAACTTGTGGTGCCTAGTCCCAACTCAGTGCATGAGCGACATGGAGACTGGACCCTCACGATGTCATTACAGAAAGCCATGTCATGGTTTAGATGGCAGAATGTTCCAAATGTGCTGCTATTCCCACAGAGTCCCTGACGCCAACCTCCGTGATCACCACTAAACATGTGTCAGATTTCCACATGTCACCAAAGGGGTACGGTGCTCTCTTCTGAAGCTGTGAATAACAACCATGCATGCTTAATTCTAGTGGACAATGGCATGACCTTCTGATGAAAAACTGGCATGTTTATTGCAGGGAAATTCCCTCCAGCTCCGTGAAATAGACCTGCTTCAGTTTCCTGTTAGCTATGGACCTACTCTATTGTGCTGGAGGCCATACTCTAATTCTTCCAATTCACTCTTACCCTGGTTAGACCTAGACCCCAACAACGTCATAGAGAGCCCTCTGTGTGTCGTTCTAGAAGCCGGGAGCTGATGCTGTACCCTTGAGAGCTCAGTGTCTATTAGAGGAAACAAACACACATTGGCCATTTCCGGATGATGTAGTGAGAGGTGAGAGTGACACAAGACGCGAGGGGATCACAGAGTCGGGGCGTAAACCCCAGACAAAAGAGCCACAAGATCAAGGATGATCTGGAAATCAAAAGCTTCCAGAGAAGGAAACGGACGCAATCAAGTGACATGTGTGTGCCCGGGGAGGAGACGTGGACAGGTACCAGGCCCTTCAGAGAGCAGATCTTTGATCTTAGGCTACAGAGAAGCCTGGAGGGATTTAAGCGAGGGAACCACATTAGCAAATCTGAACTTTAAGCAGGTCTCTCTGACCATGACCTGAAGGATGATTCCATTGTGGGCATGGTCAGAAGGAGGAAACCCAATGAAAGGCTAGGTAGCCATGGATTAGACAGGTAAGTACTGATTGGCCATGTTGCGATAGGACGGACAGAGTGTTTGGTGCTGAGGATATAGAAGGAAACAGGACAGACTCACTCCCACAGGCCCTGTTTCCCTGGATCACTATAAATTCTGCAAAGAAGTGCATGTTGTGACCAGACAGGAAAACAGGGGCTGCTGAGCGAACATAAGGAAAACATCCCGTGTGGAAATCACATCCAACTGAGACCTGCAGCCGTGTGGGCCATGGCTGGTCCCTGGGGGAGCAGAGGGGCACGGGACTATAGGCTAATGAGCAGCATGTGCTAAGACACGGGGGCACTTGCTGGTGCAAAGCACTGGAGGACTGTGCTTCGAGGACGAGAAAAACAGTAAAGGAAGAAAGACCGTCCAGGGTATGTGGTCCAGCTGATGGTCTCTGCAAGGACTGTTTTCACTGGAAAGGCTCAGACTGACCTTTGCATTACACCAACTTAAACAGCATAAAAAATTAGAAGGTAGAAACTAATTGAATTCCCTTGGTTACACTGGAAACCTCCAATAATGCTTTTCATGTTCAAACAGATGGGGAACTTTGCAGTGGAAGATATAACACAATTATTTTATTACTACAATTCAAAATTAGGAGGAATCACGCATACTCTAATGATAACCTACCTCAGTAAAGATTCAAATCATCAAGCACATTTAAGCCATTATGCTGAGAATACAGGTTACCCTCTAGGCTGTCTTTACTAACATGGGAAGCTTCAAATCAGAACGTGCAGTCCATGCTTGGTTTGGCTAGTTCTCAAGGTTGGTATTTATTTATTTATTTGTTTGTTTGTTTATTTATTTATTTATTATTTATTTGTGCAAAGAATTTGATATGAGATACCTTAATGATTAAAAGATAAAGGCTACCTTTTCATTTTTTTGATGGTTTCCCATGTGTTTTGCAGATGTTCTTTAAACAAAAAGGCAACCTACTAAATGGGAAAAGATGCTGACAAATTATACATCCGATAAGGGTTAGTATCCAAAATAGAGAGAGAACGTATACATTTGAACAACGAAGAAACAAATAACACAATTGAGAAATGGGCAGAGGATCTGAATAGACATACAGATGACTAATAGGCACATGAAAAGATGTTCAACATCACTAATTATTAGGGAAATGCTAACCAAAACCACAATGAGATACCACCTTACACCTGTTAGAATGGCGATTATCAAAAAGACAAGACATAACAAGTGTTGCTGGGGCTGTGGAGAAAAGAGACCCTTCGTGCACGGCTGGTGGGAATGTAAACACTGTGGAAAACAGCATGGACTTTCCTCAAAGAATTAAAGATAGAACTACCTTATGACTCAGCAATTCCACTCCTGGGTATTTATCTGAAAAATATGAAAACACTAATTTCAAGAGATATATACACCCTTATGTTCATGGCAGCATTGTTTACAATAGCCAAGATATGGAAGCAACGTAGATGTTTCCATATCCAATATGGATTATTAGGTGAAGAATAGATGATACGTGTATACAATGGGATATTACTCAGCAATAAAAATTAATAAAAATGAAATCCTGCCATTTTGTGACAACAAGAATGGACCTTGAGGGTACTATGCTGAGTGAAATAA
>NW_017731427.1:1581615-1632106 GCF_001890085.2 Hipposideros armiger
CTATTCTGAACGATCCTCAAAGGAACAAACATCAGAAGATGTCAACCCTGAGATGACCCAGATGTTGAAATGATTAAAGATTTAAAGAAGCTGTTTAACACCCCCACCCCTGCCCCCGCCCCGCTCTGTGGGCTTTAAAGGTGCACACACTTGAAGGAAATAGAAATACAGAAATGCTCAATAGAGACACAGAAATTCAAAAAAGAACAAAATGTAAAATTTAGAACTGAGAAATACAATAAACAAAAGACTATAATTTAATGGATGAGCTCAACAGGAAAATAGAGTGACCTAGCAGGGATCAACAGATCATCCAATCTGCAAAGCAAAGAAGAAAAGATTGGGAAGCAGAATGAACAGAGGCCTCAGGTGACCGTGGGGCAGGATCAAAAGTCCATCATGTCACTGGGATCCCTGAGGGAAGAGAGAGAGATTGGTACAGAAAAGCATATGTGGTGGGGGTGGCTGGTAACTTTTATGAAAAATACAAATTCTACAGCTTTCAGATGAGCAAACACAGGCAGAGTAAACCCAAAGAGAAACATACTCAGACGTATCAGGATCAGACGTATGAAAACTAAAGATACAAAAAAAGCCTAGAAACCAGCCAGAAAGCAGCAGACTACACATTCGAGACATCACTTCCAAGGGCCGCAGGCGTCCGACCAGAGGTCAGAAGGCGGACCAGAGAGAGCACGACAGCTAACCCAGCACGCCGCTCCCATGGCGAAGTCCCCCAGGAGTGAAGGGTGAACTAGGACATCCTGAGACGAAGGGAAGCAGAGCTTGTCACTGGCAGGCCAGCTCTACGGCAGGTTCGGGAAGGACCCTGGGCACAGCACGCACCCCTCCGGCCTTGCCCGTTCTCCCGGGTCCCACTCAGTCCCTGGACAGTATGCTGTGCCATTAGAAAGGAATCAAGAGGACTGGAGCCATTAGGAATCACATACTATAAAATTAATGTAAAGGAATCAAATTACTTAAAGTTATAAAATATAAAAAATAAATAAATTGGAAATATAGAGTAATAACAGAACAAGAAATTGAGAGAGTAGTGAAAAAGGTTACCTAAAGCATTAGAAGATTGGTCCCAGTAGATTAACTGATGAATTCAATCAGACTCTGAAGGAAAAATAATCCTGGTGTTACATAAACTATTATCCAGCAACCCCCCCCCCAAAAAAAAAGTCACAGAGCACTTTTTATGAGTTCAATAATGGCCATCATCAAAAACCTAATAAAGGAAAAGTCAAGCAAATGGCAAAAATTATAGATCATTACAAACTATTATAATAAAGTAAATGCATCATCCAGATACTTTCCTGTAAACTCACTTCAAAGCAGCCGTAGGCTCTCCTAGTGTAGCTTCCAGTCACTTTCTGTTCAGCATCACGGCCCTCATTATTTGAAGATTAAATGGCATAAATTCAGGTAATTACTGTTGCTGAACATTTTTCAAGAAATGTTTCAAAATGAGTACCATGTACCTAATGTTCTAGAATCGCTGCATGAACATGAATATAAGTCACTCTTACTGATAATGGCGAAATCAAAGACTCCAGCTGTGACCTGAAAGGCAGTGAAGGGGACACTGAGGATGAGCATCACTGGTTCTCTTGACCGTCATGTCCCTGCACGCACAGCCCTGGCTTTGCACCATCAGGCACCAGGACTGAGTACGCACCCTCCTGCACCCGTTTCTGGATGCTGCGCTGTTTATCCAGCAGCGGCCAGGCTGCTGTGCTCAGGATACACATCACGGGCACCGTCCACTCAGACTCAAGCTCCGATTTCTAAGTCGTTTCAATGGTCAGCCTCGCAGGGGATACAGGGACGTGGGAAACGAGTGTGTGCACAGTTTGCATTCACTCCTGGGTTCAGACGTGGGAGCTTGGAAGTCCCACAAGGTGACACGGGGGTGCTGGGGCATCCGTGGCTCTCTGTGGTAACCCAACGGGCTCGCCCAACACAAGTCTGCTGGAGAAAGGCTGGTGAGCTTCCTGAGGGGGACGGCTTTTGTCTGCCATCATTGCAGCTGCTTCAGATGGAAGCTGTGAATCTGAGCGTAATGTGAGACTGGCCCTCAGACCTGACCCCAATCCAGCCCATTCAATTTGCACCTGGGTCCAGGTTTGCAAGTAAACATGAAAGCAGATGTTTAGAAAACGTGGTAAGAACTGGGATGAAGAACTTACTGCTTGAGACACTTCTAGAACTGTGTTGAAAACAAGGAGGAATGACAGGTGTTTCCTGCCCCATTTCCACAGAGATCCTGGTTTAGGATCGTGGAGGGGCCGGCACAGCAGTCCGTCCATGCCTGCGGAGTGCAGCTGACAGCAACAGGGGACAACAAGGAAACTGAGGCACTGGATGAAGCAGAGGCAGCGGCAGCTCTCAGCAACAGAGGTCCTGATTCTGAGCCCAAAATCCTGTGTAGGGGATGCAAGGCGAGAGGTTCTAGGGGACCAGATGCTCTCAGAGCTGATGGTGTTGTTGCTTTGTCTAGGACTCCAGCCCATCTGGGGGTGTTGCGAGTCGGGGGGCAGCACTCTGAAAACAATAGCACCCTTGACACACCTGCTAATCTGAGAGCCAAATACATCGCTGGGCATGTGACAACCCCAAAGACGGTAGTGAATTTTGACCTAAGCCTCCAAACTAAGAAGGACTCTGCCCTTTCTTTGCTATCAGCATCAGCGCCGTGGGTGAACACTCAGCTAGAGCAACGCTATCAAACACAGTATCGCCATACATAGCGCCGCGTGACGTCCAGAGGTTGTACGCACCAGAGGGTCACGCGGCAGATGTGAGGGCAATCAGAGTGTTTGCCAGTGCTCGGCAAGCCCCACCTTTAAACCCTGAAAAACAGGTGGAGTGAGCCTCAGCCTCCCCTCCAGCCCCACACGCCACATGCCCGGCCACGCGTGGGAACAGTGCGCCGCCCACTGTGCCCAGGGCAGCGCTAGCACACTCCCGGGGACACGTGCGGTGCAGGAGCTGGGGGGCTGTGCGCGTCACGCTTGTTGAAATGGGAGAAAGGTCTAAAGTCGACAGGTGAGGTGGGGGTCCAGCCACACAGCATCGCTGGGAGCACAGGGTGACATGCTGGGTTGCACTGTAGGGCCGACTGTGAATACTGGGGGCTGAAGGTGCGTTCAGGGATGACATCTGTGAGGACGGTGCCAGTGTCCAGAGAGGAAGGTTCGGAACAGAAGCTGGACTGTGCACTGAGGTAGCACAAAGCAAGCTCCCCTCAAATGAGAAGAAACGGAAGATACATTTCCTGTTGTCCAAAAGGCCATGTCCGGTTTCAGATATCTTCACATTCTGCTGTCTGGGAACGGCTACTTATGGGTGCTTGAAACGTACATGGCGACATTAAGTATAGTAGGAATTTGCATATTAAAATTGTTAAGCTGCATAAAAAGGAAAATAATTGCATCTTTTGATATTGCAGAATATATTATAGCGTGGCAAATGGAGTGTGGAGACCACAAACACTGGCTAGGAGGGGCCTTCGTCAGCTCAGCTCTCTGTTTTGACTTGTTTACTTTCTTCTTCTTGGGCACAGTCCCAAATCTGCCGGCCTCACCCGGACGGTGGAATGTTGTGCATCCATCCAGCACGAGTGATCAGCTGCAAAACGGCATGGGTGGGCATTGCTAAGGGAAAGACGCTGATCCAAAAACCTGCACACTGAATGGTGCCAACTCTATACCTCCACGGAAAAGGCAAATCCCTGCGTGAATAAAGAGACAAGAGGCTGTCAGGGGTTGTGGGGACGGGGGGAGGGTGAGTAGATGGGCATTTTGGGGACAGGAAACTATGCCATGTGACACTGTAATGGTAGATACACGTCATTATATATTTGTTTAAAGAACTATACAACATTAAGAGTGAATTCTAATGGGCACTAGGGGCTTCAGTCAATAATAATATACCAATATTGGTAATCACTTGTAACAAACGTACGGCACTAGTGCAAGACGCTAATGATACAGAAATTGTGGGGAGAAGAGGAGAAGTATGGGAACTCTTGGCGCCATTTTTCTGCAAATGTAAAACTGCTCTAAAAATAAAGCCTATTAAATTTTTTAAATTTTGTAAGTGTAGAGTTAAAGATAAAAGAGTCAACATTTTTGAACATGTAATTCAGGTTCTGGCATGGGAATTTTGACTTCATTTTGATGCCTCCCATCTACCTCAGGACAGTGGGGTCAACAGCGTCAGATGTGAGAATGAGAGAAAAAAACAATTTTGTTTTGGGCACACTGGGCTGAGTTTCTATCAGACCATGCAAAAGTAGGCTACAATAATGGTTTAATTACCATTGGCCTTTCACACTTGGAGCAATTTTCTGTGATCATGGCACCAATGTGACTCAGCAAAGTGATGTATTGTGGCAGAAGCCCACTATTGCATTATGCAGCAAGAGCCAATAAATGCTGAGCAAACTTAATGCATTTATCACTGAATTATAAATTATATACGAACCAGATTTCATGGCATCCTTTATAACTGAGCTACGGAGCTCAGAAAAAGCCCCTGGATATTTTCAAAACTAAGATCGACTGGGCTGGCATTTAAAATTCTCATAGCGTCACTGAATTATTATGCAAACATGATCTTGCCTGGCAACGGGGCTAGCCAGATTTATGGGTTAATTCTTACCGAGGGCTGGATTTTCACCGAATCACTGGATGAAGCTATTCATGCTACCTCTTAGCACAGAGGGCACCGCCAAAGGGGGCGCTGAGCTCCAGTAACACTTAGTGAGGAACACTGAGATTGGAACTTCTTACAATTTCCATGTGTCACAAAATACCCTTCTTTAGATGTTTTTTCAACCATTTAAAGTGTAAAAGATCACGGGTTATTAACGCAGGGGAGGGCCGCTTGGCCCACAGGCTGCGGTTTGCCAGCCCCTGGGGCGCGTCTCCTGCTGTGGAGAGCGCTACCTGCACCCATTCCAGTTCTGAGGGGGACCTTCCTGGTGTCAGATGTGCGTTTCTCAGGACACAGCTCGAACGGCCACTGTCCCTCCCTGGAGGCGATTCCTCGCGGTGTCCTGTGTCATCCCTCCTGCCTATTTAAAACTCAGAGTTTTTTGATGGCCGTGCTCTTTGTTTTAATTTTGCTGGATTTCATGGCCAACTCTTTTTGGTAGGAGATTAGAAAAAAGATAGTTCTCCTGAGGTCAGTGGACATAGCATTTCCTGAGCACCACAGCTGCCCACCAGTGGATCTTAACTTCGGTCGGGCAGGAGGCTATGTAATTAATGGAACTCCCAACACAGACTTTCCCTGACTACCCCAACCTTTTATAACTGATATTTATTTGTTAAAATAAGCAATTTTTCTAGAATCAAATATTTTTGTTCAACTTCATAAAGAGTTATTTCCTGAAGGTGAGCTTCGGGTCAGAGAGTATCAGCAGTGTTATTTCTTATCATATTATTGCCTCATATTGTTAAAAGTGGGTCCAGTGGGTAGCTCATGTGACAGCCCAAAGCTTTTCAAATCGTCTCCATGACCTTGGGTTCCACGCGTTCACGTGCTCATTCATGAAGGGACAGGCTCCCCAGCACGTCCACTCTGCGTTTTCTCATTCAGCTGTGCTTCTCATCAGCTGACGACTTCTGTTTATTTGCGTAAATAATCTGTGATATTATCAAAGCCTCCTAGCAATTGCCAGTATGGCAGAAATTACATGGAAATACTTCTGAAAGAGATTTTGTTGGGAAAATATAACTTTCAGTGGCCAGGATTTTGGAACTTACATGCTCCTTTCCTGCTGGCAGAGATAAACTCAATTCCAGGCAGCAGCAAACTCTGTGTGTGTGTGTGTGTGTGTGTGTGCGCGCGTGTGTGTGTGTGTGTTTATATCTTTGTGCATATATCTACCCATATAGTCTATGCATGAATAGATATCTGTCTGCATACACACATTGAATATCTTCAATATATTTATTATTAATCACTAAGAATTATATATTTATGATCAATATTTAATACATTAAATGAGTCACATACTAAATATAATTCATATATTATAGTAACATTAATAACTTGATATATTAAACAGTTAACATTTGTTGTATTTTAAATCATAAATATATTTATTATTAATACTGTGTATCTAATGGGTAAAATATACTTAATACATAAAATACATATATTTAAACACATATTAAATACAAGTACATTGTTTTTGATGTTTAAAAATTTAGCAATTAAGTTTCATAAGGTTCTCGGGTCGCTCCTGAGATCACTCTGGGCCTCGCCGACTAGGAACTTACCTAAGCCCTGTCTTCCTTTGACAGACGCTCGCTGGCGATGCCAGGCCAGCGGCAGCGATGAGAAGCATACAGCCTAAAATGTTTCCACGGAAAGTCCTGCCGTGCTGCGCCCATCTCTGTATGTTTCCTTCAGCACCATCTTGTTCACAGATCATAACCCTTTCAAGGGCTCATTTCCAAAGCTGAGTTAATAGCAGGGGAAACATATGTGTGTGTGTGTCTCGGGGGGTCTTAGGAAGTAGGCAGCCGGAGTGAACAGGGTTCCAATCGTGGCGTCACAAACACCAGAGCCTTGGGTGGGCAACAGGCGCCCATCTCTGACTTTGGTTCCCAAGGGTCACGTGGCAGGGGCGTGTACGTCTGCCACCAGCGTTCATTTGCTTGGCAATGGTTGAGTTCTAGTGCCAGGCCGGGGCACACATGGCTGCGGTATTGACGAGAATCTCTAGTGCAGACTCTCGCTGTGTCGGGGACTAGCCAGGGAGAGGCACCTTCCAGAAGGAGTCCCACTTAGCCGTCTTCCCTGATGTCCTGGGGGAACTTTAAATTGGTTTTTTAATTAAACACTTTCTGCACAAGCATGCATGTCCCGACTTTTCTCTTTCACACTGAGAAATAGAACGCCTTAGGAGATTAAGGCACAGACACATTTAAAAAAACACACTTTTGGTTAAATTTCATTACAAGAATACAAAGGGTGGGGGAAGAGGGGGAAAAAGAGGGGAATAAATACGAACCCCACTTCTTTGTTTTACTTCTTTCCCTTCCCTGCCTTCTCACACATCAGCGGGAGAACCCTCAGCATGTATCACAAAGAAAGCCCAGAGGAAAAATGGCTTTCAGTGATGGCACAAATGGTAAAAACACACACAACAAAAACACAGAAAATTAAAACATCCCCAAAATCTACTGGGGGGCAAATTGATACTGTGCTCACTAATACTTCTGTAATTGAGTTTCTCCAGGGTTATTGTGTTATTGTCCACAAAATAGAGCTAATATGTTGCAATTGCAATATCCTGGAAAATATTGACTACAGCAAAGTAATACTCACCCAATGTAACTGCGAAAACTTAAACTGTAAAAAAATATTGGTAACATATATTAGAATTTCACAATTATGCAAACTAACATATCCCAGGGGGTCTGGCTACAGTTTCTTTGCATTTTAACTTAGTTTTCATTCATGCAGTAATCAGGTAGGTGTATGCCTTATGTGTGCAAAGAAGAAGTTCATAAATAAATAAGGGTATAATAAAAATACAAATACTCAACAGGGGTTGCTAATAATGCTGAACGCTATGGGAAGGCAGCTTACAAGCCCAGTCAGTCGTGGCTCGTTGCCTTGGTAGAAACCGGGCCCCTCTTTGTGTCTTGGACCATCAAATGATGATTACATGTTATTAGACCAAAATTAAATGTTAGAGTGCATTTGTCAAAGAATGAATAACATAACAAGCCAATATTGAGGACACCCTTCCCTTCTTCTGAGAATTTATCTTTCTTCCAGTAAAGAAGCCCTACAGCCCTCCAATGTTCAAGTCAGAGACAACTTGAGGAACAGCCACCCTCTTTTTCAAGTAAAGTGGACTCACAGATTCTGTGTGACTGGCCCATGTCACATGGGGAGACACGGGTAGTTGGGGCAGGGACAGAGGGGCTCTCCTTCCACACACACCTGCCTTTCCATGCAGTCCCCAAGGAGGACCCGTGCAGGGCGTGACCCCTAGGTCCTCCGTGTCCAGAGCAGGACCCCTGGACTCTCCAGGAACTCCATCGCTTGGCAGCTTTGCCACTGCCCACCACAAGGCTGCAAACGCAGGCAGTGCTTATGGAGCCGTCCATCTGTCCGCCCACGTCGTAGCAGAACCCATTTTAAAGGATAAGAATCCTACTAAATTCAACTTAGAAATGAGCCTGCAGCAGGAGATGCTCTGTTAAACGCCTGGTATTAAAACTAGATTTTGAAGGATGGCCCTAAAGTAATTCTAGGCGTCTCAACACTCCATGTTCCCACTCTCCTCCAGGCAGACGGATTTTGGAATCCACAAGACACGAGACACGTCTGATGCCTTAGCCGAGTGAGGAAACTAAGTTAGGTTTGAGGTTTTCCCCACAAGAGACCTTTCGTTCTACCTCTGATAGTCCCAAGAATTAGATACCAAGTCAGAAAAGCTTCAAAATGTAAGACCGTGACACACTGTGAAAAGCCAGGAAGGGATGCCTGAGTCTTCTGTTTGGCAAGGTCCCTGTGACCTGGGGACCCAGGCATTCAGCCACAGTGACAAGACAGACATACTTCTAGACACTCGCAGAGCTTCCCAAGGATATTTTGAAGCCTAGGTATGTTTTTCCAAACCCATCAATGTTCCTGGTTTCTTGACGTTCAAATCTTTTAAGGGAATGAAGCATCCATTTTTCACAGGAATTAACTGCATTAATCCTCCCAGCATCTGAGAGAGAAACTGGGAGAGAAGTTTCTCAGTAGGGAACGCAGAGACGCGCCCTGACGAGCTGATGTAGACAGACAGTGGGCTAGAAAAGCCGGAGGAGAGCGGGGAGGGCTCGGAATCCTGCGGTTAGATTCCCTTCAGAACATAAGGTGGAAATGACGCATTCAAACAAGCATCCAAGTACCAGTCTCTCCTACCGGCAGACACCTTGGTCGTCTTTCTTCATGTAATGACTTACTGTGTATTAACCACACTGAGAATCAAATCAGCACCTGGGATATGACAGGGACTTCTGTGCTCACGGAATTTAAAGCTACCGAAGGAAGGCAAACCGATAGCTCAGAACAAAGGTGAGCAGAGTTCCCCGAAAAGGGTCACAGGATAAGCACCTCACTCTTTCCCCACACCTGGACTCTGTCACAGCTGTCCAGCCCCCAGTGCAGCATGCAAGCAGCCACGGGTGCCACGTAAACGGCGAGCGTGGCTGCACCCCACGTAACTTCACCTATAAACACAGGCAGTGGAAAATGTCAAGTTCACGACAATAAGGAAAAGCTGGGAAGCAGCCACAGAGCAGAGGAGCCTAAGGAGACACGACGACCACATGGGCTGGATCCTGGCCCCAGAAGGAGACATCAGTGGGAAACTGGCTGATCCTAGTGACATCTGGAGTTCAGCTAATAGGAAAACACAGGTGTCCTTCCTTTTTCTGACAGATGCACAGCCACGTGAGAGGTAAGCCATGGGGAAAGCGATGAGAGGTATACAGGAAATCTCTACTATTAACAACTTTTCTGTAAATCCAAAAAAAGTTGGGTGGCAGGCAGGATTGGCTTCTCTTCCAGGCTTTCCAACCCTGGGTTTAAAAAATGAAATAAAATACCATAGGCACTATGATAGAAATACGTTTGGGAGCTGAGAGAAAAGCCCTGAATGCACTGTGATGCTGAATAGCTCCTTTAAGAGGTGGGCGTTGTGCTGAGCCACCCAGCTTGCTTTAAATTAAAACATGACCCTAGCAGCACCGCAACACCACTCACTTCTTGCCAGCTGTGCACGTCAGGCTTGTTACTTCACCTCTTCGAAAGCCTCACTTCTCTGGGCAGCGACCTCAGGAGGTCGCTATGAGAATTTTAGGAGAATGGGTATAAACCCACCAGCAGAGTGCCAAGCTCGGTCAGTAATACCCCAGAAAAGCTTGGGCGGCACGGATGGTGGCTGCAGAGAAACACACGCGTCAGGAAGGGACTCAGAGAAGGGTGCCGCTGCCTCCCCCTTTTTCCTGGTCTGCAGACGGCACTGCCAGCAGCAGTTTTCAGCCGTTTAGATCATTTTACTGCTCAAGAACCCAGTGCTCTACCCGAGACCGAACCCCAATACTGTTTTGAAAATCTTGATAGCTAAAAGTTGGAGAACAGCAGTTTACATCTCCAAGCAATTTTTCAGTTTTTGGTTTTTTTTTCAGTTGTGGAAGCTCAACGTGACCCCTTACTGACAGCTCCTTTTTTTAGGTGAAATATTTCGATGGTTCCTTTGCAATGTAAGATAAACCAAGGGTCTATTTTGAAATAATAAGGGTTAAAATCATGAGGTACAAAAATAATAAGATAGTGCTACATGCCTAGCAGATGGCCAAATTGAAATCACTGACGACAACCAGTGCTGACGAGGACGTGGAGCCACAGGAACCCTCAGCCACTGCTGGGGGTTGGGGGGTGCAGACGGGGCAGGGACCCTGGAGGACAGCCAGGCAGTTTAGTACAAAACTAAACATAATCTCACCATATGATCCAGCAAACGTGCTCCTTGGTATTTACACAAAGAAGCTAAAAACTGATGTCCACACAAAAACCTTCACACGGATGGTTCTAGCAGTTTTATTCATAATCGCCAAAACTTGGAAGCAACCAAGATGTCCTTTAGTTAGCAAATGGGTAAACTCTGGTCCATCCAAATAATGGAATATTACTCAGCACTAAAAAGAAATAAGCTCTCAGGCCATGAAAAGACGTGGAGGAACCTTAAATGCACATCCCTAAGTGAAAGAAGCCAATCTGAAAAGGCTGCGTACTGTGTGACTCCAACTACATGACATTCTGGAAAAGACAAAACTATGGAGATGGTAAAAGTATCAGTGGTTGCCGGGGGTTGGGGAGGGAGGAATGAACAGGTGGAGCACAGAGGAGTTTTAGGGCAGTGACACCATCCTGTGTGACACTAAAATGGTGGATCTATTTGTCCAAAGTCATGGAATGTACAACCCCAGAGTGACCCTAATGCAAGCTATGGACTCTGGGTCAGCTAGGCATGAGTGGGGTAGGGGGGTGTATGGCAAATCTCTGTGCCTTCCACTCAGTTTTGCTACAAACCTAAAACTGCTCTAAAGTATAAAGTCTGTTTCTAAAAATCATGACACTAAACTGTGTAGATGATGGAGTGCATGGCCGTCTTCACTGTGGGGAAGTTGTATTAAGTTTCCCTTCAGGAAATATTACTTGGTTTCCTCTAAGGCAGCGGTTCTCAACCTGTGGGTCGCGACCCCTGTGGGGGTCGAACGACCCTTTCACAGGGGTCGCCGGGTACTCGTATGTGGGCGTATCTGCATGTGGGCCGGGAGATGGATAGAGCAGCGGTGTCTAGGTTCCTAAGACCATTGAAAGTATGTGTTTTCCAATGGTCTTAGGCGACCCCTGTGAAAGGTTGAGAACCGCTGCTCTAAGGGGACCTCAACTCCAGGTACTGTGGGCCAGTTTCTCAGCAAGACTGGAGCCAGAGGCGAGGGAGACAGACGCTATGGCTGCCTAGTCTGTAACCCTCCAGCGTGTGGTCCAGCGTATGTGCTTCACATGTCCGCACTGCGTTTCTTTCTGTAACCGTCTGGTCTTCACCCACGTCCCACGAGGCAGTGCGGTCTGAGAATGGTGTGCCCCGGGGGCATTATGTGCACATGTGTGTCTGTCCTTCCTGGTCTGGGGAACCACGGACTGGAGAGCCGGAGCAGAGTGACCATCTGGGTGGGTGGGATCCAGTCAAAGATGGAAGACAGGCGATGTCAATCAGCTGCCTGAGGTGACACACTCTAACGAGAGCAGATGTGTGGAGCATCTGAGACTGTCTCAAGAAAATTCACAGAACTAGTCTGTGACGGGAGTCTTGTCAGAAAGACAGAAGTGGAGGGAAGGAAGGAGGGAGAAGAGAGGAAGAACCTGGGCATATCCTGGTCCAGCAGGAAGGGTTTAAGCTATTGTTATTTGCACATTGAAGGGTAGAATGATACCTTTATGCTGAGGAAGCTTGGAGCATTAGTGTATAATCCTTTAAATTTCTCTAAATTTCAGATGCAGGCAATGTATTTGCAGATTTATAAATAGAAATGTAAGCTAACACTACAGCAACATGAAATTCTGCTTCCAAATTAGCTTTCTGTTTTTGAAAAGGATCCGATATGATGCTCTTCCAATTAGAAAGTTATTATTTATTAACTTAATTTGGAAAATGCATTAAAGCACAAAGAGGAACATAAAAATGATCCATGCATGATTCCTTTCCAACTGGTGCTTTAAAAATATGTCTCTGTGACGCATGTATAATAAGCGTATTTACTGTAATGTGTGTGCATATGCAAAGAAAAAAAGAGATGCGCTTTTTTTAAAGTTTCTGTTTCATGCAAATAGTGTTCTTGTCTATTTTTCATTTTTGCAGAAGAACAGGGCTGCACCTGCAGTGCTTTCTTGAGCACAGCCACACCAGAGGCGTCCCATGGACATGGCAGCAAAGAAGATATCAGCCAGCGTAAGGGGTGCATGTTAGACTAGAATACTCCAATGATTTCAAACTTACAGCAAATTGACAAAGTTCAAAGCTTTAGTCATGTTCCAACTTGCTTCTGTCTGTTCTTGATAATTCTTTCTGTAACACTCCAAAACTTCAGGGAGGCGGCCAAGAGAAAATGGTACAAACAAGTAAACATTTGGAGAGTTGGTGGAGTGAGCCAAGTACATATGAAAAGTGACCTGGAATTCAAAGTGATGTATAAAGCCAAGCATGGACCCAGACAGTGAGGGGTGTTCCCACCAGGGGTGAGGGGCTGGAATTGGGTGGCACTGAGACCACAGGGAAGACAGAGTCACTGCATTCATCACACACCTGTCTAGGTGGAACGACAAGAATCTTCTCTTCACTGGAAGCCCCAAACCTCACCCTCCAAATGGTGTGATCTGGTTGAACAGGGCACAGCAAAGCTATCTTTTAAATGAGCGTCGTCAACTGCACACAACCAGGAAATTTTAAGAAGTGAATGTTTCCTTACGAGTCACTAGTGGTACATCGTTCAAAAAATAATGTTAGGACAATAACTTTTGAAGATACGGCTGTATCACTACATCTTATGACTAAATGAAATAAACTCTCAAGAATACCAAGATGGTATATGTTAGGGTTAGTTGCTCTCACAACTGGATTTTCTTCCCTCAAAATGAAAAGTGTCTGTCTTTGGCAGCTGAAGCCAACATGATGTGGGGACAAAGATGTCAGTCTGTTGAGAGGAGTTAAAACCAAACGTTACCTCTTAAAGAAAAATCAAGCATGTTTTACATTCAAAGCCAATAAACCAAAAAATAAAGAGAAGTGAAGCCTGGAGTGCCCACCCTGGTCCACAAACCCTACACGACTGGCCTCGTGTCCTCAACAGAGCCGATTCACGTGACGCTGCCTTGTGTTTTCAACATCCCAGTCATGCTGTCCTGAGCGACGGATGGTTTCCTGTTGCTTCCAGAGCCATCGGTCCACCCCTGCTGGCCGTAGCCCTAGCGTCCCTCTGCGCGTGAAGGTTCTCCCACCTGCACTTGGCACCTGCTCACTCTGCTTAGGAAAAAGACCAGGCTGTGTCATCTGTTCTCAGACCTGTGTGTCGCCTGGTGACACTCACTGCACTGTATGTGGCCTTCCTGCTGCGCCATGGGCTCCGCAGGGAAGACATCACTGTGTTCATGTATCACTGTAACCATAGCAACTACATTGTGCCTGACACTTCACAAACAGCCAGCACACAAGTTGCTGGATGTCTTAGAGACGACCTGGTATATCAGGGTTTCTATGCCCTAAACCTGAGACGGAAAGAACCTCACATCCAACCCTGAGGCTTCGCAGATGGTTACGGGCTTCTCACTTCAAGCTGATACCGAGATAAGCTTTTGTCTGCCTTAAATGGTCTATACGTATATGAAAGTGGGTGTTCATACAGAGAATAAAGTATTTCTGAGGGCTGCTTTCAGCCCTTACTTTAGTTTAGCAAGGCAGCATGTCTGCTAATGAGCCACTAGACTGGGACCTTTTGGGTTCCAAGTCTACTTTATTGTTTTTTAAGAACATATCTTAGTGGGGTGTCGAGAAAATGGTGCGCCTTCTATTTTTAAGGCCATTTATCCAGCAAGAGGGGAAAATCACCATAGCAAAATGCCTTAAATCAGAATCTTCCTAATCGTCTCCTCCCCACCCCCTGCTTCCAGTGGGGAATTGGGGCGTGCTGACCCTGGGTCGCCGGGGCGCACAGCCCTGTAGCCCAGGCAGAAACGGAGCCTCCGCGCGTCCTCTCCGGGACTTCCTCTGCCGTGGCTGTTCGTTATTTTTGGAAAGCACAGGCCTAGGGCTGATGGCAATAGGTCTCCTCACAGACACTAAAAGCTTACCTGGAGAAAGAAGCAAAATGGAGAAACGTAACGAACCGAAAGCGGGAGCAAGGGACAGAGCCCGACGACCCCTGGCACCACCTGTTCCTAGAGCCCTGTCACCCCCGGGGCTTCCCAGACACCTGATGGTAAAATGTCTGTATTTCAGTATTTTATGTCATTATTGTTATCATCACTGTCACCATCGTCCTCTGTTTGAGGGGGTTAAGTTGGGCTTCTGTCCCCTTAAACCAGGGGACCCTCTGCTACAGTGGCATGCATTAGCTACGTGACGGCCACTTCCTTTGGTCTCTTTTGCCCTCCGGCCTCCAGTGGCACCATGGGCATCTCCCTCTGCCAAGTGCACGTGGTGCTTCAGGCCAGCTTGTTAGAAACATTCTAGCGCAGCCACCAGGGGACCTAGAACACATCTCTGGATCTGCCGCCATCTTCACATGTCCCCGATGGGATGATTTGATTTGTTTTTTCTGAAATAAAGGAAGTGCCGAGCAGTGCAGCCCGGACCATGGGAAGTACAGCCACCACAAAACTAAGTCCTGCGTGGTCTTGGGCACCGTCCATCACCCCACTGCCCACACCTACCCACCCATCAGCATTCCACATATTTCACCCCCATCACAAAAGGCAAAAGGACCCTGCTTTGAGGAGGGGTGTGGACGGGATGGCTGCAGTGTCAGTGAGGAGAACGTGTGCCCACATAGCCTGTCACTCCCCCTGCCACTCACAGGACTGGGAGTGACATGCCCCTTCCCCCGCCAGCTCACTCAAGCCTCACACTGACGGAATGGCGTGTCCTATGCCTGGTGTCTGCCACGTGTTCCCTGTAAGAGCCCTACGATACGGGCACAGGTAGTCCCACTCGCACAGAAGAAAGCCCAAGCTCACCAGGGCATGGCCAGAAGAGTGCGCGTCCCTAGTCCTTGCTGTTCCCACCACAGCACACCAAGGCTGTGGCTGTCACCTGTGACCCGGCCAGGACACTGACTCCACCGAGCAGCTGCGACCCAGACGATGCTTTGAGAGCTACAGACTCCATCATGAGCCAGTAGTTCACATGCCCTGCGGTGACGCAGCTTGCTGTGGCCTGAGCAGCCGGCTCGCAGGGCCAGCCGTGGGTTTGCTCACTTCTCACATCAATAGTCTGACAGAGTGCCAACAGCAGCTTAGGAGAGACGCGGGTCCAGGGAGCTGAAAGCCCAGTGGGTGGCCTGTGTGGAGCAGGAAAGTTGCAGAATGACATCGATTTTTAAGATCCTGGAGCTCAGGGGACACTCCACTGGTGGTGGCTATGCGTTGATAAAAAGGCATGGATTTTTTAATTTAAAAAATAACAAAAGCATGGCTGTGGGAAATGTCATCAAAATAAAAAACATAAAGCCTGTCAAGAACTTACAGAATCAAGTAAATTTATAACACTGAGTTCAGTGGAGGTTTGGATTGTGTGATTTTAACACAATATAAAAGAGAATTAGCTATTCCCAAACAATAGGGCTTTCACGGTGGTCCCATTGCTGAACGGAACCTGTGACTTCTTGCCGTGTAGGTATTTATCTAATTCACTTCACTTTTTAAAATCAAAATCAACTTCTTTTGGAAGAAGTCACCTCCCTCCATCCCTTCATTCCGAACTTTGCTCCTATTTCTATTCATTGGAGAGCTGGCTAGAGTGATATTCAGAAGATTTTCATGATGGCTCTTTCCTGATAATGAAATGTTGAATGAACATTTACTTTCTAATTTCTTGTAGCAATTTTGTGCCATTTTATAAAAGCAATAGACATGTATTCTCTTTAAAAGTACGGAAAAGGGAAAAGAAGAAGAGGAAGAAGAAGGAGAAAGAGAGGAAGGTGGAGGAGGAGGAAAACATTTGCAAAGAAAGGTGTCAATTTTCCACCAACGTGATTCATCCATATTTTCCATGATGGCTCCCAGTAAGAGTGAAACTAACTTAATTCAACAACCTGTGCCGTGTGCCTGTACTTCAGGAAATGCCTTACAAATGGTGCGATTATACTTTGCTTGAAAATGACAAAGTCATAAAGAAGAGCACTTGGAGGTACACATTTTATTTTCAATTTAAGCAAGTTGATCCAAATCCCAACTCCCAGCTGGATTTCATGCAGAACACAGAGGGAAGCGATGAGGACTGCACTTGCTACTAAGTGGATTAATAGAAGCTGTTAATTTTGGGCTTTGGCTTTGCAAGTTTACTGGTATTCATGCTAAGTGATATCCATGCAAAATTTCACAGATGATGAGACAAATTTTAGAGCTGCAAACCCCAGAGAACAGCGTCTGGTGTGAGACCCGTGCTCAGCATTACTCACACAGCTGTGCCTGAGCAATCACATTAGTAAAATAAAAACACGATATACAGAGATTGTCTTCCTTATCTGCACTACTATGTTATCAGGAGATATTTGATTGAAAATCTTTAAACACAGAGGAAGTTACATTTATCTCTTAGAGATAATAACGTAGTTAAAAATTAGCAGCCACACAGAAAGACATGCACACAATTAACAGAAACATCAAGTTCAAAAACCCACATGTGACAATTTTGAACATTATATTGACCCCTGTACATTTTCGGGGAATCAGTGAATGTAGAGGTGCTTTTCCCACAAAATGTTTATTTTATTTTTTGGAAGGAAAAATTGATGATGATCTCTGAAACCCCTTACATGGAGCTATCGAAGTCCTTCAGGCTGTTGAAAACGTCCACATTTCTGTAGCTAGGGTATTGAAATAGGGTGTTGAACAGATGTATTATGAACCTGATCAGTGTAAAACATAAAAATCTGAATGATTTGGGTCTCCTGTAAGCAGTTTTTTCACAGAATCATAGAGGTTTGGATTTGTAAAGGGCTGTCTCCTCAGCAGCAGCAGTTCTAACTGACTCCTAGAGACCTCAAAAGTGTCCAGGCTCCACGCCCAAACCTGCCATCGCTGGGCCAGAAGCATCAATGGCACCGAAGAGCCTATTGGAAAGGCCTCCTGCGTTAGAAACTCTGGAGGTGCCGGAGCCAGTTCTTCAGGCAGTGCCATGCCGGTGAGTTTGAGAACCAGGCCCTCAGGGGCTCCCCAGTGCAGTGACATGTGCACTTGGCTTTGAGGCTCATTCGTCTTTTCAGCGTTCTTCTTTGATATGTGAAAATACCAATGACAGCTCTTCCACGGGCAACTCACCAACAGAATTAAACCAAACCTCAATTTCCTAACATCCATTAGCCTTTCTACAAGGCAGCGTGAGTCTGCATCTAACTCAGGCAGATGTCACTTGAGAAAATGACAGTTACCCAAGAGGACGCACATGCCTGAGATGCCACCAGCTCCTTCCAGCTGCCTGAGCCCAAGCCGCCCCCTTGGAGGTTACTTCCCAGCCATGGTACGTACCAGCCACATCCTCTTTAGGAGGAAAACGGCACGCTTTTGCTTTTAAACAATACCTTCTCACAGTCAAAGGGAGGTGGCCCTGACAAAGGCGCCAAAACAACACGTTTACACTGATTTTTTTTTTCTAACAAGATAGGAAGGTCTCCACTGCAAATCAACATGTCCCCAGCTACCTCTGCTTTCCTGGACCTCTGCTTCTAGCAGGAGACGCCATCCAACTGGCAGTACTTGGGACGACAAGTGGTCATTCTGGTTCCTTCTCTGGCCATTGCTCTGCACCCCAGGGTCCCCGCGTAGATGTCACCTCCACTCATGACAGATGACAGATGAAGAGCAGCCCATTTACCTGCCCAGATCTCCTCAGAGGAGTGGACATGGTTAGCGACCGGAGCAGGTCGGGAAGGTCACCCACACAGCGGCGGGGTGCCCACCAGCCCCAACCTGGAGCAGCTGGCCGTCTTCATGCTGACGTTTCCCACTGCTGAGAACTGGGAGCGACACAATGTACTCTGAGTATCCGGGAGCCTGTTCCCCAGCGAAGACGATGAGGCGATCCACCCCCAAAGTGAATCAACGTCTTAAGCCAGAAGATGTGCTCTTCGTACACTCATCTGACTATGGCGAACTTAGCCAACATGAAACAGCCGGAGAGCAAGTCCGGCTTATTCCCAGTGTCTAAAAAAGTAAGCAGCACTCAGCAGCCTGCCTGCCCGCTGCCCACTCCCCAGGTGACCCCTGTCACCACGACTGCACTCAGGACTGGACCCCGCGCCCAGAAGCTTGTGCGCAAAGGCTGTGGGTGGCTGGGGCCCACGCCCAGGAGAAGCAGTGAGACGCTCAGCTGAGAGCACAGCCCGGGGCTGCTCGCCATTCGCAAGTCTTGTCAAACCACGCAGGTAGCTGTGCGGAGCTCAGGAACCCAGCATGGCAACCGAAGGGACACGGGCTGTGAGTGAACCTGCCACTCCAGGGAACCACCTTCTGGCACCTTCACAGTAAACAAAACCCTCCGACGGACCCTTAGGACGCACAGGGAGGGCCCCCTCGGCAGGCAGGCTGGCCGCTGTTTCAGCCACCACCGGAGTAGCCTTAAGCGTTCTAAACTGTTCAGGCTCAACCTTTCCACTTCTAAAAGAGGAATTATTAAAACACGGAATTAGTTAGAATCAGAGAAAATGACCATCTTGTAATTCTTTCCAAGACAACAAGCATCTATTATAATAGCATGTTAGGCCACCCACTCTTGCTATGTATAGCTTTTTACAAACAAACAAGTCATTAAATAAACAACTCACTAACATCTACTTGACAAATAACTTAATATGCAGCACATTTTCAAAGGCCAAGAAAAGTAGAATTACCTTAAATAGAAAGCCTACAAATGTAAACCCTGGGTGATATTTGCAACCAGTGTAGACCAAAATTTACAAGTTTCAGATGATAAGTTTGCAGAGAAAGTGGCCACATCAATACAGGTGTCCCATTTCATGACTGTGTGGTTTCTGCTCATGGGTTTAATAAATCCTTTTAAGCAGGAACGTGGCGGAGCTACACAACAGGCCATTTTTCTCAGGGTAGCGCTGCTTCTGTGGTACCTGTGAGCACTTTGCAACTCGCAGGAATCTGTGGCTCTCTGGGGGAAGGAGACGAGACGGTGCTTAGATGAGTTCTTGTCTCCCGCTCAGAACAAACCTGACCTTGGGGTTCAATTAACATATCGGAATTATTAATGCGGTGTCTCAATGCATCTGAGGCACCCAGCAAATGCAATTGTCTGCGGTACCGCAATTCGGAGTTGAGTCACAGAAGCCTTAGCCGTGATGACTCATGCAGCTCAGTCATCTTCTCTCCTCCCGCTCTAGCTCCTTCTATCTGAGGAGGAGGAGGAATATTATGGTGGGGACTGCTGGAGTGAGGCGCTTGGGAGAGAACACAAAGGTGGGGTGGGGAGGCAGAGAATGAAGGAAATGATGGTTTCCTCCCGATGTGCGCAGGAGAACAATCTCATTAACAGCAAACGTTTACCTAAAATGTTCAGACAATGGCATCAGTCCTCACATTGCTGAGCACACACAGGTCAGAACAGCAGAGAGGGAATCTTTTTAGGAAATCTGCTGGGAAAATAGGACAAGAAAGCCTTGTCCACCATGTCACTATTCAGCAGCAGGAAACGGAAATTGTTGCTTATACATATGAAACAGCAAGCATTTAAAGATCCCAGAACCTGTCTCCCACGTGAAATCAAAAAGCCCAGAAAAATAACAGCTGCCTCGGGCACCTAGGCAGCCAAATCTGAGGAGAAGACATCAATTTTCTTTCAAGTTCACTGAAAAGCCAGGTTTTCAAGCAGCTTGGCTTCAAATGCACACGTGGTATTTCTCCCGGAGCCTGGGCTGCAGCAGGGTGATGTATGTGGCCCGGAGGCCTTCTGCACTTCCTGCAGGAAGGGAAGGTGCTTCTGGGTTGGTCCCGCTAATTATATATGCTATCAGGAGAGCAGCTGCCCAGTGTGCCAGGCATGCCCCGATGCTTCCTGGGTAACCGGAGTCGGCTACAGGTCCTGGGACTCTGTGTTCAGAAAACTTGACAGGTTTAGAGCCTCAGGTCATACGTTATCATCGGATCAAAACTCATTATAGGAGAAACAAGCTGAACTCTGATTAAAGCGTCGATGTGAAGAAAGGACAACCCATCTGACTATGACATGACACGAGTTGTGCTTACACTAAACACTATGGGTTTGCAGGTCAGTTATGCTCCGGTGCTGAGCCTCTCGCTTCACTGTGCCACCAGCATCCGTGAGAGAGCAGAGCGGCGTGGGCCAGCGCATCCTGGAAGCGCCTTTGCAGTGCATCTTAGAAGACAGCAGCATTCTTTTTAAAACTTCCATTTCTGAGCATAGGAATTGGAGAACAGAACAGGGAACAGCCACAGTGCAGAAAGTTATTCTCATCCATGCAAGTCCAAAGGCAACCAGGAGGCCACTCTGTGCAGCTGGAGAGTCACACGCAGAAGTTGTCCTGGCTTTGCAATGACCACCTCTAGTTCCATAAAGCACATGAGGTTTCGTTGTCAGAATAACGCATTTCTGCCGCTGAGTTTGCATAAAGTGTGGAAAATGTTCCACGTGCAGGGTTTCCACCGTTCTTTCAAATACTCACATACGCATACACAGCTCCTTTCCCTGGCCATCAGACATGAAACATGAAAGCTCTTGATTTCCCGTCCTGTCTAACAATTTTCTCCTAGTCTAGCCAGAGAACCATTGCAAACGTGAACAGTGTTTGCTGCAGCAACATCATCACTGAAAATAAATTGGCGAGCTTCAGAAGTCAACGTGAGAAGACTTACAATGAGTTTGTTTGTTGGCCTAAATTTCGATATTTCCTATGGCGTCCTGATTTGACACACGTGCACGTTATACAAAATCATTTTCTAAAAATCCTCTTGCTTTTTGCATCCTCCTAAAAGATACCCAAGTCTGGCAGTCAGAAAATTATTTTCTAGTATAGGATAATTTAATCTTTTCATACCATTGTCTCCTTGTAAACATGGATAAATATGAAATTGTCATGAAAACTGCATTTGAAACTCAAGTGGTGATCATTTTAGCTACAAATTAACATTTCCAGGGGGAGTAATATTTGGGGTAAATGTTCATGAGACATCATTACAAATTAACAAAAAAAGCATTCTTTGTGCGAGATAGGATTTCCTAGGCATATCTACTCACAAGGCTTGATTCTGACTATTCTTTGGCCCCGTGGGCATTGTGACCCACACATCATCTTCCCTGGCATTGTTTCCCTAATTCTGTCTTTTGCAGTAGGTTCCATTCCAGATGTAGCTAATGCCCAGTTTCATTCTCAAAAGCTCATTCACAGCTTCCACTATTATGGTAGAATAGTTGTACTTGGCTTTTTCCCTTGTTGTTTTTTTTTCTTTTTTTCCAGTCAACTCTACAAAGCCTGAGTTCACAGGATATTTCTTATGTGGCAGCGCCCACAGCTAACCCCTGGGATCTGTGCCATGACCCTTGGCTGACCTCCTGAGATGCACTCGTGAGCACAGACGGATGCAGCACACCTGCAGCAACCCACGCACTGTTCACACCTGGGAGCAGGTGTGTCTGTGCAAATAAACTTAGCGAAGTCCTATTTCCACTGAATAGATGCGCCTCCACGTAAATGACCACAAAAGTAAAATTCCGGTAACATGTTCACTGGGTGGCCACGATCATATATGTTTAAACACGGCGCTTACAGTATCACCACGTTTCTTAAAATTGAAGTGCTAAAGCGTAAATGTTTTTATAAATAAACCTGCTTCAAAACGTAGATCGTAAATATTCCCGACCATATTGAGAGGTCCTCGTTCTATGAAGAATTGAACGTACCTGTGGAACTCTATTCACCTTTCATTTCTCAAGAGGTATGAAGCTATGCAGTGTTCCCTTTCTTTGAAATAGGATTTAAAAACAATCTGCATGCACCTAGGGGTGTCCTAAATGGATGAAAGTACCTTAGAAACACAGCATGAACTAATTAAAATAGCATGAATTGTTGCTAAGATAACAAGGTGCAGCCTTGCTTAACTCCTCCCTGTACTTTGTCCGGCCTGGTCCACGCGTGTGGAATCCACGATGCGAGGCTCTGAGGTGTCCACCTTCACACGTGAGTACAATTGGTTGATGGCGGGGTGTCCATGCGACTTCTATTTTCTTTAGTATCATTGAGCGGTGACTCAGGGCGCAGGTGGCACTTGAACACTTGCTTGTAGGCTTTCCTGAAGTTTTCGGAGAGAAATGCGTATATTATGGGATTCACCGAGGAGTTGCTGTACGCCAGGCAGTGGGCTGTGATCCTGAAGAGGAAGGAGGCAGGCGTCAGAGGGAAAACGCCAAACTCAGCCCAGAGGTGGATGATGTGGTGCGGCAGCCAGGAGATCCCAAAAACCACCACCACCACCAGGACCGTCTGCGCCGTCTGGGAGGAGGGAGGGGAAGAGAGGGAAAAGAAACACAACAGTCACAGCAGGAAAAGAACCCAGCATTCTAAAGCGCGTCCAAACATAATTTTGTGGATATTTTCATGGGATCAAATAGATAGTATATCTGTATTAAGTGTTGACCTACATGTCGCATAATAGTTTTGTTCAAACTTCTTCAGGGCCTGCCACGACCTTCCACAGGAATAACCTGTCACGTGTGTGACGTGCGTGTGGACGACGGGAAGTGTGCTTGGCATCACGGAAATAGAAACGTCTGACATCGCCACTGCCACGGAGAGCCCGAGCTCCTGCGCGGGACCCCCTGAGATGCCTTCCCCAGAGAGGCAGCCCCGGAGCCTTGGAACCCAGCAGCCGCCTCCGCACACCTGCACATGTGTGTTTCTCCTCCTTAACCTTTGGCGAGTTAATGACAGAAAGGTGTCCCAGAGCCATTTCCGCTTCTGCCTGTGGACCAATGAGCACAATTGCTCGCATCTCAGCCCTTAGGCCTTGGCTCCTAAATCAGAAACACCTGGGAACGGGAGGCCGGGCGTGTGTGACTGGGAGGGTCTGTGCTGAGCAGGTGATGGACAAAGTCTCCCCTGATGAGGACCCCGCCCTGTGCCCAGGTGCTCTCCCGCTTCCCATCTGGCCCTGCGTCCGGACACGCCCATCACCTTCTGGGGCTGCCAACACCAAGCCTGGGTCAAGCCTGAGGGCAGCGTGCCCTGCCTGTCTCATCACTGCCCATTTACACGTGAAAGGCAGCAGCTAGGGAGCTGAGTTGTGATTCACTGAAAACTCCATGTCTGTGGATTTGGTCCAAAGACGGTGGTCTGTTCCTATTTTTTGAAACTATAAAATACAAGGCAGTTAGCTGGCTCCTTCCTTCGAAGTTTGCCCCTAGCCTTGAACCTGCCCCCGCCCCCGCCCCCGCCCCCAGCAAGTGCAGCCTGGACGGCCTGATGGTGCAGGACCAGGGATGCGAGGGTGGCCCTGAGAGCCCACAGTGGGTGGCCTGGGCTGCGGGCTCTTCACGCGGTCCCCCAGCACTCCCACGGACCTGGAGGTGACCCGTGGGCTGTGGACGAGGAGACCAAGCCCTGGAAAGGCAAAGACCAGTGCCTGCTGTCCCACAGCTCAACACAAAGCTAGAGCTAAAAGCCAGCGCTACGTGACCCCAATGCCAGGCTCCCAACAGCTCGGACCCTGGGCAAGGATGGCTCACAGTCTTGGTCACCCTCGGCTGCCACGTCCCACTCTGCCACCCACCCACAGCTGCCCGTGAAGCAAAGCGTTGTGCTGGCTAGGTAAGTAGTGAGCGCCCGCAGAGGGCGAAAGGCGCCCAGCCCTGCGACTCGTTCCAGGACGCGTCCCCAGCCCCCACCCCTGCCTCATACAGCTCCCCACTTCTCCTCCCCGGGGGTCTCCTCCTTGTGGGAAGAAACACCCAGACGTGAGACATACTTAACCTTGCCTGAAGGCTATGAAGCAAGTGACCCCTCTTTTTTCTCAGATTTAGTCCAGGTTGTACTGTTTTGAGAGCGTGCTTGGATTTGTGGGGTGGACACACAAACGGTTGAACCACATCCTCACCGTGCATCTGTGGGCTGTAGCTTCCCCCATCTTCCAGCCACAGCCCGAGAGTGGAGGGTAAAATTTACCTACCGGCTACCGGTCTATTCCCCTTCTACCCATAAATAATCCTGGCCACAATCCAGGACTCAGGGAAGCAAAGTTGGGAGGAAAGAAGAGAGACGGAAGGGAGAAGATGAGGACGACTTATTGAGGCTCATTTTCCCAATAACGTCCCACTGGAGGGAGAATAAGACACAAGGAGGTGACTTCATGCTAAGAAATCACGGCTACACCACAAATCCTTCCTCGTGCTGCACGTCAGGAAGACAGACAGCGGTCACTCCTCCACACGGCTGTGGGGACATTCCCACGTGACCAAGTGACCTTTCTAGTACTTGTCATGAATTAGAATCTCACTGTGATAGAAAACAACACCCAGGATACAAGGAGGAGGAGCCAGCTCTGGGAGGATCGGTGCCGGGTAGCAGGCTGAGACGGGAGTGCGGGCCGAGCAGAGAGAGGGTGGAAGGTGGGACGTGTGTACCTGGCTCAGCGTACACGGTGGGGGAGACCACCGGATGTCAGGTCAAAGCCAGCACCAACGCGGAGGCCAGAGGGCAGGACACGAGAGCTCCGCTCGCTGCGGAAAGGCGCCGTGGACTGTGCAGAAGCCTGGCTGGTATCAGCCATAAGCTGGTTGTCCGACCTTAGAGAAACGATGTGACCCCTGAGCCCTGATTTCTCATCTGTGAAGACGATGACGCAAGAACATGACCCCAGGCTGTGCCCACCTCACTTAAACGTGTACACAACTCGGGCGTCACCTGATGACAGGGTGGCAGGGTCACATATCACAGCCACTTACTGCATGACGCACAGAGGAAACACGTCATCGGCTCACACATCAGAAGGGGTGGCTGCTATCAATCCATTTCTCCTTCAGCGCAGGTCACTCAACCAAAGCCATCCAGAGGTAATTATACCCACAAATCGAACAGAAAAAAATCACCGTTCTTTCTAAGACAATAGGACCATCTCTGCTTCATAATAAGACTGCTCTCTGGTGTGCAGAAGAAAACAGCTTTTCATAGGAAGCCCTCACTTAGTCTCAGGCTTCGGGCAGGAATGGACCCCGCAGCCTGTTGATGAGACAGACCCATGGGGCGTCAGGACGCACAGGAAGGCGCAGCGGGCTGTCCATATGGGATGTCGCCTCTGCAGTGTCTGCTGCTGCGGGTCTGCAGTTCATTAAATCTTCACACTTTTATTTTTCTTAATCCCACTGGTCTTCTCGGAGGCATAAACAACATTAGTTTTCTTGGTCTACCTGGAGTTTTGAAATGTGACTGGATTACAATTTACAATATAAATATGAGGGAAGAACACTTAATGGGCACTTACATAAACCCTACTCTTTATCTAAGGCTGTTCCCAAAAGAATTACACAGGATGCTGGTCCGGGAGCCTGTGTCCCCAGCAAGGCCTTTCTCTTTCTCTGTCTCGCAGGAGCCCTGCCCGACACAGCTCATGTTCTGCTGGACAGTGCACGCCCAATGAGCGCTCTGCACACAAGCCCTGGCACCTGCCCTCCGTCCTTGGGCTGCCTCCGGGGGGGCCACAGTGCTGTCAACTCCAGTTACTGCATCTGTGAGCCAGTCGCATACAGTGGTGCTTTTCTTCCTGTCCTCTCCAGGCCCAGGAACTGAAAAGCCGGCAGGTGAGAGCAAAACACTGTCCCTCACTGCTCCAAGTTAAAGGTCTTGGTCAAAAGAACGCATCACACAAACACCAACTGTGGGGCTAAAGCCACTGCCCAGGGCACTGCGTTTTAGAATTCAGGTGTCTGATCCAAACACCTGCTCCTAACGCTAGAGCTTGACTTCAAGAGAACACTGTTTCCAACATACATCCTGTGAATGTCAGCCAGGTTTTCTTTCCAGTGAAGCAAATGTTTCTAGAATAAATTAAGGAAAACACTAAACAGTATGGTCTCCTTTGGAAGCTTAGCCATTCACGTGAGCATATTAAGGGCTCTGAGAATTCCTGTAATGAAGAAACTTGGTAGGTTTTTGTTTAGCCTAACATAAGTTTGATTCTAGAATTCATTGTCACAAGCAGTGCTGTTTCTATCCTTTAGAAAACTCTTAGGAAGTGATATTCTAATGGACTTACTTATTAAAATTTCATGGACACTTTGGAAAAAAAAAAAGAATTCAGGTGTCTGAGCCTCACCCCTGCCCAGATGGTGACGGTGACCCCGGAACTGGCCTTTGTGAGAAGCTCAGTGTGTTTGAAGAACCACTGAGAAAAGCCACAACAAAAACAAATGACCTTGTGGTCCTCGAGTTAAAAACAAAGATGTCCCCTCAGTATTGACAACCCCTGAGGCTGATGCTGGCATTGTCCCCAGAAAGCCTTGGAAAACCTGTTCCCTGTCTTTCCATCTGAAATGTCAGGAGGTCAGCAAAGAAGCCCCCTTTGCAGAGAACAAGGCTGACTTTTTCTAACTTCTTACAGATGTTTTTGTCATTTCCTCCAGTACCGTTGGTCCCAGTCAGAGATGGAATTATCCGCAGAGCATCTGCTACTGTCCCCAGTTGTCCACGTGGAGAATCACGGTATCTTCTGACAGAGAAAACCCATCATCTGTTACATACTGAATCTCTACCCTTCATTCGCTTGTTTTCAGCTCCTTATGCCAACGGTACCTGCATAATATCCATCTTCCTTCTTCCTGTGAGATGTTCTTTTTTAAGTCATCTGACACATCTGGATTTTTCTTTAAAGAACTTAGCTCACAATGTGACTAACGGAACTTGGCTGGGGAGAGAAAAAGTGACTAAAAGATGAGAATGATGAAAACCGCATTGTAAATTGTGTAAGTGACCACCACAAAGCTTTCTGAGTCACTCCAAGCCAGAGGGGGAAAGCAGCTGTTAACAGAGCCCAGTGGTTAACAGGGAACCAAGAGGGCCTCTCTCTCGGCTCCTCGTGGAAGGCACCATCCCGTTCGGATGTGTGTCCTGTTCTGAAGTCGCCCAGAGATTATATAAGCGTCTTGTTTCAGCGCCCCATCAGCCTTGGGCCAGCAAACATCCCTTCGTGTCTGTCGGGACTCCATACCATGGTCCCTGCCATTTCTGCAGTGGAAAGGCCTTCGTCTGTGTGTCGCCAATGTGCAGGATGGCTGCCCAGCACATTTGTCACGAAAGGCCTAACCCTGTCCCACGTAGTGCTGGGACCCTGTTCCGGGAGCCCCTGTATGGATGGGCAGGGCACACACCAAGGGGCCCTGACCTAGCCACTGCGGGGAGGAGCCGAAACAGGTGAAGTGAAAAGGAGGGAACTGTCACCATCTGTATCACAGGGAGCCACCGTCCAGCAAACACCGACCCTGTCTGTGCAGAGCAGCAGGTTCTGGGCTGGGCCAGGGCAGCGAGCTACCCACCCTGTGCCATCAGGCACCTCCCAGCCCACTGGCTCTCTCCTCTCCACGCCCCCTGCTCCCACCTCCGCCGGCCCCTCTGCGGCCTCCTCGCCGCTCCTTTCCCGTTCCCTCGCCTTACCCCGCCCCTGCACCTGGCTGCTGTCTCTTTCTTACACGCGTACACACACGCCAGCGCCACACTTTATTTGCTCTATGCAAACAAGGAGACAATAAAATATATGAGAGACCCAACATCTGCTCAGTGGCCATTAAGAGTCAGAGACTGGCAGAATGCGAGAGAAAGTCCGCTTCCTGCCTTCAAATGCTGACACCTTCTCCTAGGGTAAGAAGCACACGTGCGCACACATGTATATGTTCATGCATGTGCACACACATATGCACACACACACCTATAAAACTCATCACTAATCTTTGCACCTTTCACTGTAAAACAAACCAGAGGCTTTTCTGGTCCTTTCTTATGAGACTTATTTTCATTCTCTTCACCACTGACAGTGTTCCTCTCTGGGACTTCCACGATTTCGCTCCAACCCTTTTCAAACGCAGGGACTAAGAGTAGTCATAGCATACAAACAAGCCCCAGCTGATGTTAAAGAAACCCTTTATTCCATGCCTTTTGGTCAGCACGCCACCTTTGCATCCATCGTAAGCTGTGTCACGTATCAATGGCGTCACCTCCATGAAATTCAGCCAGCCCCTCCCTCCTCCACCACAGTGGCTGTCGGCTCCTCCCAGGGCCCCAAGGTCACCGGTCCTGCGGGGCGGGTGTCCAAGGGGACAGGGGCGGGTGTCTGAGGGGACACTGTAAGCAATCCCTAACTACTTTTAGTGACCATTTTCTTGGAGATGGCAAGCGTGGCTCAGGGGGAAAACTAAGAGATGGACGAAAAACTCCAGCATAAACTACCTGTTGTTGAAAACTGGCGGGAAACACCAGCTGTCACACCACCTCGCACTTTGTCAGCTGCAATGAAGAGGGATCTGGAGGCTGAAAATAAAACCTACGTCGCGTTGTTTATGTTGCACCATTTGTATTTAGTCAGTTTTCCTAAAAACTGACTGCATTCCAAATACAAGCTAAATGGTGTGCTTTTTAACCAACTCTGTACATCTTTTCTCCTAGACTCTGGCAACTGGTGTGTTTTCAGCCACATCATTGTTTATAAATGAAGAAAGCCAGACAGAGCTGCGCTTTATTTAAGTCGAATTTAAAAAAATTAATATGTTAAGCTATAATTCCTGCAAATCATGTATCATTCATCATAATGCATATTTAGAAGGAAAAACAAGGTATTTTAAGATATTATGTCTAATACTTGTGGGTTACAATGTCCGGTTGTACTATCTTCCCCCCTAATCTCACTCTGCTTTCAAAAATCCAAAATTCTGCAGATGCTATCTGAGAGGGAGTTAAATCCATCCTGATTTGTGAAATGGGTTTTTCCTCAGAACGTGAACTGATGAATATCACCCTGTGGGCTGTGTTAACATGACTCGGCAGGAGCTTGTTTAAATCAGGATTCGTGTGATGAAAAAGACAATTACAGATGGTGTATTCCCCTTGAAGCCTCCAACCATCTTTAATAATTGTCTCCCTTCGGGCCGACACCAGTTCAAGTCTGGGAGGAAGAGAAGAGGACAGCGTGTGGGCTCCTGGGGCTGAAAGGAGAGATCATCACAAGGTTCTCTAGAAAGACAGTTGACCCAGGACCTTCTGGAATCACATTGGCGATGCAAATACAATGAGTACAGTTTCATGCAAACTATGGTGTCAGCAACCCTACACTCTGTCCCAACCAACCTAGAGCCTCCTAAAGAGGCTCAGAACCCAAGCACACGTTTCCTCGCCTCCCCAAACCTCCACCTAAACGTTAATGCACCAAGTGGTTCCCTGCATCGCCCTCCAGAGCTGGCTGCCCGTCCCCACCCTGCACCTAAGGGGAAGAGGTCACTCCAAACACCAGTATCAAGGAACTGAAACTTCACAGGCATTGGCTAGATGTGAGGACATTTAAGAATAAAAGGAACCTAAGCTGCAAACAGTGCCATAGATAAGATAAATCTGTGAATATTACCTTTTTCTTCGATGCTTCTGACTTCTTGGACATGTTCTTCAACTTTTTATGCAAATGATTAAGGACCTGAAAAACATAGACTAATAAAGCCGGTTTGCCTCATATCCCACAATTCATCATCTACTTTGCATTGACAATTCTTGACATTCTGAAATGGTGATATCGTTCTTTACAAAATCATTCAAATCGAAGTTCACATAAGGTGATAAAGTAACAAGAATGAATTGCCAACCACGTCTGTGCCCAGGGGCAGTGTGTGGTCAGCGCTTCTCTTTGCAGGGCGTCCTGGGGCGGGCACCTGTGGACTTTCATCCAGAAGCAGGCACTCTGCTACCCACCCTTGTTGGTCCACCTTTCATCTTCATTTCCCCCGAGATTCTACACCTTAACAATCACCAAGTCCCTACATGTGCTGGACACGGTGTGAAATCCTGGGCATGTGTAAAGCTAGACACGTCCCTCCACCACACCACCCGATGGGGAAAGGAGGCAGGTGGGCAAATAAAGATGCTGTAACCAGATAGCTCTCCCACGACCGGCGTTTGCTTCAGCATGAGCCTTCTGCTCCCCCTTTGGGGGATGTCTGTCCCACAAGTCTCCTAAAGTAAATTTCCACCCATCAGGCCTCTTTCTTTCTTCAGACCCTACCCACTGAACTGTGCTCTGAGACAACCTTTACTTGGGGAATTCAGCCTCACTGAGGATCAATAGACCCTTTAGCAAGGCTTGGCAATCAATGTCCCTGTCAGGGAGTCTCCTAGAAAGACACCGGCTCCATTCATCAGAGAAACTATTTTTGTGTTCTCTGAAATGAGGTGGAACATCGGGTGATATAACATAGGAAATTACGACAGGCCAAGAAGACTGCATGTATAGCGCACTGATATCTCAATACACTTTTATATCCCACCTGAGTGAAAACTGGAGGAAAATTTACCTCTGGATGACCAAGGCTTTGGATTGTCCACCAGTTGTTGAGCGAATCTCGCCAAGAACTTGAAGCCCCATTCCAGACCTATCTTTGTTTCCATCCAGCATGGCAGCGTGGACATAATTTAATAGAATTGGGCTTATTGCAAAGCCTGCTCCATGCAGCCCTTTTGGGGGTCGGGCATACTAACTGGGAAACCACAGGACTGTCTACCAACCTCAAGAGCCCTGCACAGGTAAGGGATTTCTGACTCCAATTCCCAACTTTACTAAATACTTCCCACTTCCCAAGGGGCTTAGCACTGTCTAGGAGACAAGACTTTCACTTGCTACAGCAGGATTAGGGATCACTCTCAATACACCGACAATGGGTTAGGTTACTGTTTTGCCAACAGAAATTGGGTTACCAAAAATTAGATGCAAGGCAAAGATAAAAGAGGAGCTTTAGCAGGAGCAAATGAGCAGGTCTTTCAAAGGGGAACGGGAGAGCTGGAAGCAAGACCCTGCCTGGAGAGGACAGGCATGGTGCGGTTCCTTGGTGGCAGCCTTCGCAGCAGGAGACCATACATAGGACACTGGTCATTGAGAACAAGGGACAGCAGAAAGAACAAGAGAGAGGCAGCCAAACAAAATCAGAGAGGGGCGCCTGGAGAGGAAGTGAAATGTCACCTGCTCCCTCATGCTATCCTGGGGTCTCTTCATTCCTTCAGCAAACTCTGTTGGGTCACAGCTAGTCACTTCAAAACACCTACTGAGTGCTGTTGAGTGGTAAATGGAAAAAACTCCCGAGTGTATTGTTCTTAGCTCTGTTTCATTTAACAGCCCACACACTGCACACATATTAATATATGATGATGCATCCCAGAGGTCTGTCATCAAAGGGAGAAAGAAAGTAGTGTCAAGAAAGGACTGCGTTTCTTTAGAAGGCAATGGTGATGACGTGGCATTTCTGCACCGTTCTATGCATCAGGAGTGTGCGTAGGAAGCACGCACTCACACCTGGGCCAAGGTCATCATGACCATCAGAATCTCTGGGGATCTGGGGCAACTTGGCCAGGTGGGCATGTCACATACGCTTCATGGTTGAACTAAAGAAAAGCAACTTGAGATTACTTTTTATCTCCATCGATTCAAACCCTGAAATGGATTTGTATACATTACCTTGAATTCCAAAGAAATTCCAGTTATGTTTAAAAGCAAACTATTTCCATGTGAAAATATCCCAGTGATCATGTATTTATTGGATTTCTAAAAACCAGTTTTACAATTCGCTTTCTGAGTGACTTTTATAAATTCTCAAGTGATAGAAATGTAGCCTGATTTGTTCCTAAAAGTTTACCTTGTCATTTCCATGAGGAAGCCTGAAAGACTTCTGGGCAAATGAAGGAAAGCATGCTTCAGTTCTAATGTATGTAACCGTGAATTATGAGGCCCCGATTTTAAGGATCCCTCTTGTTCCAAGCTCCACGTCCCTTCAAGGCCTTCACCAACTGTCCCCTCCCTCAGAGGACGGTGCGCCCCTGCAGTGAAACCCACCCTGAACCATTTGTCCACCAGCTTCCTCATCTGAGTCAGTTGCTTCCCTCCTTCACAGCCTTTTTTCTTCTCAGCAAAACAGGGACCGGGCCCCCCGTGTGGGGCTTCCATGCACACACCAGACACCGTGCTGTGCAGAAGCAGCTTGCACATCAGCAGAAGACTAAGGGAACAGACCAGCCGTTCGCCACAGAGCTAAGTGAGAGTTATTTTCCACATTCTCTATCCCCTGGACATAGGCCATCCTTTCAGCTAATATCCAAAACTACTAGCATTCAGCACAGCTATAACTGCGTAGATGCCACACGCTGGGGGTAGTGCAAATGCCAGGGAGCTTACAGTAAACATTTTTGCTGGGAAAAACACTTTCCAAATTGAATGTAAGAAACTACTGTTCTACCTTCACTAGCTTTTCATGGCCTCAAAGTCACAGGCTTATCAGAAACAGAATGAGTGACAGAGAGGTGACGATAAAACAGTGCAAATTTCAGACAGAATGTGGTCACAAGGGTGTCTTCCTGATATGAGGGTACTCCCAGAGAGAATGTTGGGGAACCCACGGGTCACGATCACGTGATTGTTAGGCATATGCTCTTTATTACTCAATATAAACAAGTTGTGTGATGGTTTAAGACCTTTTGATCAGTACAAAATCTTCAAACCCATGTGCTATCCATGAGAGATGACATGAGTTTGCTGAGCTCTGCCCGGCTACGCAAAGCGAGAGTGAGAACAATTTCTCAGTAAGTAGGTCCAGGGAGGCTGGGCCGGGTGTGTTAACCCAGAGTGTCTCCAGGGTCCGGGGTTCAGACGTGCCACCTGAGTCACTTACACTGTTTACACAACCTCCCTAATGAGGACTTAAAGGGCAAACCCATCCATCCAACGTTCTCTGCAGACTCTGGCCAAGACAGAAGAAATTCTTTTACCACTGGGTTTATAAAGCTAAACTTTGCGTGTAAAATAAAATGGGAAGCTGTGTCACCAGGAGCAGTGGCTTCACAGAGCCCCCTGCGTGCCTCGCAGGAAAAGGGACCTCCCGGGAGTCACCCCCCTCAAATCCCAGCTGCGTGCTGGGCAGAAGGCGATGGGGGACCAGCCACCCTGGCAAAGGGCCCGCGCGCTCAGCGTGACAGAGCCTCCCTGAGACTCTGCAGTCACGCCTCAGACTGACCGGGGTGAAAGCCGCTAAAACTGAGGGGGGCTCTCCTGGCTGCATCCTGCCAGGACAACCTCGGGCTGAGGCTGCGGTGGCCAGCAGGGGGAGGGGAGGCGGGACGTCCGCGAGGGGACCTGCAAACTTTCCCAGCGTCCACCAAACTCCAGGCAACTTTCTGGGCAACATCAAACCCTCAGTCTGAAGCCTACAGGCGATGGCACGCTGCAGGGGACCTTTCTTAGCGCAAATCAGCCCAGAAAGAGACAGGGGCGACGGCAAGGGCTGGGGCTGCTGCGGGGCTCAGAGAGGGAGGTGGGGACACACGGGGATGCCACGGGGCCCCTCGGGCCCGCCGCCCGCCCGCCTTCCCGCGCCCCGCGCCCACCTTGGCGTAGCAGAAGCAGATGAGCAGAAGCGGCAGCACATAGCCGAAGACGAACGTGCACACCACGTAGGCTTTTTTGTGGCGCTGGTTGGGCCACTCCTCCCAGCAGAAGGTCTGGTTGCTGACGTCCCGGTGGAACAGGCGCTGGTGGTACGCCACGGGCGAGGCCATGGCGATGGACAGCGCCCAGATGCAGCCCACGCCCAGCAGCGCGTTGCGGGACACCCGCAGGGAGGACGCGCGCCGCGAGTGCACGATGGCCACGTAGCGGTCCACCGACATCGCGGCCAGCGTGAAGATGCTGACCAGCATGGACACGGTGAAGAAGTAGTGGATGAACTTGCAGACGAAGGCGCCCAGCACCCAGGTGGGCAGCGCGTACACCGTGGCCTGGAAGGGGATGCAGAACAGCAGGTAGGCCAGGTCGGCGACGCTCAGGTTGAGGATGAACAGGTTGGTGGTGCTGCGCGGCTTGCCCGGCTTGCTGCGCGCCAGCACCGTGATCACCAGGCTGTTGCCCAGCACGCCGAGCGCGAAGATCAGGCCGAACGCCGCCAGGGTGACGAGGTTCTCCACGCCGATGCCGAGGAGCGGCGGCGCCGGCTCCGGGGCGGGCGGCTCGGGCCCGCTCGCGTTCCCCGCGCTGAGATTGCCGGCCGCCAGCTCCATGGCCCGCGGGGGCGCCCGGGACGTGCTCGCGAGGAGCGCCCGCCTGGGACAGAGGATGCCGGGGGGTCGCCGGGGGGCCGGCCCCGAGCACGAAGCGCCAGCTCCTGAACCCGAGCCTCCCGGACGGGCAGGCGCCCGGTGGCCGTGCCTAGTGGCACCGTCCTTGCGCGGGGCCTCCTAAGAGAGGACGCGGGCGGGAGCCTCGAGCTGGCCCTTCGCGGGCGAAGGCGACGGGCCCCAGAGCGCAGCGGTCCCCCTGCCCGGGCGCCGACGCTTGCCGCGAGGCCACCGAGCCGGGGAGCGGGGACCTGCCCGCGCAGCCCTGGAGGTGGAGGGAGCCGTCTCTGCGCCTTACCGGCGGCTCCAGATGCCCGCGGCGGGTCCCCTCGCTCCGGGAGTGGCTGCGCGCCGCACCTGTTGCTCCGAGCTGAGCCCTCCCCGCGGCGCAACCCGGGCTCTGCTTGGTGCGCGCAGCTCGCCGCGCGGTGCGTGGAGAGGGCTCCCTGTTGTTGAAGGGGTTCCAAGTCTTCAAAGGACGAGCGCTCTTGCTGTACTTTCCCGGCGGTTGGCAGGCGGGTGCCCGAGGCCTCTCTGTTGCAACTGACTCGTACTGAGGACACAGCCCCCGCTGAAACCCGCGCGCCCGGGGCCTCCCCTGTCCCCGGAAGTCACCGAGCGCTGACACTGGACGAATCCTAATGGTGGGTCGCCGCCCACCTCCTTGCTGGAATCAGCCCCGCTCGCTCTGCAAGGTGCGGACCTGCCCTCGTCCAGCGAAGGCCGCGCTCGGGTTGCTGCGCCCGCCAGCGGCGAGGGAAGCCCAGGCGCTCCACGGCGCGCGTGGCGCGGAGGCGCAGGGGTGCGCCGGCCCCCTTAGCAGTCAGCACGGTGCATCTTTCTCCCTCCTGGGGAGGCTGTCAGTGAGAGCGATCCCTGCCCCCATAACAAACCCCAGCACATCAGTGACGGGCTCTGGGACCCAGAGTTTGTGAAATCCCAAATCCCCGCCGTCACCCTGCCCATCGCTAGGGAGCAAATCAGCAGGAAAGGAAAATGAATGGCTTGTTTGGGTTTTCTTTATAATCCTGCCTGAACTGAAAGGGGAAGGTGTCCTGTTAACAGCATCCAACTTTGGATCAGTTTTGTATTACATCACTCATCTGGGTGACAGGAAAGGAAGTACTGACGTGAAATATTTTCAAAGTGACGAGAACACGTTTCATGTCATCACTGGCAAAACATGCATCTGCCAACAAGATACTGAGCTAAGAATAGTCGGGTCAGTCACCGCTATCGTTGTTGATAACCTTGCTGGTTTCCAACTAGAGAGCCAGAGTTGATTCATTTATTTTAGGTAGGTGTTTATATGATGTCTACACCGGCTCTCAAAACCTCCAGTATGTTTCCAGCATTCTCCAAAGGATGCGTGAGTGTGCACGTACGCCAGACGCAGCGTCTGAAAGGATGTGGGAGGCACAGGTGAGTGGCCTGGGAGACCAGGTGGAAGTACCGCGAGGCAGGCAGGACCATCTTTGCCTCTGGGAGTTCGGGAAGCAAGTAGTGCTCGTCGTTCTCTCTCGTTTCTCTCACTAGTTCTTTCCTGACCTGGTTCATTTAGTCTCAAGAGTCCGTTTCCAGGAATATTTTGATAGAGTTGACTGTACACCTGCCATGTACCACATGCTTTACCTGCATTCATCGTTTCATGTAATACTCACTGTTCCCTTGCAAGGAACTGACGATGTGACCGTGTAAGGTCACACATTTCCCACAGGATGAAACTGCGTTGAGGTAACTTGCTTGCCTGAGTATCTTGCTACATCCAGAATGCCCTCACCTTCCCTGAGAGGACGCCTCAAAACCCCATGGAACTGTCCTGCCCATCGGGGTTGCTGATCTTCCAGCTCTCTGAGCCCTGCACGTCCATGGTGTCCTGCGTTGGACAGCTCAGCTGCATTGACAGTGATTAGTAATATGAGACAGAGTGGGTTTTTATTGTTATGAACTATTTTTAACCTGGAACATACACGATAAAATTATATCAAATATCCATGTACCTACCACCCAGCTTAGAATAGTAAAAAATTATCAATAAAGTTGAAGCCACTTTTATAGACTTTAATATGTTCCCCCAATCACAACCTCTACCCACTCCCACCATCTCTAGGGAAACTGTGTTGTCTGTTAGTCATTTCTTTATACATTTATGGCTTGTGTCCTTAAATAATAAACTGTGTTTTTTTGCTTTATTTGAATGTTACATGATGGGTCTTACAGTACTTTTTTTCCTTTAAGTTGTGATTTGTCTGGTATTACTATAGATAAGCCAACATTCTTTGCTTTTTACTGGCCTGCTAGATCATTTGCAATCTTCCTCTGTCCTGTGATTTAGGAGCATCTCTTGACGACAGCACATAATTGAATTATTTTAAAATCCAATTTGGCAGTCTCTAATTTTTAACTGGCGAGTTTAGTTCATTTACATTTATTGTTATTACTGATCTATACAGACTTACTTTTAACATTTTATTTTATACTTTCCATTTGTTTTCTATGCCCATGCTTCTTTTTACTCCACTTGTTTGGCATCTTCTGGTTTGTTTTTAAGGTATTTTTTTTCCCACCTTAAAATGGGGGTTGGGGGAGGAAGGAACTTGTTATAGCAGCTTAACCTAGCAGAAGCTGACTAAGGCATCCCTTTGGCGGAGGAGTTTGTATTGCTGACTCTCCCACTGATGAAGTCCTTCAAGGGTCCTGGCTTTTACAAGCACCTTGATTCCATTTCTGCATCTTGCCTGAATCCAAGATCTCGTCTCTCATAATGGATTTTTAAAAGTAAGTAACAGGCGTTATGAGTATTCACCAAATATTCAGTTTCTCCCTTTCCAGGTTTATGTGAGACTGCACTTCTCAGCTCCACTGCTCTTGAGGAAGACCATGGGATTAGTCACATCCAGTTAAATATGAAAAGAAGAGATGTGTCACCTCCAGGCCCCCACAGTAGAGGACCACGCCTCTACAACTGCTGGGTCCAGCCACGCCTGAAGCCAATTAGTCCTACACTTCCACTCACATGAAATAACAAACTTCTGGTTTTTTCAAGTGAATTTTACCTCAGTTTCTGCAGCTTAAAAAGGCCTGATAGACCTCTGTTTCATGGGAAATGTACATAACACATGTTAGCTCTTTAGATACTTATGCTCAACTTCAGAATTCAGATACATATGAAAGAGAAGAGAATGCAAAATATGATATAAATTAAATGGATAGACACTTGAAACCCGTTCTTTTTGGTTTATTCTCCAAACTAAATATTTCCAATATTTAAATGTCTCATCTTTCTGTTTATTTCTCTTTATTCAAATATAAGGTGATCATTATTTTTACACTGAGCATCTTAAAACTTCCTTCCCTGGTCTGGATTTTCCTAAGAAAATGGGGTTCAAAGGACAAAGAGGAGCACAAACATTTGATAAAACCATCTCTTTGTACAGAATTTTTCTTCCTTCTGATGCATTCATTCATTCATTTACTGAAGGGAAGGAAACGAATTAAATCATCACACCGTCTTTCCTCTAGGAATGAAATGTAGTAAATTTACATCAAGAAAGGGTTACTCTCTGTGCGGCTTTTTCTAAAGAAGCATTTTCTACTGAATTGTAATAAATACGCAAAAAAAGTGTGCCAATTGTGAGTTTATATATAGATGGACAAATTATCAAGTCACAGAGTGCCTAACGAAAACTACATTTCTACATCTCCTAGAAAATGCAAGTCACTCTGCTAAATGCTGCAAGGAAATGGAAGATGAGACAAAAACACAGGCCTTGGGATTAAAGTCATTTTCACCTGTAGCAAGGGGGTGGTGGTCCATGACTCGAAAAAAGCTGTGAGGCAGAACACGTAGCATCCTTGAGTGATGTTGGCCGCTGTCCGGAAGCTCTTCATTAAACTCTTCAGAACTAAGCAAAATCTTCCAGCAAGACCTCGGTCACTGGGGAGCTGGGCCGCTGATATACCCGGGCAGGCGCTGCGGACATCACCCCAGTTTCCCGGGCTCGCCCAGGCAGCCTGCCCCTGCACCACAGGAAGCTTTCCTGGCTGATCACGCTGGGGGGCTGCTGGTCTGCACGCACGCACACGGCTGTATTGTGCCTTTATCACATTTAACTTGTTCCTTCTCAATACATGTCTGACTTCCGTATGCTCCTTCTTTAAAGTCAGTTTGAATTCCAGTATTTTAAAGGCGTCATTGATTTCATCTATCCAATGATGTTCATAAATTCACTCCTTTTTTGTTTTCCATAAGGAGGAACAACTGTCATCTACAGAAAGTGATGTGGAATGTGAAACAAAGAGCAAAATACAATACGTAACAGAACCGCTTTTGAAGTTTTAGAGCATTATGCGACGATCTCGAGTACCGAGCTGTGGGAAACGGTACGTTTCTTCGCCTCCCCTTTCCGCGGCCCACACTCCCCCAGCACACACATCTGGCTGAGCAAGTGGCCCTGAACAGGCTGTGTCTACTTATGGCTGATTGGACAACGTCACATTGCATCAGTGGCAAAGTCAAGAAGCTCTCCTGTTTCCCCCAGATTTTATTTCCTGTTTCGGTCTGCAATTTGAAATAAAAACAGCTGCCTAACTTATCCAGGTCGCTTCTAAATGGGCTTTGGAGAATTGTGAGTCTTTTTCCATCTCCTATTCAGCTACTGGGAAAAGCAGTTCCAGACTAAGAGTCTCAAAATCACTTTCAGGAAAGTTTAATCCCTACAGTCAATCAATCCATCTCTGTCATAAGAAATACAACAGGTTGGTATTGGTAATAATTCTTACTCTGCCCCCACGAGGCTATGCGCAGAATCTGACACTTGGAGCCTTTCCAGAAGCTAAGGAGGTGAGGCTCAGAGGGTGGCCGAGAAGTGCCAGGGGCTGCTGCAGACACGAGCAAGGAGGTGGTGGTCCCAGAGTGGGGGGGGGGAGGCGATGAGACAGCTGGAGGACTTGCAAGGTCCTCCTACGTCTCAACCCTACGGAACCTGATGTCTGCCTGAAGGGTCAGCTCCGGGGCTTGGCTGTGTTATCTGCCTTGGAGTTCCCATGGCAGAGGTGGCTTCCTGGGTGGTTTCTGTTGGAAGCATTTAAAGACAAATATATCAGCCAATGCCACCTGGGGCAAAGAACAGGTGGGCAAGCAATGGACAGACTGACAGCCCCGAAAGGGAAGAGACTGGAGAAGGGGGCTTGTGGCAGGCAGAGGGCTCTGAAAAGTTCCCCTGTCTGCCAGGCATCTAGGAGTCATCTGCATGGCCAGAGCTGGACACGGGCTCAGAGAGGAGCTGAGAACACCCTGAGTGCTGGTCTGGCTGACCACAGGCCCTGTCTGCAGGAAGCCACAAGGAAAACAGGGTCACAGACAGCCTGGCATCAGTGTGTCCCAACACAGAGCTGGGCTGCAAGGCCTTTGGGGGGGCTCTGTGTGTGTGATGCCAGGTGTGTAAGGAAGCCACTGTCACTCATTAGCTGCCCACTCATTAAGGGACAGAGGCTTGAGTGAACAAAGGAACACAGGTTTTGCCAAGCTAATTCATGACACCAACACAACACAGCAAAACAAGCAACAGCAACAAACCTGGGCGACTTTGGGTGAATCTGAAGCTCTTCTAAGTATAATGTTTATTTTTTTAATGTAGGAATGGGACATGGCACAGGAGGCAGACCTGGCCAGCTTCTGCTCAGTGTTCAAGCTCTGAGTGGCTAACACGTGCCCATCCTGGGCCAAGAGTCACAGGAGACGAGATGCTCTAATTCCAGCGACACTGTTACTTTATTAGAAGCCATACCTGGGGAGGGGTTACTATTGCATCAATGTGTGATGATTAATGAAGTTGAACTTCAGGTAACAAGCTGATGAGAACATCAGGTCATGAAACATGACAGATTTATTTTGATGGAATTGCTAAACTGCCTTGATAAATACCAAGATTTGACATATTACATTAACCGGAAATACTGGAACGAGTTTACTTTCTGATGACGTAATTGCCACTGGCTCTCAGCACCGCATCTGCTGCAGACACTGTTTCTTCATCCTCGTGAATGTTGAAACACTGAACCACCAGCACATTCCTTCCAGGGTGTGACATCCCAGTCGGTCACCAGGAAAGGTTCGGGCAACTGGTCCACCATGCTCCTGGGAGGCCTGTGCTCCGTCTGCCATCTGGGGTGGTCCTGAGTGCCACCCAGGGAGTAAGCGACCCTGTCGCAGTGCCCATCTTGTCGCCTGTTCCCTGGGATACTCTCGGTACCAAGGAATTGTCTGGAAGCAGAACCCGAGGCAGAGTTTCGGGTGCAACGTGGTGGTCAGTACTGATATCTCGAAAGGGAGGGCACGAGGCAGGGTTGGCAGAGGCAGACGTCAAACTGCAGGCCTGGCAGAGGCCTGGCAGAGCCCTCGGCTGACCCAGCAGGAGCCCTGGGGTGGGGGAGGATGGCTGTCAGGCCCTCCAGGGGCCCAGGGCACCTTGCTCACCCTCAGGTGTGGACTGCCCCAGGAAGGGTGGCCTGCGGGTCTGGTCACAAGGAAACCGAGAGATGGGAGCTGTCTGCTGACCGTACCGTGGGCCACTCGGCAGCGCCTGCTCCCTTGAGGGACTCAGCAGTGCTTGTGCCCCCAGCCACACCCTCACTGCTAGGCCCTGGGTGCCAGTCAGGTCCTGCCAGTCAGATGCCCAGGCAGGGGCTCTGGGAGGCAGGGGAAGGGGGGTCTATTCCTGCCCCGCTCTTGGCTCTGGGAGCTGCAAACCCGATGTGGAAGCAGGCAGTGTCCTTGGTCAGTGACCCAGCAGCGTCCCGATGACCAGGCTGGGGTGTGGCAGCGGCACGGTGACCTCTGGGTGTGGATCAGGGATCCTGGGTGCCTGGAGGGCTGCAGCAGGGGTGACGAGGTCCCGCACAGCCTGATGCAGGGTGGGCCTGGAAGGAAGGACAGTGGGTGTCGCCAGGCAAGGAGCAGACGGGGACACTAATTTCACTTGAAGCTTCCGGACTTCTCCCCACAATGACTGTGCTTATTGTTAAGCTACTTCAACATTTAAATAGACAATGGAGACAACCCCTTTCTTAAGTATTTTAAGGTTCAGTCTGCTTTTTATTGCCTTAGTAATACTAATCTTCCAATTCGTTTGAAGGGTAAACTTGAAAAGAACTTGCAGGCAGAGAATTGAATCTTTGGCAGGTAAGTCACAGGTGAGGAGAGAAAGGAAGGCAACAGGTTTGTGCTTTTGAGAAGACGGGGGAAAACAACAGAACAAGCCCTTGTCTTGACCTAAATTACACTGGAGATGTGGCGTCTTTCCTCATGAGCCCTCCCCTTTCCCAAAATGTACCAAGAACTTGAGTAAAACAAACACTGAAGAACAGGAAACATCCTCTAAGTCAGAGCAAATACTCAGCCAAAGGATCCATGAGGGGGTCCAGCCAGACAGCCGGCAGCGGAGGAGAACAGTCCCTACGGACGAAAACACAGACTAAACAAACAAGCTATGAAACGAAGTGGAAGAAAGAGTCGCCTCTTGTTAGATTTCTATACAGATTTTAAAAGCTTGAACAGAGAGACTTTTTTCCTTATCCAATTTCTGATGTCACATGAAGATGTGACATATCCAATAAGAGTTCAAATTTTTAGATGAACATATGAATTTCTTAATAAAGGACTTGGAAATGTGTAAAGATCTCTATCGTCATACTCAGCTAAATAGTTCACATCAGTCAACGACGTCTTGTTGTCACCACTTGACGGCAACCTAGGTAACCTGCAGGGGCGGTGTGGACGGGGAAGCACCTAGGCTGTTCCGTAGCTGACAGAGGTGACGGCTTTATGGACCAAGATGGAGTTTCACAGAAATTATTTCGGACCCTCAGAAGTGACTGCATGTGTTGGCCGTTGTTTTCCCAAAGATCAAGCACATTCTTCAGCATTATCAGGAAGAAAGAGAAGATGGCTGCATCCAGAAACATTTTAATTTGTCTAGCTACAGTAATTGGATTTTTATTCACAAGCCATATGTACAGAATCACAATGGAATGCACTTAAATTAGTTTAAAATATAGCTTTGCAATGTCATTTGCAAAATTAGTTTGCAATACACGATATCTCCCTGACCTACTGCTAAATGGATTTGGGATGATGAGTTTCAAAGCCATTTTTCCATTTAAAATGGAAAGGTTTTAACTCTTATCATCTTAACCCTTAGATTCTCCTTTTGGGCATCTTGTCCAGGACATTTTCCTCCTCCTAGTTTTAATATGGAGACTTCAATGCAGGACAGAACCTGGGAGGTATATCTACGGTAAAGCAGGGAGTGGCCCTGACTGCAGCAGGCAGACTGGACGGCCTGACTACCTTTACAGAAGGGTCTTTGATTCCAAGGACAAACCTGTTTGCTAGCCACTGTATTAGGGTTCCCAGAGAAACAATCAGGAGATGCATGTGCGTGTGCGTGCATGTGCGTGTTTACAAAGGCATTTACGGTAAGGTATTGGCTCATACCACCTACTACAGACATGCAGATCTGCTTCTGCAAGCTGGAGGCCTGGGAAAGCGGGGGCAAAGCTTGAAGGTCTGAGGGCCGGAGACAGAGCAGGGAGAAATGTCCCAGCTCCGGTAGTCAGGCAGAGGTCACGAGCCTTCCTCCGCCTTTTGTTGTGTTCGGGCTGATTCGATGAGCTGCCCGCACTGGGGAGGGCCGTCAGCTTCACCCAGCCCGCTAGTTCCCATGCTAGAAACGAACCCAGAAATAATGTTTGACCAGATTTCTGGGCATCCCTTGGCCCAGCCAAGTTAATATATAAAATTAATCATCACAACCACTTTCCACTCCTTAGATTGTAAGACAAAGTATCAGTAAGGAAAATGTACAATATTGTTCAGAATTACCCAAATAGGACTCCTGTGTGTCATTTGAGGTCCAAAATGATGGCGTTTGTACAGGAGATTAGTAAATGAGTCCTACAAGAACCCACATGGCACAGCCAGGGGCGGCCAATTCCAAGTTAGCGCCACAGGCAAGAGGCTCAGCAACCCTCAGCTGGAATGTTTTTAGGTGTTTCTGTCCTAATGTCAATCATTACTGAGCCACATACCAAGGACTGCAGGCCTCAGAGTCACAAAAAGACCAAGCAGAGAAGGGTGAAAAGCCCCCCAAGGAGTTCTCTTTCATCTCAGTTTGTTGAAGAGGAAGCTAGTAAGTCCAGCTGCCAGCGAGAAAGTGTCCTCATGGCCTCAGAGAGTGACCCATGTTGGGACAAGGGGTCACACCAGGGGCCGTGAGTGGGGATTCAAGTTACTTTCATCATAATAAAAACAATGTGTTTTTCTAAAAACAGTCACATTGGGGATCCCTGTGATGAAGACATTCGACACTTGAAGAGGATTTGAGAAGTGCGCCACTTTCATTAGATGAAAAACTGTTCAGAAACATATGCAGTTACCTCTTTCCCTCACCCCCACCTCCAGGTCCTGTGGATTCCTAAACACTTACAGACCCGATGAAGAACTCCACTCCAGCGTCCGTCATTGGGAGAGGCGAGTGACAAACCAGAAGAAGACATAAAACTTAGAAGAAGTGGGGAGACAGGCGCTGCTGGTGAGGCCGCAGTGTCTGTGCCCTGCCGCAGGGTCTGCCAGCACCAGCGTCAGATGCTGGGCTGGCTGAACAAGAACCGTGAGTGCGGCCACGCAGACCCAGGCCATAGCCCCCCGGGCCCTCGCTCACCAGGCCTGAAGAAGCACCTGGGAGCCCCATGTTAGGGGCCGACCGACTTGCTCATGGACAGGACTTTGTCTTAGGTTCAGAGCAGCGCCGCGAAGAGAACCTTGGGTGAGAACCAAAGACACAGTTTCAAGTCCACACAGTGGCTATCAGATGAGCTTGAACAAGTATTTGACTCTCTAAGTCTCAGTTTTCCCACTGTAAACAGACATATTATTACATACCTGTCCAAACTTCAGGGGGATATTATTACTGTTACTTTATTAATGATATAGCATGAACCATTAATTATTTCCATTACTGATATTAATTATGTTAATAAACTTGACATTTAATGAGAACTTACCATGTGCATTATGTTGTTAAATTCCCATCGCAATCCTACAAACTAAATACAGTTACGTCCAATTTATAAGCTAAAAGAGGTTAGGCAGCCAGTTTTTAAGATAATTGTGATGAATTTACCACCAACTTGAATGTGTTGACTGTAAAGATAAAGGCTGGCCTGGCTTGATAACACTTCCCCTCATGCCATCTGCCTGCCTGCTGCCGGGTGACGTCCCCCACACAACGCTCTGGTCTCACGGAACCACCTTGCTCTGCGAGCGGCTCGCCTTGGCCAGCTGTCACAGGGGCTCTGACTCTCATGTCCGTCCAAAGGGCACTCAAACAGCATTGCTGTGGCAACAACACATCCTTACACCTGGAGGATGCGAACTGGGGACTCCTTATCTGAACCCCACAGACTGCAGCTGAGGCCCCTCTGGCCTCTGAGCTCTGCACTTGGTGCAGCCACACACTGGGTGGCTCGGTAACAGACATTCCTTGTGACTTACGGTCACTTGCCAGGATTTGGTCTCCTCTTTGTCAGCCTAGGAAGCCCCTTTTTCACAGCTACAGGACTGAACAAAGCTCCCGATTCTGCAGGAAGCAACAACACACCAGGACAACATGTCCAGGGGTGTTTGTGCACAAGGGTCCTCAAAGGAGGACAATTTTATCCCCAAGGGACTTTTGTGGTTGTCACAACTGGTGTGTGTGCTACTGGCACCTAGTGGGTGGAGGCCAGAATGCTAACTTCCTGTAAGTGCAGGACAGCCCCTAAACAGCGAATGATCTGACCCCAGAGGTCAGCAGAATCGGGGTGAGATGCCTTGCTCGCCACGCACGCCCTCTCGGCAACCATTCCCCTGCCAATGTGACATCCACCTCAGCTGTCCATCACTGGGTTCTGGAGGGTGTTTGGGGGATGCACCCCCACCTTTTGGGGTGTAGTTGTAAGTCGACAGTGAGCCAGCATACAGCACAATGCATTGTCCAGATTGCTGTTTGATAAATATGAAGTGTGGTAAGAAAGGCTGTTCTATTACATGTCCCTATAATGCCAATAATATTAGGAAGAAATTGACCCACTGGTAAGGCAACGTGTCCATTCCAGGTATAACCCAGAAGTAGCACACAGGTGCAAAAGTCAACATTCTAACCAAAGACTTGGAACCCCTATGTAAGGCATCTATTTTTAATTAAAAAGGAACCTAGGGGATGATTATTACAATGACGAAACGGGTTTTAGGAAAGGACATGTGAGCACTGCCAAGGATTTCCTCAGTGAGCAAAGGGACCTACAACCACCTCTGGGACCCGCATGGGCTCTACTGCTGTCACCGGCCTCTGTGTCTCAGAGGGGTGTCCATGAACTCACTCACACACAACCATTGTCTCCCCGCTGTGCGACTCTGGGGACTTCCACGTCACCCAGTGCCTGCCGCCCACAGGGAGAGCACCGTCACATCGGGACGTACGAGGCTGACTGTTAGAGGAAGGGTACCTGACATGGCAGATGCACAGCGGTGAGTGGACCCCGTGTCAGGTCATCTGACCTGACCTGATCTCATCTCATCTTTAACGCGCGAGCAAGGCAGTAGCAGGTGGTGGGGACACCGCTGCCACACTCCAGGCCATGCCGCGGTGGCCTGGGGAAGACCCACCGCTGTGGAACCTGAGGCTTGAAGAGTGGGCCCTTGAAAAAAGAACAGAGCATGTGCGTACCCAATCGGGATGGAGGGGCCCTAAAGCTTCACCTGCTTTTCGGGAAAGCCACCTCGTGTGATTTCGAGGCAAAGTCACGTGAGCCTCCATGTCATCTGTAAAGTAGGGATGATAACAGCTTCTTCACAGGGAGCTCAAAATGTTACATGTGGCAAAACCCAGTATTGGAAACATAGCGAGGTGGAAAGCACCGTTACAAACACGAAGTGAGCGCGAGGAAGTTCATCACAGTTGAGCAGGAGCTCACATGGAGAAGAAATGGGACTTGGATCGACGTTGGAGAAAACAAAACAGTAACGGCAAAAAAATAAATAAAAAGAGTATTTAGGCACGGAATAGAGGACCAAGGGCTGGGGAGTTTGCACAGTTGAAAATTATGGGTTCAGACATTAGATGGCCAAACAGGTGACTGCTGAGCAGGCCCAGACAACGACAAGATGATCTACTCTACTGCCTGTGACTCAAGTTCCAAGATTTCACCAGCCATGAGTGTGACCAGTTGTCCAGAGCGTTTCAGGTCCTGTGAATCGGCAGACCCACTGATCGACCCAACTGAGATGACATCACTGAAAGGCTAGCAATTACTTTGGATTGGAAACCAGCTCTGCATAAGGAAGCAGATTTAAAACAGCAAGTGGCAGAGGTCACACACGTCAGGAAAGTGCATGGGGATGTTCACTTGAAGAGGGGGCGCTTCGCCGTCCATCCGGTGGGGGAGGGCGATACCTGCTGAGCAGGTGTTTGGCCAGGAGGACCCGGCCACAGTCCCAGTGCCTCCCTTTGCCAAGGACCCCGGGTCCATCAACCCAGGGAGAGAATCTTCATTGTGTCTTTAATGCCACCTTCTAATCTACCGGAAAGCAGCCCCTTTCAGAGGTCAGAGACACTCAGGCAAACAGTGGGTCACATTTGGCTCCTGTCATGGCTAAAATACATCTAGAATTGGGTTGAATCAGGCAAGCGAAGTCTTGGGATCTTTAAACAAATGCTGTAGATGTTAGGAGTGTGGAGGACACCCCCGGGGAGGAAGAGAATGTCTAAGAATGATAAGTTCCCATGAAAGCTGGAAATTTGGACTATAAAATCATGATGCATAAAATTATAATTTCCCATTACCATTCCCTTAGCAATATAAAAAGCTAACTCTTTCGATATCATTTTTCAAACTACTTTTGAATTTAAAAGTCTACTCACATTCACAGTCCTGTGAAAGCTGAGTTAACAGTTTAGGAGGGAGCTAAATTTTAAATATCACAGAAGCTGTAAATTCCCAGTCATCACTTCATAAAGACCCTATGTTTCTGAATAGTGTTTTCATTTGTTTCTTACTATGAATGATAAGTATAGATAGATACAACTTTCTATATTGTATTGGTAGACCTCAACTAAGCAAAAATATTGACCCTAACTACATATTTTTTAGAAAATTCTTCTTTATAAAAGTATTTCTTCTTAAGGTCCAAGAAAATGCATCCTACCCTGTATTATCATGCACAGAATCAGAAGCTCTAAGTGGGTATTCGTGCATAAATGCTCATTTGTGCCTCTGCCTCTCCATATAATGACATTAAGAGAAAATTTCATGGAAGCCATTAAGTTAGAATATTTTAAAAATATTTCTGTGAGACATTTGTAGGGAAAATCTACATTCTGTCTGAGAAAAAAATATTATACAACTCTAGCAATCAGCTCACAGATAAATGCAGCTCTTAGAAAAGTATTAAATTGTATTTGTTTGCTTTAGAAATGCAGACACTTTTTTTTACAAACCTCAAAACATCTAAAGTTTTGATGCTCAGATATGGGCACAAAACCCCCTTGAAGCCAAGTCTGTTCCTGTTCCCTAAATCAGGGCGCAGCCCAGAAAAGGTGGCACCCCATTTTTCACTTATTTTCATATCTCCTCTTTCAGAAAAAGCACATTTTGTGATGTTGCTTAAAGTAGAAACAATGAAAATTGTTTTTATTGGGAAGGCAGGGGAGGACATCTCAGTGCCTCCTCATTCAAACCACATTCCGCCTTGGTATAAGGTGACCTTGGCTGCACTCTCGTTGTCATGAAAGCACACATCGCACAGATAAATACACTGAAATTGTTATCAGACCGGCTGTGGTCACGCCTGCCAAGGCAGGGCAATGAAGTTCCATGTGCACACGCATCTCGTAGGAATTTCCACAACAGGCCAAAGATGATTAAATAATTTTTGTAAAACAGCATTTGAAATGTTGCTTTTATCTATATTTTTCATAACAGTCAGCAGAAAACTGATTGCACCTCTCCCAGAAAAGAGTAATTGGACATTTTGAGGAAGTTCAGAGGCACACATTAGCACAAAAAAGCCATCATGCTCCAGCGCACGGGGCACGCACATCTTAGAGGCCTTTCAAGTACTTCATCTTTCAGCTCTTCCAAACGCCATCTTTTAAAAGCATCCAGATGTCTACCCTAAAGGCAGTTATTTCCTTAAAGTTCATAACGAGTCGAAAACAGAGGCAAAACACATTTTAACATTTGTGTGTTTGGCCCCTGGCAATATACGTTGAACATTAAATTGCACTGAAACTCTAAAAGTTGTAAGGAAAAAGGGGCTGTGCATAATTTTTGCCAGTGACATTAGGAAATCCGTGTTAGTGAAGGAGGTCAGCACAAATTCCCAACTTTTCTTCTGAAACACAGTCAATGCCTCTGCGGTGGGCACATTTTATACATTTACTTGGTGAGGCTATAGAGCTCCCCAGTTGCCAATCAAATATTAATCCAGGGGTTGCTGTGAAGGTATTTTGTGGGATGATTGATATCTGCAGTCAGTTGACTTTAAGGCGATTACCCTTGACAGTATTGGCGGAACTCACCCAGTTGGAAGCCTTCGGAGCCAAAACTGAGGTTTATTAAAGAAAAAAAATTCTCCCTCAACACTGGGGCGTCAAGTCGAGCCTGAGTCTCCAGCCCCGCAATCATGTGACCCAGTTCCTTGAAATAAATTTCCTTACCGATGACAGACGAGTAGATAGATAAGAGCTCTGCGTCTCCGATTGGTTCTGCTTCTCTGGAGAACCCTGACGAATGCGCCTTCCCACACCTGAACAGTAAATTTATTTGCATATCACTTCAGATAGTTTCTACAAGGACAAAAACCCTGGGAATATATTTTGATATGTCGTCTTTGCAAGGAGATTCTTTTCGGCATTCGAACAGCTTTTTCAAGCCGCTCTCCTAGGGCCCTAAACATATTGCCTGAGCGACTCACGTGGCCAGAGGTGCAGGCAGCTCCCAAACGGTCCTGTTATTCCAGGACTAACTTTACCGTCTTATTCTTGTTACAAACGCTGTGTCTTTAACTGGAAAAGCTAGAACCACACACATGGAATTTACACATGACAAACATGGTACAACGCATCAGGGTAATCTCGGTGCTTTCCTGGAGCCCCTGAGCCACAAGAGAGTGTTCACTTCATATTTCATCGCCTTTAATTGCGCTTTTCTGCCAGCTTGATTATTACATATTTTTCTCATTTCCTAGTTTAAATCATCACAGTTACAGTCAGATGCAGCCTGGGAGCCCCAGGCTTCTCACAGCCGCAGCAAGCAGAGAGGGGTGGGGGTGGGGGGCCCTCTTTGTAAAATTTCTCCTGGGAGACAAACCAGCAGTCCAAGGTTAATTTCTCATCATTCACTGGTAGGTGACTCACGTCACCAACCACGGGCACCTGCGATGTCCTCTTCCCGCCCAGGGGTCAGGCGAGCGCAGGCCACCGGCCGCGAGCGCAGACCAGGTGTGACTGATTCCTCTCCGGGAGCTGTGGAGCTGCGCCTCTTCTCACTGATGAACCTGCGAGCTCCTACGAGCACTGCAGGCCTGGCCTGACCGCACCTCCTACTCACCTGAGGCCACGTGTCCACAGCGGCATCGCCAGTGCCAAGGGCAGGCTACCAGTTCCCATCCTATGAGCACGGGCGCTCAGGCCTGCTTGTAAGATGGCAGTTATAGGCAGATGGGCATATGTAGGTGCATATGGGGAGAGAGAGAGGGAGAGAGAGAGAGAGAGAGAGAGAGAGAGAGA
>NW_017731427.1:1632146-1636822 GCF_001890085.2 Hipposideros armiger
GAGAGAGAGAGAGAGAGAGAGAGAGAGAGAGAGAGAGAGAGAGAGAGGAGAAGAAATGGATTGGAAAATGTTTCGGAAAGCAGGGTTCAGCGAGCTAAATTCTCTACATGTTAAAAATGTAGCTTCTTTTTAACCAGGGAGTGGCCTTGTCCTTGGCCTCGGATGTTGTGTACGCTTGCAGCACATCTGCTCAGGGAAAGGAAAGGGGCTGCAGCTCATTCTCCTATTAACATCGACCCACCGCCGGGGACCTGGTGGAGGCGTGCCATCAGCCAGCAGAGGCCCGACTCATCAGCTCTGACCCAGGCAGCGGGCTCCCAGCTCCCTGGAGAGGGCGAACGCTTCTCTTTCACTTGCAAACCACGTAATTTCAAATGTCATCAGCTCTGAAGTCATGTGCAAAGAGTATGCAATATTGCAACCAGACGGTTCGACCGACTTAAGAGAATAAACCTTCCGAACACCCTCCAGGGCTCATTTACGTGTAAGACCAGGTACTACAAGGTAGTACCTGTCTTCACTATTCGTGTTTACCAATAACGAGGCTCTTCTCGTGAAGTCTCCATTCAACTATAACCTATTACCTTGGTCGTGATTATCTCATGCCCTTTAAATGAGCGGTATTTACTTCCTCTCACATATATGCATACAAATTCATCGACACAGAGTGAACACTTATTTGGTCTTTGCTACATACCAGGCCCATCTGAGCAGCTTACATATAAATCTCATTTAATTCTCAGGACAATCCTGGGGATAATGACAGGGCTCTTACTACCACCATTTTACAAGTGAAGAAACTGAGGCACTGAATTAAACTAAACTGACTAAAATAACTCACCCAAGGTCACACAGCCAGTGAGTCGCAGAGCAAAGACCAAAGCCAAGCTGTCTGGTTCCTTGTCCATGTGTTCATGCACCATGACAAGTCTCCATTCTATACGTGACAGCGAAAAAGTCATTCTTATATGAGTGTCCACGTGAGAATGTGAGCCTCCCCTTCCCAGGAAGCCATCGCAGCTCATGGGGGGGGTGTGGGGGGCTCGTACAACTCCTCCCTAAACTGACCAAAGTGACTGGATTCCTCCTGGTCATTGTCCTTTTGCTTCAGAGCTGGCCACACAACCTCAGCCGCCCCCGCAGACAAGCCTGGGCTTTTGTTTGCAGACCAACTGTAGTGGGGGAGCGTGAGCGCCCAGCAGCACTCGGGAATGAGAGACACCCGCCACGGGTGGGGCTGCGCTGGGCGGCAGCCTGCGAAGTGCAGCGGGGGAAGGTGAGGCTGCTCGCTTCGTCTGAGCTGCCGATGCAATCCGCACCCCACCCCACGGCCGTGTCCCTGCCGCGCTGTCCTGCGGCAGAAGCAATGGGGTCCTTTTAGCCTCAGTTGTCGTTTGTGTTGGTTGCCGTCTACTGGCGCCCAATAAATAATCTGGCCCAGGAGTGGGATGTTACTATGAATAACTTTTGGATGTGGAATTGGCTGAGCTGAAGACGGGGCAGTGATTGGCCATCCTTGCCTCTTTAAAGGTCAACATAAGGCTAAGCTACTTGGTTGGCACTTGGGTGATGCACGGCGGCAGGACTAGGGAATGGCAGGAAAACTCCAAACGTCAGGGAGGACGAAGCGTTACAGGAAAGAGCCAAGCTTACTTTGGAGCTGGCCACCTCCTGAGGGCAGGGCAGACGCCAGCCACGGCTCGGAGAACAGAGGCCGTTTTCCCTACAGCGTGCGACCCAGTGCGTCGGCCGTCTGGCTCCTCCGGCTGGTCACTCATGCCAGACCTGAGTGCACGGGGTCTTAGGGGAGCCCAGCACTGCTCGCGTCTGGATTCGTACACACTGCGTTTCTTTGCGCACACTGGACCACGTATGATGCTGCCACAGAGATGAAACCACTACTGATCCACGCAACCCGCACTCACGCACACGGAGTTTAACAGCCTGTGCCAAGCATCCTTCTCAAACAGAGAAGCGCTGTCTGTTTTCCCGACCAAATGAGCCTCTCCTTCTGGTTGCCATAGGAACAGGTCTATAGAAATGATCAGCACCAGAGACAATGACACAGACAGAAGTGCGGGGTCCCTGACCAGCAGCCTGGCTCCTACCACCGCCACCATCAGATGCTTTAAGAGGCAGAACAGCTAAAAGCCAGGGAGAACCGACACTTCAGTGAAACCTACTGGGTTCCATTTAGCCTGTAGAATTCAGCCAGGCGCTCCAACGACAGAATCGTTTCCTCATAATTGGAGGTGGCAAGTGTATCATAAAACAGACTTGGAAGTGCCGTGCTCCCTGAAGGCTAATGGGCTTTGCAAAGTGTCAACGACGCCTGCTTCCGTTTCACAGGGCCTGTGACGCGGTGGAGTCACACACGGAGACTCAGGCCGCCTGGTCCAAGAAGAGGCTCGTGAATATGTGGCTGGGAGAGACAGGAGGCGCTCGGGTCCTCGGTTTGTAATTTGTGCTCTTACCTGCCACTGAGCCACACGGAGGCTGTTACCTGAGCTTAACCATCCACGTCTCTTTGGTACCTTGTACCTCACTGTGCATCCAATTCTTCTCTTCTTTTCCTTAAAAACGGTTCCCAAATGGTATGGGCTGTGAGCCCCCCAAAACCCAGATGCCCCCTTGTGCTCATAAGCACCAAAGAAGGTAAAAGAGGGGAGTTAATTGTAGACATTTCCAGTCCTTAAGAAGCACTTCCAATGTGACCTTGGGGTACTAGGGACCCTTCTCTCCGGAAGAGTCGGGTCACCGTTCAAATATGCCGTCCTTTTTTTAATCTTAAAAAATAACCATTTCTTGACTCCGCTAGCCACCCCCCCCCCCAGCTTGGTTTTTTTTCTGCTTCTCCTCTGTCCGTTTTTCCCTTATTTTATGAGGATACCCGTGACAGTTGGGTCAGGGCCCACTCTAACGACCTCGTCTTATAATATCTTGATGACATCTGCAGAGACCCTATTTCCAAATAAGGTCCCATTCACAGGGACCTGGTAGGAAGTGGACATAGCTTCTGGGGACACAATTTAACCCACCACAGTGAGCTGTTATCAGTAGAAACTAAAGTTCTTCTCCATTTCAGATAAACTGCAGGAAGTCTAAGCTTGGTGGAAATTATTTGGATTAATTTACTTACCCCCATTAGCTTGGGGAATTTGGAGTTGAATTCAACTGAACAAAAACCTCCCGAGTGCGCATCACACGCAAAACACTGAGCTCCTTGCTGCAGTGCCGAACGCTGAAGGCTCCTGCTTCACTATCTGACGGAGACGGAGCATGTGACAAGTGATGCCCTGGGTCCGTCCCGCGCCGGGCAGGAGGGGAAGTCCCTGACACTGGACCCTCCACGTGCCCTTCAGTTGCTCTTTTAATTGTAAATTGTGTTACTGACACCCTCGCGTACAATTTCCTTGGAGTACCCGTGAATTTGGGGACATTAAACACCCATGAAATATGCGTGTAGGATTTTATCAACACTCACAAAGGAGTTCTAACTGGTAAGCCTGACATTTGCAGGTGACGGTTGGCCTAAGTGAAGTTTCTGTAAACCACAGAGAAACCGGCACCAACACCAGCAGGAAGGACAGCGGCTGCTCTGAGCGACCCCCATCACCGGCCTCACTGCCGTCTGCGGGCAGGAGCCCCAATGCCCTCTGCATCACAGTCACCCCGGATTTAGCATCCTGGCCTGAGCTTTAACAATTATGTGGGTGATGGGGAGGGTCAGGGCCAGGTGAGCAGCCACCTGGGAGCTTCCTGGGGTAGAGTCACTGCCTGCTGCGCCTCCCGGTTGCCTGGGTCCATTCCTCCTCCTCCCTCCTGAAAGCGAGCGTGAAGTCACGGGGCATAAACACTGGGAACACAGCCCTCGCCACTGCCCGCCTGACGCCCGCCTCAAACTCCAGGAACCCCATGCCCTCTCCTCTCGCCCTTTCCTGAGAAAGGATCAGGTTAAATATTTGTATTACAAAAGGCAGCTGATGGCCCCGAGGGTCCGTGAGGACGGCAGGTCTCGGCAGGCCCCCCTGAAGCTGTCCCTGCACCGCTGGCCCGGGGACAGGGCCTCAGTGGGTCTTGCCAGGCACCGGACTGCCCCCTTCCCTAACAAACATTGTGTGGGACCGGGGTCTCCCGGAACGTGTCAGGTTCCATCCCCTGACCTGGAGTCTGAGTCAGGAGGGACGCTGGGGTCTCAGGAAGGTCCCTTCCTGTCCCTCCTACTTGGCGGCCCTTGGGAGGAAGCCAAGAGGCCAGGGAAAGGCTCTCTGACGCCACCAAATCTGTGTGTCCAGGTGACTAATGTCCAAACATCAGGGCCTTCGGACCAGGAGGATGACACTGACCACAAGCCGGTAAGTGCTGCGGGGCCACAGGACCCAGGGTCCCTTCCTGGCGTCTCCTGAGCTCTCGCCACCCGCCCCTGTGATGGGACCCTGTGCGCTCCAGCGCAGCCCCTGTCCCCGCGGTCCCCGAGGGCCGGGCTTCGCAGACCTCCGGCCGATGGCGCACTGACCCCGCTGGGTCCTGTCCCCGCTGCCTCGGGTCCCCCAGGCCTCGCCTGGCGGTTGCGGAGGCCGAGCCGCGAGGCCGGGTTCCCGGGCGGCAGGTCCGCGCTCCGGCCCCGCCCTCCCGGGCCGGCCGCGGCGGGGTCCCCGCGTGTCCGCGGCGCCGCG